>NC_133526.1:81235211-81551751 GCF_048544455.1 Silene latifolia
GTGTAACACCTTGTAATAAATAATTTTTGAATTTTCCGTTGAATTTCTTTTATTGCATTTAATTAGGACAATTAATTTTTAGACAGTTTTAGCATAGATTTAAGACTATAGACTGTTCCTATGTGTATTTGGTATTTTGGGATATTTTTGCACGTGTTTTTATGCAGGTTTGGGGAAGTTTTACGCAAATATAAAGGAAGAAAGACGAAATTCAAGAGCTTACACGAGAAAAGAGCTCGATCCAGTACTTTTTGTAATCGATCGAGTGAAAAAATGGTCGATCGAGTGCTTCTTTTCAGTCGATCGAGTAAAGCAATAAAGGGGAGTTCTCGATCGAGTAGAATTCTACTCGATCGAGTAGATGGAGCATCAAAGTGCTCGATCGAGTAGTTTAAAACCACTCGATCGAGTAAATGCAAAAGGACGCAGGGAGTTTTTCTTCCTTAAACTCTTTTGTTCTTATTTCTAATTCAATTTCTCATTATTTCGTCTAACACCTCCCTAATTGCGATCAACATTCCCCTAAATCCCCATTTTAATTGCCCATTCACCAAATCCGTCTCCTACAAATTGTTACTTGCTTCTTAATCCTTCAAAGCCCCTTAATTTCCCCTTGTTTCATGCTCCTTTACACGGTTTTAAAGAGGGTTAGGGTTTGCGGTTTTTAGATCGAAAAATCACCTTTTCTTGCTTGTTCTTTGAAGAGTATTTGCAATTTTTAGGTTGTTCTCGTCAAGTAAGTGATTCCTTCATCCTCTATGCATTTTAATTTCGATTATTTTGAATTTTATGAGGTAAATTTGGAATTAGGGTTCGAAAATCCACTGTTGGTCGAATTTTTCGCCTTTAATTGTTTTTGTTTGCCCTTACTTGTCTTACATGATGATCAATCCCCATTCCTCACTATTGTTGCTTGTTTAATTTGAATATTGCGCGAGATTTGCGATTAGGGCCGATTTTCAATCGAATTTTTCGACTGTCTTACTGTTTTTTCGACTGTCAGACGGGTTTATATGCTTTCATGACTTAATTAACCTCAGTTATTGTTAATTGCTGCTGTCAATACCTGCTATCCCGTCCCCTATCACTGTTTACATGCTATGATTCAAAATATTTGAGGATTGTTGGGAATTTTGTGCTGTAGGTCGAAATTTTTCGACTGGTAGGGAGTTTTGAGGTCTATCATGTTGGTTTTTCTTCTGTTTAAGCCACTGTTAGCCTTTATTTATCTTATCATGCCCCCTACCCATTGTATACAGGATGGATTCTAGCTCTTTACCTTCTACCAGCTCGTCCTCTAGTCCATCCCTGTCTGAGACGGTGGCCCCTGCTGTTGCCACCGCCTCCGCTTTAGTCACTACTGCAGCCCCACTGTTCCTAGTTTCGAAACTTGTGCGTTTTTACTCCAGCTAGCTCTGCTTTTTACCTCGATTTAATGCCACTCCCTCTACGGCCACCACCACTGATAGCACTGCTGCTAGTCTCTCTTCAGTGGTGGCCACAGCAGCCACTACTCCTACAACAGCCGCTACTTTTACATCTGTGGTGGACTCACCGAAGACCACTGCTAGAGCCCTTTAGAGCGACCACGGTTCCTCACACCGTCAAGCACCGGGCTTACGCTTTGGGTTCCGGAGGCGGGGTCCTAGAACGATCCCGTTCTACGCCAGCTCCAGCCACCTCTACTTCTGCTACTTCTACTTCAGCTGCTGCTCCTTCTACTTCTGGCACGGTCACAGTTCGAGGGGACACTTCCCTCGACTCTCACCTAGATTATCCGCAGGTACATTTTGTTAACGCTTTACATCGTAAGAAGTTTTATCACCTGCTAGGCTGCGTGCATGTACCTTCCCGATTTCTAGAGAAATCGGCACTTGAGAGACTCGGCATTTACGAGTCGGTTTGTGATTTACTACGGGGCACGGGGATGGCCGGACTCATCAATATGAGCGGCCGTACTTTTCTGGAGCTGAGCCTTGAGTTTCTCAGCTCCTTTACCTTCTCCTCCGGGGCACAAGATGCTAACCCCACTAGTTCTTCAGTGTCCTTCCGGTTGTTTAACCGGACTTTTCCGATGACCTTAGCGGAGTTTGGTAGGATACTTGGCCTTACCTCTACGGGCGAGACTGCCGCCCCTAGGAAGGTCTATCGTCAGCTGTGGCGGACCTTAGCTCAGACCACCTTTGCGGAGCGAAAGCTCCAACAGGTCCACCTTCCCCATGTCCGTTGTTTTCTTAAATTGATGGGGACCACTATCTTCGACCGAAAGGACCTTTCCACATCCGCCTTACATTAATTCGTCTGTGTCATTTACAGCTGAGTCACTGGACTACCGTAGTGAAGCGAAATCCTGACATGTCCCTCTTTATCTGATAGTTTAATCCTTATTTCTCTGCCTTTACTGCTCTTGACTCTATTTCTCTTCCTTTAAACTTCGTAGTTTAGAAAAAAATTCAAACAACCCCCCCCCCCCCCCATTTGTGACCAAATAGACGGACTTCTACAGATATCTTGCCTCCCTAAGGAGATCGACCTGACTTCCCTAGCTATATAGTTAGTTTAGTTAGTTTATTTTTGACAGGTACACGACAGACGTGTCAAATTTTGGCGTTTGGCCTCGTGACTTGCAGTACCTCGAGGGAGAGAGGCTACTGAGTCTGGATGCCATGCTTTCTCAGCATTGGCTGACCCCAGACTACCAGACATGGAAGATAGACAGTTCCTTGTCTGTAGACTTACCTTGTGACACTCTCCCCCGTCTAGAGGCCTTGCCCACTGTTGCTAGGGGCACCCGTCTGCCACCACTGCCTGGCCTTCACCTTCCACTCCGACCACGACCACCTCCTGCTGCACCCGCCGCCAAGAAGCGGCGCCTTGAGACTGGATAGGGGTCCACACCTTCAGGGACTACCCAGCCTTCCACGGCTACTCCCATCCCGACCCCTACTCCCACTACTACCACTCCTACTCCCGCTCCCACTGACCAGACACAGACTCAGATGGTCCTACCGGCTACTTTCGTACCACCTCCATCCTTTGTGGCGTCCGCGGTCATGGACCAAGGGCGCCGTGACGGTTTGTTGCTTGAGATTGCAGAGCGACATGCTCGTATGGAGAGGGACCTAGCACTTACCTTGCACCCTCTGTACGAGTACCACTTGAGGCGACACCGTCCGATCCCAGAGGGTTGGCCACACCCTTCCTTCTTTTGGTACCCAGCTGAGGGGTACCCGGAGTCTGCTGACGAGGAGGACGAGGACGAGGACTCAGAGGTGGCTGTGGAGAGAGCTCGAGCTGAGGAGCGGAGGAGGAGAGAGGAGGAGGAGGATCCGGAGTTCAGGGTGGAGGACATCCGTGACAACGACGGTGATGACGCTGACGAGTAGCTACTGGTCTACTCACTTCCCCAGTTTTCTGGCTGGTTTGGGGAAGTTCGTATTTCGTATGTATCTCTTACTCTTTTATTTTGTCTCTTCTTTTATTTATTGTTTTTATTTTCTTATTGGTTGTATATTCCCGTTCCCCTGTATATATCTGTTGGTGTATGCTGGAGGACAACGAGGGCATTGTCCGTTTTGGTTTGGGGAGGGTATTGCATCCTTTTGAGTCTGCATTTGCATTTGTTTTTGCATTCACGTTTACATTTTTCAGCTTGCATTGTTGTTTATTTCATTAAAAATCAAAAATCCAAAAAAATTAGAAAAATTTCAAAAAATTCAAAAAATATTCACGTTTATTTTTGCATATAGGTTGAGTCGGAACGGTAGATTTCCGTGATGATAATGCACTATAACTTGTCATTTTACTTGAGCCTTGCACTTTATTGATAGTTAATAGCTTTGTCATACACATAGTCTACGAGTTTCTGTTCAAATATAGCTGACTGTTTAGACTTGACCTATAAATTGGCAAACTACTTGATAAATTCTAAGTATTATAGCCATTAACTGGTGACATTCATGACCATTTCATTAGGAATCGAGAGTAGTACTCCTTGCATAGCATGTTCATCTTTTTGCACTTTTATGACATTCAATTTCTTGTCAAATGCACATATTCGGGTTTGTGGTTGGTGTCACATGCAGGGAGGTGCTTGCAAATTTCCCTTTTCTTATATTTTTCACCCATTTAGCTCCACATAAGCCAAAACTTGCCTTTTTGATTCATTAGCTACATCCCAAACTAAGCCTGCCTAGTCAAGCTAGTTAGTATGTCTTTTGTGGTATGAGTTTTATGTCTGCAGTTTGGCCCGTATTTCTTTGTATGGAGTTGGTGTAAATAGAGGAAGGAGGAAAAAGAAAAAAAAAGAATTGAAAAAGAAAGAAAAACAGAAAGACGTGAAAGAGAAAGAAAGAAAGAAAGAAAAAGAAAAAAAATGAAAAATGAGAAAAAAGAAAGCTGGAAACGTGAGAGAAAGAAAGAAAAAAGAGTTTGAAAAAAAAAATTTGATTTATTTCAGTTAGTTCTTTCAGACGGTATTAAAAAAGGGGAGTTTGTGACCGTCTGACTCCTCCATTTTATTCCATATTTTTTGAGGGGTTTGAGTTTAGTGAGTTTTGTGCCAAATGAAGGGCACTTGTATTCTATTTTTCAGTCAGTTGAGATTCGGATGGTTTATTATGGTCTTGTTAGGAACTAGCTTGACGCTTTTACCTCCACATTACCATAACATGTTTTGCCTATCTCACCTGAACCTCACTATTCCCATATTATTTGTAAGCCCTCGGCTCTGACGGACATTATTGGTTGGAGTGTGTGCATTAGTACTTGAATGGTCTTTCATTTTTGTTGCATGCATGCTATGTAGGTCGCAGTTAGGTGAGTGACTGTCTTTTCTTCTCTCCTTTACATATAACATTCACCCTTTTCTTCATGAGAGAAGAGTGACCACGAGAGAGTTCAATTTTGTTGGTCTTGCAAGGTCGATAGGTTGGCTATATTTCTGAACAGCTTATAACTCGTTTGCGTATTGACTACTTAGCTATAACTGTTAATTTTTGTTGTATTAAATTGGTTCAAGTAGACAAGTTAAGCTAGCTCTGAGTTTTCATTTCCGTTCCATTAGTTGCATTCTAGTTTACGCGAGGACGAGTAAAGGTTCGGTTTGGGGAGATTTGATACGTGCCTAATATATAGTCTTTTTAGCCTATTTCAGCACGTATTTCCATGCATTTTTATACTGTTTTTATAGTATTTTGCCCCGAACTGGCTACTTTGGTTCGTTTTGTCCATTTTGTAGAAATGAACGCGAAAGTAGTGGAATCGTACCCTTTTTTCGTCCTTTTTGCATGCATTTAGAGGAGACGGGATTTTCCAGAGTGAGATACTGCGTTGGGAAGCGTCATGGCACGGTTTACGAGGTAGTCGGGCACGGACTTGAGCTGATTTGAAGACAAAGGACTCGATCGAGCAGTTTTACCACTCGATCGAGTGGTTTTTACGTCCATGGTTGGTCGATCGAGTAGTTTCCTACTCGATCCTTAAGTTGCTGAAAGTTGAGTTACTCGATCGAGTAACTATCTACTCGATCGAGTAGATTATGCTGAGGGTTTGTTAGATCGAGTGGTTTTAATCCACTCGATCGAGTGGTTTCGCTGTTATGGGCTTTTATTTAGCCCGTGAGTGTTTTATTCCGCAAACTTATTTACTTTTCCTATTTAAACCTACGTCAACTAGGTTATTAGGCAATCTTTTTATCTATCTTTTATCTTAAGCAGTTTACACAGAGAACTTTACTACGTTGCTTTTCATCATTCACTGTAACCTTACTTTGGGATTTACTTTGCTCGGATTTTGAGTTCTTTACGCCGGAATTCGCTGAAGGAAAAGTAGATCTATATACTTAACATACTCATATATGTTTTAATTTAATTTGTCATAAAATTAACTAATGATCTTATGCATGCAAACATCAATATTTAAAAGAAGAAAACGGTTCCTTACATTGCATGTTTTGGATATTTGGGCACTAGTAAGGTCACCTACTTTACTTAGTTCTTGAGCTTTCCTTATGGATGAACAAGATTCAAAGGTAGAATCTCTCCCAAAGACATATACCCAAGGAACACTCATAACAACGAACATTATTTAGATCTAGTAATAGTATTAGTTTTTACTATAAAATTGACACAAATAAATTGTATTTTTACTCTTTAAAATTTCGGTCAAGAGGTGGTATTTTGTGAGATTTTATTTCTCTAGAATTTTACAAATTGTAGAGAGTTTCTAATTTTCTTACTCTAGAAAATTTTTTTATCCAAAATGATGAATGAATATTGAAAAGAAAAACTCTCTTTTCTTTTCTCATATGGTTGGTCGAAAAAGGCCTTGGGTAGTATGCCCAATGCTTTTTATTTTTGCATGGCTACTTGTTAGCTTCCATCATTGTGTTTTCCACTTAACAATTAACACAATTTTATTTCACTAACTCCCTCCATTATTTCGGTACATTCAATATAAAATGGATGGTCCATTTTATTTTGTCATTTGTCAATTGTAACATATGTGACATGTTACTTGACATATGAAATTGTAATGTATCTTTAACATATTAAAAATCAACATACTCATAAAATATGTCATATACAAAATCGACTAGTAATTCGTAATTACTTGTACCAAAATGGTTTCCAAATTATAAACTACAACATTCTGTATTTATAATAATTTATTCATTCCGTTTCAATTGTTTCTGTAAACAATAATTTCATCTAAGTAATAAAACAATTCGATTACTTAGACCGTGTCTCATTTAATCATATTTACAATAAGAAACGTAAATTATACTCACAAAATCATCCGTCAATTTTAAGCAATTTAACTAACTCGTATCGGTATACGATTAATTAAATAATCAATTAAGAGTATTTCCCTATAGGTATGACCTAAGGGGATCAATGATCACCACCGTCGCACGACGAATGTCAAACTCTAGTCACCAATCATTACCGATATGTGTGGACCAGTTGACTGTAAAATATTACATCCCACATGTATTCTTAAAATGAGATTTAATAATGATATTTAAATCATGTGATCGCACTATTGTTGAGGACACATTTCCCAACAATCTCCCACTTGTCCTCGACAAGTGTGCGTCACCAATTATCTTGTCCTATTACTATCTCCCACTCAATGCAAGGTGTCTTTCGGGTCGTACTTGCAAGTGATCATATCGAGAGTGGTTTCCTCGATCCGGAGAATAACCGATGAATTTGGATTTATCTATCATAGATACCTTCCGAGCGTGGCCACGCATTTCCAGTTCATTACTCCTCGAGTGGCCCTGAGATATTGTTTTAACCCAGACAAGGGGGTGGACAATTCCAATCGCACTTATTCCCTTCGACTAGCCACAACCATCATAACCCAAAATATGCCCATTTGACCCCATTTACGAAGGTCGTAGTAACACAAATCAAAGTTAATCTGAAACTGTGTCATCTTAGACGGACAGTCTTTAGTCAAAAGAATCGACTCATTAGAATACTATAGCAGCTCTCGCCACGACCAGGCTATATAAATTGCCAGAACTCTATAAGCGGTCATAAGGCCCGACAAAGTGTTCCTAACAGTCTGCCTATGTGATCGACTAGTCATCTCACATGACTCTATGGCACTTGAACTTGCCATCAATCGCATCACACTCTAGTCACTTCGAGACGTCACCTCATACAAGCGAGTATGGGCTACTACTATGTTAATCCGGGTTCACTTTAACGGGGTTCAATGTTGTCTCTACAACCCGTTTGGATGTAACAAAGTATAATATAAGAGTTTTAAAGTAAAACTCGAAGTCAATGCCTGATTACTATTTCATGTTTTATAATCTAATTTGATCTTATGCTGTGATTGTTCATTTCAATTCAATTGAAATGACATGACTCATCATGTTTAGCCTTTGAGAAGGCTTTGGTTAGTAGGTTTTATCAATTTCTTGTACCTTACTCAACCTTACTACATACTCGTTTTCCTTTGTAATGTATACATTTGCATTACAAAACTTTCTGAGTACGTGTCGAGATCCAATCAAGACATAGGCCCTCTAGCCTAAGAATAGCCCCCACTTTTTTTCACGATTAAATCCTTCTTGCACATCTCATGATTGCAAGTGTACTCAATTTCCGTTATAAATATCTCTCATTGTTCTTTATTGCCTAAAACGATTCTAGAAAATCTACTTCTTAATTAACATTGCCACAATGGTATCTTAACCATCATAATGTGTTTTGATTATGGTTTTGTCGGAAACCATGCGCAATCTCAATTGTCAATTGTCACTTGTGTAACACTCTTACACAAAATTGCATCATAACACTTTGCTTTGCTTCCTTAATGCTTCTGCAAGCACTTAAGGGTAACCTTTATGGCTTTCTTGGTAAAGATTACTTAAATTCGATTTTGAAAACAATTCATCATACTCAAAGTATATGAAGTGTTATACATCATTACTTAATTGATTCGGCAGCGGAAGCAAATGAAATCAATCAAAACTGTTCAATTTAATTGAACTTAGTCATGAATCTTATCAACACAAGACTTCTTATTGACGCTAATATCATGTGGATTTATCTTCATAAATCCGGATATTAAAGATGTATTATAATACTCCAAGAGTCTTAAATCATTCTCGATGATCAATATGTCATTCACATATAAGACTAATTAAAATTTCCGTAACTCCCACTAAACTTCATGTATAAACACAACTTCTCGACTTATCGAGAAATGTTTTATCACGTGATCAAAATGTTGATTCCAACTCATTGATGTCCTACTTAAGACCCTCTCTTAAGTTCCACATTATCTTAGGATTGCAAGAATCTACAAAACTCATGACATGTATTGAATACATTCCTTCTTTTGAAGAAGTGGGTTTTTGATTCACTTGCTGTGTGTATATCCTCATAATGAAACACAATCCCTAAGAAAATCCAAATAGACTTAAGAATTTCAATTAGTGCAAAACCTTTTGCAACCAATCTTGCTTTGAAATATCTCTTTATTAGTGCAAAACCCTTTGTCACTAATCAAGCCTTTTATTTCGGATTTTCATGGCTCTAAGCCTTGTATTGAGTTGTGACTTAAACACTCTTATGTAAGTCATATGTTCATTACTTTCTAGAAGTAATCAACTTTGAATCAAACGATTTCTTTTGTAAGTTATAAGCTCTTTACTTTCTTAAAAGTAGCATGAATTCATCATTTTCAATAAGTGATGAATTTTAACCTCCTAGGTTTTGAATAAACAATGTTTTACACGAAACGTCTCATGTAGCCAAGAAAAACCAGTTTTTTTGTGACATAACATTCTTTGTGGCATTCTTTGTGGCTCTTGAATAATTTCTCCCACTCTGTCTTCTAGAAATAAACTTGTATTTTTAGAAAGACAGTTTCACGAGCCTCAAACCCGTCGTACTCGTGATAATTGAAAGGGAAAAATGAGCATTTGTTTCTTGTGAAAACTTAAAAATATGATACATTACCATTTCATATCTCATATGATTTAGTGGAAAATAATTTAGACAAAATGATAGAATCCCCAAAATGATCAAGTAACTCAAAGTAACTTGATTGAAGTCCAAACCATATCGAATAGCGTTTAATTTCTTATCCAACCACACATTATTCCATAATGCGTGCTAAGAGAGATTATCTTGTGATACTATATCACATTTCCTTTGGCTTATATCAAAGTCTTCACTTTGATAATCTCATCACGACTAAATCGTGCTTCTTCGAACTTTTGAACTTCTTCAAAAATTTCTCTATTTACCTTATTAAGTGAACACATTAGTGTCAACCTAAATCGTTGGTAAAAGAAAATGATCAACCTATTTTGGATCAATGATTTACAACCTCGATCTCCTTTTCAACCAAAAGGCACGAGACATATTGCTTTGAATACAAGCTACGCATATACCATTAACAATCAAATGGTTTCAAGAGTACTTGATAACTCTTTGCGTTAATCATTCCAAAATTTAAGGTTTAATCTTGGGTTACCAATTTAAGTCTTGCATCATCTTCATGATATATCATTCTAGTTTGGTTTAGAATATAATCACCTTGATAATGGGCTAGCCATACATCAAATCGTGGTGTATAGGGTCACAAAAGTGAAAACCTCTTTTGTATCTTAACAAGTTTATATTCTTATTTAGAGTTTATGCACTTAATAGTCACAATTAAGTACAACTTTAAATCCAAAAACTAGATTGAGTACACAATTACTCTATCTCTTGACTTCATTGTTGCTAGTCGTCATATTCTAATCATCCTATGTATCAAACATAATGATGAAAACCACCACCGGTTTCTAATATTGAAGAAGTAATACCAGCAAAATTTATGTTTAATCAAATAAACATTTAAAGAAGAAGATCCCATTAGATGTCCCACAACTAATTTGTTGATTCTTCAATAATTTGGGGTAGTTTCCTTTCTAGTGTCTAACATTTAAGACAATGGAAACTTTATCGGTCGGGATTGATAGGTTTAGTATCGCTATTCTCAACAACTTTACTTTCAACATTACCTTGTATCAATTCCATTATAATCTTTACTTCTTGAACCTCATTCTCATCTTAACGGTTTAAGAGAATGCTCCCACTCATTTCAATGAATCTTTGCTTTGAAAAGCAAAATTGAATTCATGAAGATTACTCTTCATTTGTTCGTTTTAGTCTTAAAACTTTCATTGAAGTGGTTGCATTATTTTGGTCAATAATGAATTCCAACAAATCTAATTACCAAAACAATTTATAATTTCAATGTACTTAATTCAATTAAGTATATGAAAAATAATCGATTGTAAGTAGATGTGTTAGTCAAGAATCAAAAACCTGTTTGATAATGAATGACTTTAATCTATACTCTTTACAAGAGATCCTTAGCAATGGTTCATTTGAGGTTTTGGAAGCAAATTCATAATTGTCTTTAGTTACGATGTTTTAATGGAGATTTTGAAAAATCGAAATTATATCGTATATGAATTGTGGTAAAGAAATAGAACAATTAGATAACGGAATAATGAAAACAAAAACATTTGTCGTTATAATAATACTTGTAAATAACAAGTAAAGCATTTACATAGTGACCTCTACCCAACTATGATAAATGATTCCAAGATCCAAATTCATATTAACTTGGGCACGGTATGGCCGATGAAACCCTTATCAATATAACTCGGTGGATTAACGTTCTAATCGATTCTACTTTTAGAACTCTTGGTCGATAAAATTACTCTAATAATTATCTTTAGCCCAAAACACATCCGACAAGGGCACGGTATGGCCGATGAAACCCTTATCAAAAACTTTTGTTGAGTTTAATCCAAATTTCGAATAAATGTGTCCATGATCCAAATCCACATCAATTTAGGCACGGTATGGCCGATGAAACCCTCATCAATATGAACTCGGTGGATAGACATTTATCACCCACTTCCCCTACGTAACAAGGTTTGTACCCCGGTAGGGCCGAGTGCACTCCCTTGCGAAATAGGTTTTCATGGTTTCTACTATTTGGTAAGGCTATGTCTCAATTAATTGTTTTAGCGAGAGGTCATGTCAATTTATTATCCATCACGTTTTAAGTGAACTAAAGCGGTGAACTACGATAATTCTAATTGACACGGTTGATAAACTCGATGAGATGAGGATGCATGTTTTAGTTATGGCGATTTAGAGATGCATGTGACATATAAATAAAATGCAAAGCATAAAAATAAATCCTAGTATGACCTTCCTAAAATAGAAAATCTAATTAACTATTACATATTCGGAAACCAACTCCATTGGTCCCTTGAACTTCGGTTGTGGCATGCATCTCGAGGTAACACCGTCTTTATGTATCGCCATCTTGAAGAAATCCATCTTTGGGAACTCCGAGATAAATTAAATTACATAGCAAATTACATAATTTCCTATTATACATTTGTAACTAAAATAAAATAAATCTATTAAATTACAAAACGGTGATACGAGATCACAATAAATTACAACCGAATCGATATTCCCATACATTTCGGGAAATACCAATTAAAACTAAGGCCATACTAAGTAAAAATTACATAATTCAAAAATTACATAAATTAAATTATGACAATCATAAAGAAAATGCAGCATTATAATATGTATGAACATGCCCAATTTTATGTTAAATCGCCTTTAATTAGCCAATATCGTATATTACTTGGTTTTTACGGATTTGCGTGGTTTCAACATTTTATAATCACAAAAATTACATAAATTCATATTTATGCATAAGTTAATTACCCTAACCTCTTAGGACTCAAAATTAAGTCTTCACTAATAATTTGACCATAATTAACTCATATTACTAAAATTTGTTCATTAATGGACTTAAAATTATAAAAAATAAGCTATAAACTTCAAATAAATCACAAAATTTCAAATAAATTTGAAATTTGAAATTTTAAACTCATGAACATTCTGGAAAAATACCATGACACTCATAATGTTCAAAAACTTAGGTTAAAAATTTCGAAATTTTTCCGGAAAAACAATGTTGCGGTTTATTGGTTTTTTAACAAAATAATCATAAAAACATGGAAAAAATTATATTCATTAACTTTTCAATTTTAGATCTGGAAAAGATATTAAATGCAACATATGATGTTTTTCTTTAGTCATAGAGTATGTTTTATTAATTTTTCATTAATTAAGTCACTATTCATGCCATTTTTCTTCAAAAATCCATAAATCATGCAAAAAGACTTCACTATAGCCCATTATTTTACACACATCTTGTAAAATTTCATGTGACAACATACTAAATTTCTATAACCAGATTCGAAATTTATCTCATATTAACCTTTTTTTCACCTAAATCCGAATTTAATAAGGAAAAATCCATTTTTCAAGCATAAGAGGTCCAAAAATCATGAAAATTTACAGGTTATCTCAAAATAATATATGTGACAACATATCCAAAAATCACTGTAAAATTCAAAGTTTAGCTAATTTTAGTCCGAAAATGACATTTTTACACATAAAATCATATTTAAATGCCATTATTGTATAATATGAACAATAAAAATCCGTAAATTAACCAAAATATCCTAAAAACATTTTAGGACCAGAAATTTTAACATGTATGAATTAATTTCGTGATATATCATAATAACACAAATTATACAAGTTTTATATGTTATTCTTATAACTCGGAAAAACTTTTAACCGATTTGCATGCAAACAACCATGGCTCTTGATACCGATTGAAGGAAAAGTAGATCTATATACTTAACATACTCATATATGTTTTAATTTAATTTGTCATAAAATTAACTAATGATCTTATGCATGCAAACATCAATATTTAAAAGAAGAAAACGGCTCCTTACATTGCATGTTTTGGATATTTGAGCACTAGTAAGGTCACCTACCTTACTTAGTTCTTGAGCTTTCCTTATGGATGAACAAGATTCAAAGGTAGAATCTCTCCCAAAGACATATACCCAAGGAACACTCATAACAACCAACATTATTTAGATCTAGTAATAATATTAGTTTTTACTATAAAATTGACACAAATAAATTGTATTTTTACTCTTGAAAATTTCGGTCAAGAGGTGGTATTTTGTGAGATTTTATTTCTCTAGAATTTTACAAATTGTAGAGAGTTTCTAATTTTCTTACTCTAGAAAATTTTTTTATCCAAAATGATGAATGAATATTGAAAAGAAAAACTCTCTTTTCTTTTCTCATATGGTTGGCCGAAAAAGGCCTTGGGTAGTATGCCCAATGCTTTTTATTTTTGCTCTTCTCAAAAGCTTAGGTTTGCATGGCTACTTGTTAGCTTCCATCATTGTGTTTTCCACTTAACAATTAACACAATTTTATTCCACTAACTCCCTCCATTATTTCGGTACATTCAATATAAAATGGATGGTCCATTTTATTTTGTCATTTGTCAATTGTAACATATGTGACATGTTACTTGACATATGAAATTGTAATGTATTTTTAACATATTAAAAATCAACATACTCATAAAATATGTCATATACAAAATCGACTAGTAATTCGTAATTACTTGTACCAAAATGGTTTCCAAATTATAAACTACAACATTCTGTATTTATAATAATTTATTCATTAAGTTTCAATTGTTTCTATAAACAATAATTTCATCTAAGTAATAAAACAATTCGATTACTTAGACCGTGTCTCATTTAATCATATTTACAATAAGATATGTAAATTATACTCACAAAATCATCCGTCAATTTTAAGCAATTTAACTAACTCGTATCGGTATACGATAAATTAAATAATCAATTAAGAGTATTTCCCTATAGGTATGACCTAAGGGGATCAACTGATCACCACCGTCGCACGACAGTAATGTCAAACTCTAGTCAGCCAATCATTACCGATATGTGTGGACCAGTTGACTGTAAAATATTACATCCCACATGTATTCTTAAAATGAGATTTAATAATGATATTTAAATAATGTGATCGCACTATTGTTGAGGACACATTTCCCAACATTCGCACGATTGTAATTCCTTCCTCTTCTCTTAATAATAATTAATCATTTGTTTGCTTAAATTGCTTATTTACTTCGTTTATTCTTCTGCCCTAAATCACTTTTATGCATTTTATTTGTTATTTCATAATGTTTATTGCTGGTAATTTATCTGCTGTTAGTTTAATTAGCGATATGAGTAGCTAAATCCCTTTTATGTTGGGATTAGGGGATCTGCTGTAGGACTGTGACTATGTAGTAAATGAATTAGATGAATGAATTGTGAGATCCTGTCACCATAGCAATTTAATTGTATTTATCGACTTAGTTGAGTGCACGCTTCTGAGTTATTTATTTAATCTGCCTAAAATTAATCCTAGATCGAAAGATTGGACTAAATAGGCCTGCTATGAACAGTAGACTACCCTGACGAGAATGAAAGTTAAGTTAGTGGTTTTTTAGGATAGAAAGTGGACCGAAAGGACCTTTCCATATCCGCCTTACATTAATTCGTCTGAGTCATTTACAGCTGAGTCACTGGACTACCGTAGTGAATCGAAATCCTGACATGTCCCTCTTTATCTGATAGTTTAATCCTTATTTCTCTGCCTTTACTGCTCTTGACTCTATTTCTCTTCCTTTAAACTTCGTAGTTTAGAAAAAAATTCAAACAACCCCCCCCCCCCCCCATTTGTGACCAAATAGACGGACTTCTACAGATATCTTGCCTCCCTGAGGAGATCGACCTGACTTCCCTAGCTATATAGTTAGTTTAGTTAGTTTATTTTTGACAAGTACACGACAGACGTGTCACTCGCTGAAAGTACGGTTCATCTGATCCATGAAAACGACAGGTGAATTCGTCAAACCAAACGGCATTACCACGAACTCATAATGGCCATACCTTGAACGAAACGCAGTTTTAGGAATATCCTGATTCCTAACTGGAATCTGATGGTAACCTGACCTCAGGTCGATCTTCGAGAACACACTCGCACCACGGAGCTGATCAAACAAATCCTCAATCCTCAGCAAAGGATACATATTCTTTATAGTAACCTTCTTCAGCTCACGGTAGTCAATGCACAACCGCATACTACCATCTTTCTTCTTGACGAACAAAACAGGAGCACCCCACGGCGAAGCACTCGGTCGTATAAAACCCTTATCGATCATCTCCTCAAGTTGCTTCTTGAGTTCCTGTAACTCGTTTGGTGCCATACGATAAGGAGCTTTCGAAATGGGACCAGTTCCAGGTAGCAACTCAATCGAGAACTCTACATCTCGCTCAGGAGGAATACCAGGTAGATCCTCAGGGAAGACATCGGGAAACTTCTTAACCACAGGGATATCCTCTAACTTAGGCTCAACTGAAACACCATGAACACTGCATAGATATATCTGATGACCCTTTCTACCCATGTTAACCATCTTCATAGCTGAAACCCACTTGACCGTAGGTGTAACCCTAACACCCTGATAAGAAACCCTCGAACCTGTAGGACTCTTAAGAACAATCTTCTGATCATGACAAAGGAACCTAGTGTCATAGCGAGATAACCAATCCATATCGAAAATCACATCAAACTCTCCGAGTTTGAATTGGACGAGATCGGCAGGAAGGATCGCCCCTGCAATACTGACAGGTACGTCCTTAAAAAGAACGTAGCAAGAAACAATCTCACCCGTAGGAAGGGATATAGAGGTATGAACGGATGAAGAAGAAGAGAGTCCAGCACAGACGGAAAAGGATTCAGATATGAAAGACATCGATGCACCCGTATCAAAAAGAACAAAAGAAGATAAAGAGTGAACGAGAAAGGTACCCGTAACCACATCTGGATTAACATCTGCCTCAGCACGGCTCATAACAAACACTCGACCAGTCTTTGGAGCATCAGCCTTAGGAACATCAAAGTTTGGCTTCTGGGGGCAATCGATAGCCTTGTGTCCCGGAGCTTTGCAGGTGAAACATGTGACCGGATTACCACTGTCACAATACTTACCTGGATGGTAAGCCTTTCCACACTTGAAGCAAACCATATCCTTCTTAGCTTGACCCTGATCACGCGGAGCATACGGACGAGCTTCGAACTTCTGCTTCTTTTGGGAGGAACTAGGCGCGACATAAGGCCTCTTCACGAACTTACTCTTTGCACTCTCCTCAGCCTCAGTAGCAAGGACTGAATCATAAATGCTAAGAGCACGATCATAAGCCTGCTGGTAAGAAGTTGAAGAAATACCAGACATAGAAATCCGGAATTTAGGAGCTAGATTCTTCTCATAGCGACGAGTCCTCGAAACCTCGTCCATAGCTACAGAAGTAACGAAACGTGACAGCTTCACGAACTTTTTGGTGTACTCCTCAACGGTCATGGAACCTTGTTGTAGACGAAGGAACTCCTGCTCCTTCTGCCAGCGCATCTCCTCAGGATAAAACCTCTTCTTCAGAGCTTCAGAGAAGACAGCCCAACCATATCCCGATTGAACTTCCAGACCAGCTCTAGCAAGAGCACACCAGTTGTCGGCCATATCCTTCAAATAATAGGTGGCGATATCCACCATCTGATCCTCAGGACATCCAGTAGCGAGGAACAACTTCTCGATCTCTCGAATCCAAGCCTCTAAAGCAGTAGGATCATTAGCACCATCATAGGTCGGAGGACGATGACGAGCAAAGCGATCAAACACAGTCGGTTGCGGATGGTTGTTGTTGTTGTTGTTGTTGTTATTGTTGTTGTTGTTGTTGTTGTTGTTGTTGTTGAGGTGATTAATGAAACCTTCGGCTATAGATGCCAAAGCGGCCTCAAGTCTCCTGATGCGATCTGCATCAGACTCACCATTTCCGTTGCGCACCATCTGCAAGAACGAAATATCGCTATAAGTGGTAAAACCTAAGTACCACTCCAAACAACTACTCATGCACTCTACAAACATAAGAAAACCAATAAATCCTATTGGTTTCTACCCCATATACTCTCACTCGTTAACTAGGTCATTTATTTTAGTCATCAATTAAGCAAGTGTTGGGAGCGTGTTCGCTCTGATACCAACTATAATAACCCGGATCATAAAACAAGGGAAAACCTTATATAAAAAGAATATCAGAGTACGATACTGATAAAAGGGTCAAGGTGGCGGAAACACCTGACCAATCCAGTTCGCTACTAAAACCAAAACAACTAATACATTATTCAAAGGTTCTTAAAACATAAAGCAAACTCCTATTTTACTATTAAACTCGCTTCGCACATTCCCCAAGCAAGCATCATCCAAACAGCAAACATCTGAAAAACCTGAGAATGGGGGTCGACAATCAGTCGGAAGTAACTAGATGCTCTCCCAGTCATGTTTACAACAATTGAATATAACCAACAATCATTAACAATTGAAATGCAGAACTAGTAAACATGTGAGACCATCTATACTCATGAAAACCCACTGTAAACTTATCATTAAACGAAAACATATTTAGACAATCCTTTCAAGATGATATCTCCAATGAAAACACATATTACGAGACACAAACGTTACCCATCAACAATAGCAATATAAGGCATAAAGCTAGCAATAAAGCGTAGCGAATAGGGTGAACACCACACGTTATACCAATTAGAGTCTATGTCCAATACTTCCATACAATACGCATAGGGTATAAAACGAACACCGGCTCGAGCGTATAACTGACACTCTAACCTGTCAGAGCATATAACTGATACTCTGACTAATGGATTGTATAACTGACTCCCCGTCGGTGTGAAGTATATAACTGATACTCCACGGTACTATGTATAGCGTATCACCACAGCCTATATGCCTAAGATCTGGCCATACCTCTCGATGCAATAACTGTACACCGAACGACACTCGGGACCCAGAACGTATAACTGACGAATCTGGCAACCCTCGAACATAGACCAAATAAATCCCATAATGGGTGGCGTTAGTTCATTCCCTTTGGTATATAACTGATACCGCACGCCATCTATACCACTAGCCAACAAACAAATGCACAGTATAACTGACTGTACTAACATGCGTGAACCACTTCACGACTCAACTCATAGGATAGTATAACTGACTACCCTACTTATCATATGAATAAGAGAAACCAAAGGCATAAGCAAACACAAGGACATAACACGTTGAACACAATACAACACATGAAACAAATATAAGTAACCAATGTTATAGTAACTTCAGCTATAACTTTAACAATAACCATTCAATGTTATAGTAACCCTAACCGTAACATGGACTCTGGATGCGAGGTTATAGTAACCTCGACTATAACTTCAACATATATGACTTGAAGTTACACTTACCTCAACTATAACCTTGACACGAAACTCAAAGTTATACTAGTTCCAACCATAACCTTGAGCCATAAAAACTAATAAATATACTAACTATATATATAAAAACTATAAAAACTATAAAACTATGCGAAAACATAAAACTTACGAAGAAGATAGATAAATCCAAGAAGTAGGATCGGTCTAAGCACGAAAGATGATGAAGGGAGGAGGAAGGAGGCACACGAAAACCCTAAAAGATGGTAGGGCGTGCGGCACCAAGGGAGGAAGGAGGAGGGGAGAAATTAGGTTTAGGGTTTTGTGAGAATTATGAGAAAAGAAAAGCAAGGGTTTGGTTTCTCCTTATATTTATAGAGAAGCTCATGGGTTTATTCTAGGTTTAGGCCCAAAACTCACCCATCTACACCAAAAACACGTCAGACCCAAAGAAGGAGCGAGTCTTCATCGTTTTTCGAGCCCAACGAGCCCAAAAGACGAGACGGATATTTTCCCGAAAAATAAAATATGAAAAATGGGAAAATAAAATTATAGAATTATATTATGGAAATTAGGGGTGTTACACTTTTGTTACAAATGGGATTACTTTGAAAAATATTCAAAAATGCAATATTGAAAAGAATTGCCAAAGTATAAAAAATGCCAAACATAAAAAATGGCAAGAAATGTTCCTAAAAGTCAAATGCCACAAGAAATTGGAGAGAAAAACAAATCAAAAAGCAAACTACCTATAATACCCGACCTTTTAGGGACCCGTTGACTGACCTTAGACACCTACCTTGACCCTCGGAAACCTTACGAGTGATGACTTATGATGATGTAAGCCTTAGAGTGCGTGTTACTTGATCGAGCTGAGGCTACTCGATCGAGTAGCTTGGGAACTCGATCGAGTAGATGCCACTCGATCGAGTAAGTGCGTTACTCGATCGAGTAACGGGTTTGTAGCGGGGAATTATAAATCGTATAATCGTGAAACCCAAATCATTTCTCCTTTCTTCCTAAACCTAAATGCCGTCATTCCGCTTCTCCTCCACCATAGTTCCTCTCCTTGAGGCCTTTGAAAATGGTTACACCATAGGGATGGGATGCTTGAGTCGGGCAGCGGTCTTGACGCCGGATTGCTATGTATAGGTATGTTGTCATCATCATCATCGTCTTCTTTGATTTCAGATATGGTTATGGTAGTAGTAATAGATGGTTATGATGGTTGTTGTAGGTGGTTTTGATGGTTGATTGTTATCTTATCATCGGGCAAGGAACGGCTGCAGTTTGTTAAAGGTAGGTTCGCGTACCTAGTGTTGTTGGTTGTCTAGAGTGTGTTGATGTTGTACAGTTGGTTTAGTGTCTTTGTTTATGATTGGTTGATTATCATTATATTGGGATAAGAATTGGTGATTGTTGGTTGTTCAGTTGGTTGTGATTGTTTGTCTGTGGTTCTCGAGGTGCGTCCTCACATGAGTGAAGTCACTTGCGGGATTGGCTTCACGCCCTTGATTCAGATTCTATTGAACCCGCCATAAAAGGGATGTGCACATTAAGGAACATGACTTTATCGCTCAGATTTGATGAGTGGGGCTTAGATGGGAACGGCTGTAGTCCCCCACTGGCAGGACTGGACCTTCGGGCAGTCAGATATGTGTGGTTGGTTGGAGGAGGTGGTGTGTGTGTTGCTGTATTCCATTTTGTCTGCTTTTGTGTTTGTACCTCAGTTACTGACCTTGTGTGGTTTTGGTTGTGTTGTCTTCTTGTATGTCTGCCGTGATTCATTATGGTGAGTGACACGGCTATCGCAACCCTATCAAAGATAAAACCTAACGGTCTCAACTAAAATGTAGCAGAGGCAGTCGAGTATCAAATCCACAAGGAGGTAACGTAATTATAGCTGCCTAATTCTAATCCTATGGTAACAATTGGGGTTTGTTTAAATTTGGTTTCTAAACTACGTGATCTACAGGAAAGAGAATTAAAAGTAAGAGCAATAAAGACAGGAAATTCGGGTTAAACTATCAAGGGGAGAGGGACATGTCGGGAATTCGGTTCACTACGGTAGTCCAATGACTCAGCTGTAAATGATTCAGACGAACTAATGTGAGACGGATGTTAAAAGGTCCTTTCGGTCCACTTTCTATCCTAAAATACCACTAACTTAACTTTCGTCCTCATTAGGGTAGTCTACTGTTTATAGCAGGCCTATTTAGTCCAATCTTTTGATCCAGGATTAATTTTAGCCAGATTAATGGGTGACATAGAAGCGTGCACTCAACTAGGTCGAAAATTACAGTTAAATTGCTATAGTGACAGGGTCTCGTAATTAATTCGTCTAATTCATTCACCACATCGTCACATTTCTACCGCAGATCCCCTAATCCCAACATGAAAGGGGTTTAGCTACTCATATTCTTAATTAAACTAACAACAAATAAAGTTCCAGCAGAAAACATAATGAATAAGCAATAAATTGCAATAATGGAAATTAGGGCAAAAGAAATAATGAGACAGCAAACAATTAAAAGCAACAAATGATTAATTATTATTAAGAAGGAGAAAGGAATTACAATCCAAGCGAATCCGGCGTAAAGAACACGAAATCCGAGTGAAGCAATCCCGAAATAAAAGTAACAGTAGAGAAAAGCAAAGCAACGTACTAAAGTTTACAGTAGAGAGTTTGATAGTATCCAAGATAATCCTAATTAACCTAGTAAAGCGTGCTTAAATAGCAAAGGAAATAAGTCTTAGCGAAATAAAACATCACGCGGGCTAATTAAAGCCCAAACCCATAAAAACCACTCGATCGAGTGGTTTAAAACCACTCGATCGACCAACTCTCAGCCAAAACAGCTCGATCGACTGAAAAGCTACTCGATCGAGCAACAACATCTTCTGCAGCATAAGGATCGAGTAATGGAATCACTCGATCGACCAACTGGGGGTGTAGAAACCACTCGATCGAGTGGAAAACAGCTCGATCGAGTGACTAGACTTCATTTCAGCTCACGTCTGCGTCTAAGTGCCTCGTAATGCGTGCCACGACGCTTCCAAATGCAAGATCTCTTTCTGGAATAATCCCGTCTCCTCTAAATGCATGCAAAAAGGATGAAAAAGGGTACGATTCCACTACTTTCGCGTTCATTTCTACAAAATGGACAAAACGAACCAAAGTAGCCAATTCGGGGCAAAATATCTTAAAACCAATATGAAAATGCATAGAAATACGTGCTGAAATAGGCTAAAAAGACTATACATTAGGCACGTATCAAATATCCCCAAACCGAACCTTTACTCGTCCTCGAGTAAACTCAAAACTAAACACTAATGGAACGGAAAAATAACTCAGAGCTAGCTTAACTTGTCTGCTTGAACCAATTTAATGCAACAAAAATTAACAGTTAAAGCTAAGCAGTCAATACGCAAACGAATTATAAGCTGTTCAGAAATATAGCCGACCTATCGACCTTGCAAGACCAACAAAATCGAACTCTCTCGTGGTCACTCTTCTCTCATGAAGCAAAGGGTGAATATTATATGAAAAAGAGAGGAGGAAAGACAGTCACTCACCTAACTGCGACCTACATAGCATGCATGCAACAAAAATGAAAGACAATTCAAGTACTAATGCACAAATTCCAACCGATAATGTCCGTCACAGCCGAGGGTTCGCAAATAATATGGGAATAGTGAGGTTCAGGTGAGAAAAGGCAAAAACAAGTTATGGAAATGTGGAGGTAAAAGCGTCAAGCTAGTTCCTAACAGGACCATATAAGACCGTCCAAATCTCAACTGATTAAAAGACTAAGTACAAGTGCCCTTCCCTTGGCACAAAAACTCACTAGATTCAAGACACAATCTCCTCAAAATTATACGATAAGAATAGAGGAGTCAGACGGTCACAAACTTCCCTTTTTAAACACCGTCTGAAATAACTAACTGAAACAATTACCCCTTTTTCGATTGTACATCTTCGAACATCTTCTCAACTCTTTTTCATTTTCACAATCTCTTTTTTTTGTTTCTTTCTGTTTTTTTTTTTTTTTTTTTTTTCACGTTCCAGCCTTCCTTTTTCATCATTTTTTCGTTGTTTTTTTTTCTTTCTTTCTTCCTCTATACTTACAAAAACTCCAAAACAAGAAACACGGACCAAAATACAAAGGAAAAATATACCGCAGAAGAACATACTAACTATATTGACTAGGCAGGCTTAGTTTGGGATGTAGCTAATGAGTCAAAAGGCAATTTTGGCTTATGTGGAGCTAAATGGGTGTAAAGTAATAAGAAGGGGAAATTTGCAAGACCCTCCCTGCATGTGACACCAACCACAAACCCGAATATGTGCATTTGACGAGAAATTGAATGTCATAAATGTGAAAATGAGATGAACATGCTATGCAAGGAGTACCACTCAAAATTCCTAATGAACTGGTCATGAATGTCACCAGTTATGGCTCTAAAAACTCAGAATTTTTAAGTAGTTTGCCAATTTATAGGCCAAGTCTAAACAGTCAGCTATATTTGAACAGAAACTCGTAGACTATGCGTATGCCAAACCTAATAACTATCAATAAAGTGCAAGGCTCAAGTAAATTGACAAGTTATAGTGCAATTTCATCACGGAAATCTACCGTTCCGACTCAACCTATATGCAAAAATAAACGTGAAATTTTTTGAATTTTCGAAATTTTCTAATTTTTTTTTGATTTTTTTTTGATGGAAAATAAAGAACAATGCAAGCTGAAAAGTAAACGTGAATGTAAAACAAATGCAGATGCAGACTCAAAAGGATGCAATACCCTCCCCAAACCAAAACGGACAACGCCCTCGTTGTCCTCCAGCATACACCAGCAGAAATAATGGGGAACAGGAATATACAACGAACAAAATAAAAATAATAAAATAAAGGAGACAAAATAAAAAGAGTAAGAGATACATACAAAATACGAACTTCCCCAAACCAGCCAGAAAACTGGGGAAGTGAGTAGACCAGTAGCTACTCGTCGTCGTCGTCGCCATCTCCATCTCCCTCCCCCCGGTACAACGGGTCTCTCTCCTCCTCTCTCATCTCCCGCTCCTCAGCACGAGCTCTCTCCACCGCCACCTCTGGGTCCTCGCTCTCCTCCTCGTCCTCTGACACCGGGTACCCTTCAGCTGGGAACCGGAAGAAGGAAGGGTGTGGCCAACCCTCGGGGATCGGTCTGTGTCTCCGCAAGTGGTACTCGTACAGAGGGTGTAGTGTCAAAGCTAAGTCCCTCTCCATACGAGCCTGACGCTCTGCAAGCTCAATCAACCGTATCAGAATCGCGCCCCTTGGTCCTGGACCCCGGGCGCTACAAAGGGAGGAGGTAGTCTAAAAGTAGCCGGAAAGACCGGCTCAGTCTGAGTCTGGTCAGTGGAAGGTGGGGCAGGAGTAGGAGTAGGAGTAACAGTGGGAGTAGGGGTCGGATTGGGAGTAGCCGTGGAAGGCTGGGTACTCCCTGCAGGTGTAGACCCCTCTCCAGTCTCAACTCGCCGCTTCTTGCCGGCTGGTGCATCAGTAGGTGGTCGAGGCTGGAGTGGAAGGTAAAGTAGAGGCAAGGCATGAAGACGGTGGCGCTTTACCACTGTAGGTAAGGGCTCAAGACGGGGGAGACTGTCGCAGGGTAAGTCGACAGACAAGCAGCCGTCAATCTTCCAAGTCTTGTGGCCTGGGGTTAGCCAATGCTGAGAGAGCATGGCATCCAGACTCAGTAACCTCTGTCCCGTGGGGTACTGTAGGTCACATGGCCAGGTGGGGAAAAGGCGATGGGCAAGAATGGTGGCTATGCCACCGCAGGCAATGGTTCCCGTCTCCTTCTTCCCCTGGTCGTGGAGGTACTGGGCGGTGAGGTAGGCAATGTTGAAGGTAAAAGGACCCTCACGCCGACATTCGGCCCGGATGGAGAGCTCGCGGTTCGTGATGTTATTCGGCTCCTTTCGGCCGAAAATAGAGCTCCCCATGAGTCCGAGAAAACAACGGACGGGGATGGTGAACCTGGTGGAGCTTTCGCTCCCGAAAACGGTCCCGGCCAAGCACCGCCAAACCTGTTTGTAAACCTTCCTCGAGTCTGACGTCACACCCGAGGAGGTAAGGTCTAGCAACCTACCAAACTCGCCGCAGGCATCTTGGTCCGGTTAAATAACCTAAGGAGACCGAACGACCGTCGAGGTCAGTCTTATGTGCGTCTGGGGAGAAGGTGAAAGAGCTGAGAAACTCGAGACTCAGCTCTAAGAAGGTGTGGCCCCTCATGGTAATGAGGCCAGGTATCCCCGTGACCCGTAATAAATCACACACTGACTCGTAAATGCCGAGTTTCTCTAATGCCGATTTGTCTAAAAATCGGGAAGGCATATGCTCACACTTCAGCAGGTTATAAAATTTATCGCGATGTAAAGAATTGACGAATAATACATGCGGGTAGTCCGGGTGAGAATCGAGGGAAGTGTCCCCTCGGATAGTAACTGTCCCAGAAGTAGGCGGATCGGCAGCTGAAGTAGAAGCAGAAGCAGGGGCAGCGGCTGTGGAAGTGCTAGCTGTGGTGGGAGTAGAAGTAGCTGGAGCTGGTGTGGCTCTGACTAGTCTACGACCTCGGCCTCCGTCTCTGGAACGCAAAGCAGCGGCCCGCTCTCGGACTTTGTAGGGAACTAAAGCGGCTCTGAAGGCAGTTGAGGCTGCTGGTGAGTGTGCCACAGGTGTAGAAGTGGTGGCTGGAGTAGCCTGAACTAAGCTCCCAGCTGAGCTAGCTGGAGCGTAAACTGTCCCTGCAGCTGAAACAAGGAGAACTGGGGCTGCAGTGGTGACTAGGGCGGAGGCAGTGGCAACAGCAGGGGCCACTGACTCGCTCAAGGAAGTGCTAGAGGATGAACTAGTTGAGGGCAAAGAACTAGTATGAAAGAAATGTAGATCTATATACTAACATATTCATATATGTTTTAATTTAATTTGTCATAAAATTAAAGTTGGATTTTATGCATGCAAACTAAAACAAAAGAAGATAAGAAAACATTTTCTCACCATATGAAATTCGGTCATATTGGGCACCAACAAGATCTCCTTCTTGTTAGTTCTTGAGCTTTCCAATAATGGATGAACATACAAAAATCCCAAAGTAGAGATTCTCCAATTAGTAGCACCCAAGACAATCCCTTAATCCCACAAATAAACATGTACTAGATGTTTGTATTATAGTTTACCTTAAAATCTATTACTAATACTCATATACTACTTCTAGTAATCTTAGTAATTTATATGAACAATTTGAATCAAATACTCATCTTTTTAATGAATATTAAGGAGAGAGAAGAGAGAATATTCATGAACATTTTGCATGTTAATTGAATGGTAGTGTTAGAATCATGGAAAGGAACCAACACTACTCAATTAAGAGTAGTGTGTGCCGCCCAACACCTACCCAAAAAGCATTATTGCTTTTCTTTTTTTCTCTTATCAAAAATAGTAGGTGTGTAAGATGTGTAAGACTAGTTGTAGGTAGGCATCATTATGTTTGTTTTATCAAATAAAATAAAACAACCAAAACCCACTAACACACCCTCCATTTTCGGTCCATTTACTTAAAATGGACTACCATTTTATTTTGTCAATTTGTCATTTGTCATACAATATGTCACATGTTGTATGATACATGTTATTAATTAATTTAATGCATATTTATCACATAAATATCATTTCATGAATTAATTAAATTACATACAACAAATTGACAAGTGATACTTGATCACATAAATAAAATGGGTCATATAGTTATAATTCACAACTTCTTGTAATTATAATTAACCATTCATTCTTATCTTTATTGTTTCTCAAACAATAAATAATTTTAGCAACAAAGCATTTTATTACTAAAATAAATCTTATTTAATCCCATTACAATAAGATATCAATATTCTCTCTCACAAATCGAATTGTTCAATTTTAAGGAATTAATTAATCTGTATCGGTATACAACTAATTAACCTTTTTCAATTAAGGGAATCGTCCTTTAGGTGTGACCTCAAGGGATCAACTGATCACCACCGTGCACGACAAAGAATGTAAAACTCTAGCCACCAATCATTACCGATATGTGTGGACCAGTTGACTATATATGTAATGTATCATCCCTTTCGTATTCTTGTAATGAGATTTAATAATAATATTTAAATCATGTGATCGCACTATTGTTGAGGACACATTTCCCAACAATCTCCCACTTGTCCTCGACAAGTGTGCGTCACCAATTCTCTTGTCCTATTACTATCTCCCACTCAATGCAAGGTGTCTTTCGGGTCGTACTTGCAAGTGATCATATCGAGGTGGTTTCCTCGATCCGGAGAATAATCGATTGACCGGAATTTATCCACCATGGATACCTTCCGAGCGTGGCCACGCATTTCCAGTTAATTACTCCTCGAGTGGCCCTGAGATATTGTTTTAACCCTGACAAGGGGGTGGACAATTCCTATCGCACTTATTCCCTTCGACTAGCCACAGCTATCATAACCCAAAATATGCCCATTTGACCCCATTTACGAAGGTCGTAGTAACACAAATCAAAGTTAATCTGAAACTATGCCATCTTAGGTGAACAGTCTTTAGTCAAAAGAATCGACTCATTAGAATACTATAGTAGCTCTCGCCACGACCAGGCTATATAAATTTGCCAGAACTCTATAAGCGGTCACTGCCCGACAAAGTGTTCCTAACAGTCTGCCTATGTGATCGACTAGTCATCTCACATGACTCTATGGCACTTGAACTTGCCATCAATCGCATCACACTCTAGTCACTTTGAGACGTCACCTCATACAAGTGACTATGGGCGAATACAATGCTAATCCGTGTTCACTTTAACGGGGTTCAATTGTCTCTACAACCCGTTTGGATGTAACAAAGTATAATAAAAGAGTTTTAAAGTAAAACTCGAACGACAAATGCGATTATCACATATGAATAGTCAATGCCTGATTACTATTTCATGTTCTATAATCTAATTTGATCTTGTACGTAGTTGTTCATTTCAATTTAATTGAAATGACATGACTCATCATGTTTAGCCTTTGAGAAGGCTTTGGTTAGTAGGTTTTATCAATTTCTTGTACCTTACTCAACCTCACTACATACTCGTTTTCCTTTGTAATGTATACATTTGCATTACAAAACTTTCTGAGTACGTGTCGAGATCCAATCAAGACATATGCCCTCTAGCCTAAGAATAGCTCCCACTGTTTTCACAGTGTGCGGGACTCATCCTTCTTGCACATCTCATGATCGCAAGTGTACTCAATTTCCGTTATTAATATCTCTCATTGTTCTTTATTGCCTAGAACGATTCTAGAAAATCTACTTCTTAATTAACATTGCCACAATGGTTTCTTAACCATCCTAGTGTGTTTTGATTATGGTTTTGTCGGAAACCATGCGCAATCTCAATTGTCAATTGTCACTTGTGTAACACCCTTACACAATATTGCATCATAAACACTTTGCTTTACTTCCTCAATGCTTCTGCAAGCACTTAAGGGTAATCTTTACAGCTTACTTGGTAAAGATTACTTAAATTCGATTTTTGAAAAAACAACTCCTCATGCTCAAGGCATATGAAGTGTTATACATCATTTCTTTTTAATTGATTCGGCAGCGGAAGCAAATGAAACCAATCAAATATGTTCAATTTAATTGAACTAGTCATGAATCTTATCAACATAAGACTCCTTACTGGCGCTAATATCATGTGGATTTATCTTCATAAATCCGGATATTCAAGATGTATTATAATACTCCAAAAGTCTTAAATCATTCTCAATGATCAATATGTCATCCACATATCGGACTAATTAAAAATTTCGTAACTCCCACTAAACTCCATGTATAAACACAACTTCTCGACTTATCGAGAAATGTTTTATCACATGATCAAAATGTTGATTCTAACTCATTGATGTCCTACTTAAGATCCTCTCTTAAGTTTCACATTATCTTAGGATTGCAAGAATCTATAAAACTTATGACATGTATTGAATACATTGCTTCTATTGAAGAAGTGGGTTTTAGATTCACTTGCTGTGTATTTCATAACCTTATAATGAAACACAATCCCTAAGAAGATCCAAATAGACTTAAGCATTTCAATTAGTGCAAAACCCTTTACAACTAATCTTGCTATGAAAT
This sequence comes from Silene latifolia, assembly GCF_048544455.1. Lineage (NCBI taxonomy): Eukaryota > Viridiplantae > Streptophyta > Magnoliopsida > Caryophyllales > Caryophyllaceae > Silene > Silene latifolia. The sequence continues at coordinate 81,264,195 of NC_133526.1, forward strand.
ATCTCTTTATTAGTGCAAAACCCTTTGTCACTAATCAAGCCTTTTATTTCGGATTTTCATGGCTCTAAGCCTTGTATTGAGTTGTGACTTAAACACTCTTATGTAAGTCCTTTGTCGATTACTTTCCAGAAGTAATCAACTTGAATCAAACAATTTCTTTTGTAAGTTATAAGCTCTTTACTTTCTTAAAAGTAGCATGAATTCATCATTTTTAACAAGTGACGAATTTAACCTCCTAGGTTTTGAAGAAACAACGTCTTACACAAAACGTCTCATGTAGCCAAGAAAGACCAGTTTCTTGCGACATAACATTTTTGTGGCATTCTTTGTGGCTCTTGAATAATTTCTCCCACTCTGTCTTCTAAAAATAAACTTGTATTTTAGAAGGACAACTTCACGAGCCGCAAACCCGTCGTACTCGTGATAATTGAAGAGGGAAAAATGAGCATTTGTTTCTTGTGAAAACTTACAAACATGGTACCCTTACCATTTCATATCTCATATGATCGATTTAGTGGAAAATAATTTAGACAAAATGATAAAATCCCCAAAAGGATCAAGTAACTCAAAATAACTTGATCAAAGTCCAAACCTTATCGAATAGCGTTTGAATTCTTATCCAATCATACATTATCCCATAATGCATGTTAAGAGAGATTAATTTGTGATACTATATCACAATTCATTTGGCTTATATCAAAGTCTTCACTTTGATAATCCCATCACGACTAAATCGTGATTCCTTGAACTCTTTGAAATTCTTCAAAGATTTCTCCATTTACCTTATTAAGTGAACATATTAATGTCAACTTAAATCGTTGGTAAAAGATAATGATCAACCTATTTTGGATAGATGATTTACAACCTCGATCTCCTTTTCAACCAAAAGGCATGAGACATCTTGCTTTGAATACAAGATACGCATATACCATTAACAATCTAATGGTTTCAAGATTACTCGATAACTCTTTACGTTCATCATTCCAAAATTTAAGGTTTAATCTTGGGTTACCAATTTGAATCTTACATCATCTACATGATATATCATTCTAGTTTGTTTTAGAATATAATCACCTTGATAATGGGCTAGCCATACACCAGATCGTGGTGTATAGGGTCACAAAAGTGAAAACCCCTTTTGTATCTTAACAAGTTTATATTCTTATTTAGAGTTTATGCACTTAATAGTCACAATTAAGTACAACTTTAAATCCAAAAACTAGATTGAGTACACAATTACTCTATCTCTCGACATTATTGTTGATAGTCGTCATATTCTAATCATCCTATGTATCAAGTACAATGATGAAAACCTCCACTGGTTTCTAATATTGACGAAGTGGTACTAGCAAAATTTATGTTTAATCAAATAAACATTTAAAGAAGAAGGTCCCATTAGATGTCCCACAACTAACTTGTTGATTCTTCAATAATTTGGGGCAGTTTCCTTTCTTGTGTCCAACATTTAAGACAATGGAAACTTTATTGGTCGGGATTGATAGGTTTAGTATCGTCAGTCCTCAATGACTTTACTTTTAACATTACCTTGTATCAGTTCCATTATTATCTTTACTTCTTGAACCTCGTCCTCATCTTAACGGTTTAAGAGAATGCTCCCACTCATTTCAATGAGTCTTTGCTTTGAGAAGCAAAATTGAATTCATGAAGATTACTCTTCATTTGTTTGTTTTTGTCTTAAAACTTTCATTGAAGTGGTTGCGTTATTTTGGTCAATTACGAATTCTGAAAATCTAATCACCAAAACAATTTATCGCTTCAAGGTACTTAATTCAATTAAGCATATGTAACATAGTCCATTGTAAGTAGAAGTGTTAGTCAAGAATCAAAAACCTGTTTGATAATGCATAACTTTAATCTATACTCTTTACAAGAGATCCTTAGCAATGGTTCGTTTGAGGTTTTAGAAGCAAATTCAAATTTTGTCTTTAGTTATGATGTTTTAATGGAGATTCGTTATCAAAATCGAAATGATATCGTATATGAATTGTGGTAAAGAAATAGAATAATGTAAAAACGGAATAGTGGAAAACTTAACATTTATCGTTTTATTAATACTTGAAAAACAAGTATAGCATTTACATAGTGACCTCTACCCAACTATGATAAATGATTCCAAGACCCAAATTCATATTGACTTAGGCACGGTGGGGCCGATACATCCTTTATCAATATAACTTGGTGGATTAACGTTTAATCGATTCTACTTTTAGAACTCTTGGTCGATAATATTACATTAACAATTATCTATAGCCCAAAACACATCGACAAGGGCACGGTGGGGCCGATACATCCCTTATCAAATACTTTTGTTGAGTTCAATCCAAATTTCGAATAAATGTGTCCATGATCCAAACCCACATTAACTTGGGCACGGTGTGGCCGATACATCCCTTATCAACATGAATTCGATGGATTAACATTCATCACCCACTTCCCCTACGTAACAAGGTTTGTACCCCGGTGGGGCCGAGCGCACTCCCTCGCGAAATAGGTTTTCATGGTTTCTACTATTTGGTAAGGCTATGTCTCAATTGATTGTTTTAGCGAGAGGTCATGTCAATTTATTATCTATCACGTTTTAAGTGAACTAAAGCGGTGAACTACGATAATTCTAATTGACACGGTCGATAAACTCGATAAAAAGACAATGCATGTTTAGTTATGGCGATTTAGCAATGCATGTGACATAAAATAAAATGCAAGCATAAAGATAAATAAATCCTTGTATGGCCTTTCCTAAAATAGAAAAACTATTTAACTATTACATATTCGGAAACCAACTCCATTGGTCCCTTGAACTTCGGTTGTGGCACGCATCTCGAGGTAACACCGTCTTTATGTATCGCCATTCTTGAAGAAATCCGTCTTTGGGAACTCCGAATGAATAAAATTACATAATAAATTACATAATTTTCTATTATACATTTGTAACTAAAATAAAATAAATCTATTAAATTACAAAACGGTGATACGAGATCACAAAAAAAATTACAACCGAATCGATATTCCCATACATTTCGGGAAATACCAATTAAAATCTAAGGCCATACTAAGTAAAATTACATAATTCAAAAATTACATAAATTAAAATTATGACAATCATAAAGAAAATGCAGCATTATAATATGTATGAACATGCTCAATTTTATGCTAAATCGCCTTTAATTAGCCAATATCGTATATTACTCGGTTTTTACGGATTTGCGTGATTTCAACATTTTATAATCACAAAAATACATAAACTCATATTTATGCATAAGTTAATTACCCTAACCTCTTAGGACTCAAAATTTAGTCTTCACTAATAATTTGACCATAATTAACCCATATTTTATAAAATTGTTCATAAATGGACCAAAATTACAAAAATAAGCCATAAACTTCAAATAAATCACAAAATTTCAAATAAATTCAAAATTTGAAATTTAAATTCATGAAAATCCTGGAAAAATACCATGACACTCATAATGTTCAAAATCTTAGGTTAAAAATTTCGAAATTTTTCCGGAAAAACAATGTTGCGGTTTATCGATTTTTAATAAAATAATCATAAAAACATGGAAAAATTATTTTCACTAACTTTTCAATTTTAGATCTGAAAAAGATAATAAAATGCAACATTAGACGTTTTTCCTAAGTCATAGATTATGTTTTATTAATTTTCCACTAATAATGTCACTATTTATGCTATTTTTCTTCAAAAATCCATAAATCATGCAAAAAGACTTATTTATAGCCAATTATTTTACACACATCTTGTAAAATTGCATGTGACAACATATTAATTTTCTATGACCATATTCGAAATTTAACTCATATTAACCTATTTTTCACCTAAATCCGAATTTAATAATGAAAAATTCATTTTTCGAGTATAACAAGTCCAAAAATTATGAAAATTTAGAGGTTATCTCAAAATAATTTATGTGACAACATATCCAAAAATCAACTTAAAATTCGAAGTATAGCTAATTTTAGACCAAAAATGACATTTTTACTCATAAAATCATATTTAAATGCCATTATTGTAAAATAACATTTTAGGACCAGAAATATTAACATGCATGGATTAATTTCGTGATATCTCATAATAACACAAATTTTACAAGTTTTATTTGTTATTCTTATAACTCGGAAAAACTTTTAACCGATTTGCATGCAAACAACCGTGGCTCTGATACCGATTGAAAGAAATGTAGATCTATATACTAACATATTCATATATGTTTTAATTTAATTTGTCATAAAATTAAAGGTGGATTTTATGCATGCAAACTAAAACAAAAGAAGATAAGAAAACATTTTCTCACCATATGAAATTCGGTCATATTGGGCACCAACAAGATCTCCTTCTTGTTAGTTCTTGAGCTTTCCAATAATGGATGAACATACAAAAATCCCAAAGTAGAGATTCTCCAATTAGTAGCACCCAAGACAATCCCTTAATCCCACAAATAAACATGTACTAGATGTTTGTATTGTAGTTTACCTTAAAATCTATTACTAATACTCATATACTACTTCTAGTAATCTTAGTAATTTATATGAACAATTTGAATCAAATACTCATCTTTTTAATGAATATTAAGGAGAGAGAAGAGAGAATATTCATGAACATTTTGCATGTTAATTGAATGGTAGTGTTAGAATGATGGAAAGGAACCAACACTACTCAATTAAGAGTAGTGTGTGCCGCCCAACACCTACCCAAAAAGCATTATTGCTTTTCTTTTTTTCTCTTATCAAAAATAGTAGGTGTGTAAAATGTGTAAGACTAGTTGTAGGTAGGCATCATTATGTTTGTTTTATCAAATAAAATAAAACAACCAAAACCCACTAACACACCCTCCATTTTCGGTCCATTTACTTAAAATGGACTACCATTTTATTTTGTCAATTTGTCATTTGTCATACATTATGTCACATGTTGTATGATACATGTTATTAATTAATTTAATGCATATTTATCACATAAATATCATTTCATGAATTAATTAAATTACATACAACAAATTGACAAGTGATACTTGATCAACAACAACAACATCAGAGCCTTAATCCCAAAATGATTTGGGGTCGGCTGACATGAATCATCCTTTCGAACCGTCCATGGGTGAACGCACGCCTCAAAATGCGAATAAAAAAGGGAAGATAAAAAGCAAAAGGGAGAACGAAAATGTAATGGAAAGTCAAGGTGAACTTAGGGGTTTTAAAATCGAATTCCGTCTTTCTTTTATAAAAACTTAAAATTTAAATCGAGAGAAAAGATTAAAACGATTTTTAAAAACCGAAATAGAGTTAAGGATCCGGAATGACACAGGTAAAATCTATAAGAAAGTGGTTGTTGGAAAAGTGTGTAATAAAGGAGAGAAAAATAAATAAATTAATTTCTTTAAATTAAATAAATAAATAAAAACACTAAATCTGTAAAAAAAAAAACATCAAATACTAAAAATCCACATGTATCCTTTCCCTCCATTGTGCCCTCTCCGTCACCATACTCTCCTCAAGCCCCAGAATTCTCATATCGTGCTCTATCACTCTCAACCATGTCTGTCTCGGTCTTCCTCCTGCGCTCTAGGGACCTTTTTCTCCAAGTCTCCACCTCCCTAATAAGTGCCCATAGGTCTCCTTCTCACATGGCCAAACCATCTTAGTCGGTTTTCCATCATCTTGTCCTCTATTGGCGCCACTTTAACCTTTTCCCTAATCACCTCATTCCTTAACCGATCTTTCCTTGTATGTCCGCACATCCACCTCAACATGCGCATCTCCGCCACACTCATCTTTTGAATGTGACAATGTTTCACGGCCCAACACTCGGAGCCGTAAAGTAGGGCAGGCCTAATTGCCGTGCGATAGAATTTTCCCTTTAATCTTTGGGGCATATCTTTATCGCATAGAAACCCTGAAGCACTCTTCCATTTCAACCATCCCGCTTTAATTCCGTGAGCCACATCTCCGTCTAACTCCCCATCTTTTTGAATAATAGATCCTAGATATCCAAGAAATCAAACCCTCAACAACATTCCCATCGAAAATAATACTCCCCGCCTCCGTCGATCTCAACCCCGCCACCTTAGTGAACTGACACCTCAAATACTCGGTCTTACTCCCCGCTCACTGAACCCACGAGTCTCTAAAGTCCGCCTCCACAATTCCAACTTTCTCTCCACCCCCTCTTTTGTCTCATCAATCAACACAATATCATCAACAAACATCATACACCAAGGGATGTCGTCCCGAATATCCCTTGTCAACTCATCCATAACTATAGCAAAGAGAAAAGGACTAAGTGCGGAACCTTGATGCACCCCGATGGTAATAGGAAATTCTTCCGTTCTCCCAACATTAGTGCGAACACTTGCACTAGCCCCCTCATACATGTCCTTTATGAGGTCAATATATTTTCGCGACACACCCTTTCTCGCCAAAGCCCACCAAAGTACTTCTCTTGGTACCCTATCATATGCCTTTTCCAAGTCAATAAAAACCATATGCAAATCCTTCTTCTTGTCCCGATGGTATTCCATCAACTGTCTCATGATAAAAATCGCATCCATAGTCGATCTCCCGGGCATAAATCCAAATTGGTTTTCCGAGATGTCTACATATCTCCTAAGCCTTTGCTCGATTACCCGCTCCCATAACTTCATTGTATGACTCATAAGTTTAATTCCCCGATAATTGGAACACTCTTGGACATCACCTTTGTTCTTGTACAAAGGGACAAGAGTGCTTTTCCTCCAAGCCGAAGGCATCTTGTTGCTCCTCCAAATCTTGTTGAAGAGCATGGTTACCCATTCAATCCCTTTCTCCCCGAAGCACCTCCAAACTTCTATGGGTATACCATCCGGTCCTTCTGCTTTCTTTGACCCCATCTTCCTTAACGCCTTTCTAACTTCACTCTTTTGTATTCTACGCACAAATTCCCGGTTAACCATGCTTGGTGTTACCTCTACATCCCCAAAACCTTGTTCCTGATGTCCATTGAATAAATTATCAAAGTAAGAACTCCATCTAGCCTTTATCTCGTTATCCCGAACTGAACCTTGTCGTCCATATCTTTCACACACCTAACTCTCCCAATATCTCTCGTCTTTCGGTCTCTTATGCGGGCCAGTTTATAGATATCCTTCTCTCCTTCTCTCGTGTCCAACCTGGCATACACTTCTTGGTTAACTTTTGCCCTCGCATCCCGTACGGCCTTTTTAGCGGCTCGTCTAGCCTCCTTGTACTTTTCAAAGTTCTCATCACTCATGCATTTCCCCAAAACCTTATAGCATTCACGTTTAGTCTTTATCGCTTGTCTCACCACATCGTTCCACCAAGATGTGTCCTTACTTGATGGTCTATTCCCTTTAGATTCCCCTAATACCTCCCTCGCCACCTCCTTTACAACATGCTCCAATTTATCCCACGTTGCATCAATATCTTTCTCCTCACAATCCGACCAAATATCGCTACTTGATCACATAAATAAAATGGGTCATATAGTTATAATTCACAACTTCTTGTAATTATAATTAACCATTCATTCTTATCTTTATTGTTTCTCAAACAATAAATAATTTTAGCAACAAAGCATTTTATTACTAAAATAAATCTTATTTAATCCCATTACAATAAGATATCAATATTCTCTCTCACAAATCGAATTGTTCAATTTTAAGGAATTAATTAATCTGTATCGGTATACAACTAATTAACCTTTTTCAATTAAGGGAATCGTCCTTTAGGTGTGACCTCAAGGGATCAACTGATCACCACCGTCGCACGACAGTAATGTCAAACTCTAGCCAGCCAATCATTACCGATATGTGTGGACCAGTTGACTATATATGTAATGTATCATCCCTTTCGTATTCCTGTAATGAGATTTAATAATGATATTTAAATCATGTGATCGCACTATTGTTGAGGACACATTTCCCAACATAGTATCCATCCTGTAACATGGTAAAGGGCATGATAAGAAAATAGCTGCTAAACGTGGCTACAACAACACGTAAAACCAGCATGTGACAGCATGTGAATACCCTATCAGTTCAAAATTCGATTTTACAGCACAGAAATCCCAAACAGTTCCTCAAAATTTCGAATGACAACATGGGGCAACAGTAAGGGACAGGATAGCAGTCAACAACAGCGGCATGTAAGCAATAACTGAAGTGAAATAAAGCATGAAAACATGTGAACCGTCTGACAGTCGAGAATTTCGACTCAAGCAACCCTAACCACTGTTTCTGTGCAAAGGTTAAGTGAGAAATGGCTAAGCAAACACGGGAGTGCGATTTCAGTTAACAATCAGCAGCAAAAATCGCAACAGAGATGCCAATTAGGCAAATTACAGCAGCAATCTCCCATATGACAGTCGAAAAATTCGACTGTTTTGAACCCATATCCAAAAAAATCATGTGGAAATCGAATTAGCATGTATTAAACAGTGAGGAATTGAGATTAATCATCCAGCAAGAAGAGTAAGGGCAATAAACTCAAATAAAGTCGAAAAATCGACCAACAATGGATATTCAAGCCCTAAATTCGATTTTTACCTCAGAAAATTCCAAATAATCGAAATTAAAATGCAAGAGGTTATGGGAATCACTTACTTGATGATGATAGACCTACAGATGCAAATAATCCTCAAATAAACAAGCAACAATGGCGGATTTCAGTCGAAAAACCCGCAAACCCGAATACCCTTCTTAAAACCGCGAAAATGAACACAAATAGGGGTGAATTTAAGGGGCTTTTGAAGATTAAAGTGCAAGCAATGAAATGTAGGAGATGGATTTGGTGATTTGGGCAAGAAAAAGGGGATTTGGGGGAGTTTAAATCGCAATTAGGGGTTTGTTTAGACGAAAATTAGGGTGAAATGAAATAGAAATAGGAAATAAAGAGTTTAAGATAGAAAACTCCCGTGTCCACTGTTCATTTCACTCGATCGAGTGATTTTAAATCACTCGATCGAGGGCTTTTATGGTCCAGCAGCTTGGTCGAGTAGAATTTCTACTCGACCGACCAATCCCTCTTCAACTTTACTCGATCGACTTGAAAAACAGCTCGATCGATCAGTTTTACACTCGATCGAGTACAAAAAGTACTCGATCGAGGACTTTCCTCGTGTAGGCTCTTGAATTTTCGTCTTTTCTCCTTGAAATGCGTGAAACTTCCCCAAACCTGCATAAGAACACACGCAAAAATTTCCCAAATTCCAAATACGCTAAAACACAGTCTATAGTCTTACGTCTATGCTAAAAACTGTCTAAAACTAATTGTCCTAATTAAAACGCAATAAAACAAATTCAAAAGAAATTCAAAAATTATCTATTACAAAGGGTTACACGGGGCATTTCCCCGTTTAATTCCCATCAAATTTCAGTAGCCCCTTCGTGGGCTTCTGACTGGAGGACGTCACCTCAGCAATACTGACCGACCTCTTTAATTTCCATGAGCTTGAATTACTATTTGCAACAGTAGGAGGAATGTAGTTCCAATCCACGTAGGTTCGAACTTTACTCGTCCTTGCTCCTCTGTCATCTTCTTTGGCATCCTTGCTTCCAGTTTGATTGACAACAGTTACACAACATCCTTTGACAACTCCTTTCTTGCTTTCATCTGTACCTGCAGCAAGGAAAACAGACGAACTTTCCTCCTTTTTGCTCTCAGTATGAGGCGGAGGGTTAGCAATAACAGCAATATTCTCCAAATTTTCATCTGGAGTGTCAATAATAGGACTAATAGAAGAAAGAGCATTGCAAGGCTGGGCTTGCATGGGAGCTCTCCGGAACTTGGACTGATGAAAAATCAGCTCCTCATCCCCTACCTGAAAGGTCAAAGTCTTCCCCCCGACGTCTATTACTGCACGGGCAGGAGACAAAAATGGTCTCCCTAAAATGATAGGAGTGTGCACATCTTCGGGGATGTCTAAGACAACAAAATCAACGGGAGCAAAGAACTTCCCGATCTGAACAGGTACGTCTTCTACTATACCTAGTGGCCGTGATAAACTACGGTCGGCCATCTGGACAGTCATGTTGGTGCAACTCAGTTTTGTCAAACCGAGTCTCTTAGCCAGAGACAAAGGTAAGACACTTACGCTAGCGCCTAAATTGCATGGCGCGTTATCAATCAAATGCATACCGATATGACACGGAATCGAAAAACTACCCGGGTCTGATTGCTTAGGAGGTAGCTTATTTTGAAATAGGGCTGACCCCACCTCAGTCAAAGCTACGGTCTCATTATCATTAATAGTCCTCTTACGTGCTAAAATTTCTTTCATAAACTTTAAATAAGAGGGTACCTTAGTCAAGAAATTCGATGAACGGCACGGTGACTTCCAAGCTCTTCAAAAGTTCGACAAATTTGCCAAACTGTTGATTAACTTTGGTATTCTGCAGCCGCCTCGGGAAGGGAACCGTGATTGGTATCTCGAGTCCCTTGTTTCTCTCTTCCAAAGTGTCTTCCGGAGCAAGTTCAGTATCCTTTGGACGCTTCTTACCTCTCGAACGAGGTCTTTCCGGTGATTTCTCGCTTAAACGAGCACTAGCAGGCTCTCGAATAAGCTTCCCGTCATCAATATCACTCGATCGACCAATATGCTCACTTGATCGAGCAGTTTCCTCATCAAAATCGGTCGATCGAGTGACATTTCCACTCGATCGACCAACTGCACTTTCCTGTTCACTCGATCGAGCAGAAAAACCGCTCGATCGACCTGTTTCTTCACCATTTCCACTCGATCGAGCATTAAAAACCACTCGATTGACCTGTTTCTTGGCTGACAGCTCATTATTTCCGCCAAAGCACTGTTTCATCATCGATTCTGACTTCCTCGGGTCGATTTACAGACTTACGGTCCCTCATAAGAAAGACCGCTTCTCAATTCTATCAGATGTACCGTCTCATTTGGATTCTTCTCATTTTGAGTCGGTAAATGACCCTGCTTTCTCGAGGATAGATTTGCAGCAAGTTGGGCAACTTGAGTCTCAAGTGCCTTAATTGACGCATCTTTCTGTTGATTTTGTTGGTCATTCAACTGCAATTGCTTTGAAATGGACTGCAACATGGACTTTAACTCGCCTATTTCACTCACCCCACTTGAAGATGAAGCACCTTGGTTAGGAGGATTGAATGATGGAGGCTTCTGAAAGCCTTGTTGATGCTTGTGTGGAGGGATATACGGCTGTTGCTGATTCGGAGGCGCAGTGGGATTGAGTACATTCTGACTACTCCACCTCAAATTGGGGTGGACATTTGGCTCGTAGTAACTGTTGTTCTGCCTGTAGTGTTGGAAGGCAGCGCATTGCTCAAAAGGACTGGGACAATGATCTGAGACATGCCCCTCTCCTCCACATCTTCTACAGACAAAAGGACCGTCTGTCATAGCATTAACCTGATACATCCCTCCTTTGGAAGCTCCTCCCAACTCATATTTATCAAATCTTGCGGTGAGAGCTTCAAGTGCGGCTCTGAGAAGAAGATTCAAGACTCTTCTTTGATTTCCTCTCGAGTTCCCATATTCAACTTTATGGATGGCCAAATCATCTATGATCTTCCACCCCTTGGTTGCTCCCAAGTTTTCAAAGAAATCGGCCATTGGTCAGTAGCATCCAGAATAGCCCTCTGATCGTCATACAGTCCATTGTAAAAATGATTGCACAAGCTCCATTTTTCGAAACCATGGTGCGGTATGGTTCGCACTAGCTTCTTAAATCGAACCCATGCCTCGTGAAAGTTCTCGTCAGGCCCTTGTTTAAAACTCGTTATCTGAGCTCTAATGGCAATAGTCCTCGATGCCGAAAGGTACTTCTTATAGAACGCTAAAGCCAGTGAATTCCAGTCAGTTATACCGTGGGCAGCTCGGTTCAAATCCCTATACCACTCCCTTGCAGCATCGCGGAGTGAGAAGATAAACATGGTTTCTTTTATCTGATCCGCTGTCATGCCAGCGGGAGGGGGTATGGAGTAGCAGTAATCAATAAAGGTCTCCATATCTTTGAGCCGCATCTTCGATTCAGCTCCCCGAACGATTTCTCTCGATCAAGCTGATATAAGCAGGTTTCGGTTCGAACTTTCTTGCCTCCCCTGGTAGTACAAGTCCCTTATAGAGATCCTCAGCTGTCGGTTCAGAATGACTGGCAATGGTTGCTTCTTCAGCCATTTGTAGAAAGTTTGGAAAAGTAACGGTTTCAACTGATGAATTGGAAACTGGAGAAGACGGTGGATTTTCCTCGAACAGCTCGTTCTCGTAAAAGCTAGAACGAGAGCTGGGCTCTTCCTCTAACTGTTGGTCTTGAAATAATATCCTCTTTACGTGCAAGGTTCTCTCAATCTCAGGATCGAATGGTAGTAGTGGACCACCCTGCGACCTGCTCATAAGAAGAAACTACAGACAGAATATAAGAACAGTCTAAGGAACGGCGTTCCTTAAACTGAGAAGGACTAAAAATAAAACATCTAATAAATTGAACAATTGCCTCCCCGGCAACGGCGCCAAAATTTGGCACGGCTATCGCAACCCTATCAAAGATAAAACCTAACGGTCTCAACTAAAATGTAGCAGAGGCAGTCGAGTATCGAATCCACAGGGAGGTAACGTAATTATAGCTGCCTAATTCTAATCCTATGGTAACAATTGGGGTTTGTTTAAATTTGGTTTCTAAACTACGTGATCTACAGGAAAGAGAATTAAAAGTAAGAGCAATAAAGACAGGAAATTCGGGTTAAACTATCAAGGGGAGAGGGACATGTCGGGAATTCGGTTCACTACGGTAGTCCAGTGACTCAGCTGTAAATGATTCAGACGAACTAATGTGAGACGGATGTTAAAAGGTCCTTTCGGTCCACTTTTTATCCTAAAATACCACTAACTTAACTTTCGTCCTCATTAGGGTAGTCTACTGTTTATAGCAGGCCTATTTAGTCCAATCTTTTGTTTTAGCCAGATTAATGGGTGACATAGAAGCGTGCACTCAACTAGGTCGGAAATTACAGTTAAATTGCTATAGTGACAGGGTCTCGTAATTAATTCGTCTAATTCATTCACCACATCGTCACATTTCTACCGCAGATCCCCTAATCCCAACATGAAAGGGGTTTAGCTACTCATATTCTTAATTAAACTAACAGCAAATAAAGTTCCAGCAGAAAACATAATGAATAAGCAATAAATTGCAATAATGGAAATTAGGGCAAAAGAAATAATGAGACAGCAAACAATTAAAAGCAACAAATGATTAATTATTATTAAGAAGGAGAAAGGAATTACAACCCAAGCGAATCTGGCGTAAAGAACACGAAATCCGAGTAAAGCAATCCCGAAATAAAAGTAACAGTAGAGAAAAGCAAAGCAACGTACTAAAGTTTACAGTAGAGAGTTTGATAGTATCCAAGATAATCCTAATTAACCTTGTAAAGCGTGCTTAAATAGCAAAGGAAATAAGTTTTAGCGAAATAAAACATTACGCGGTCTAATTAAAGCCCAAACCCATAAAAACCACTCGATCGAGTGGTTTAAAACCACTCGATCGACCAACTCTCAGCCAAAACAGCTCGATCGACTGAAAAGCTACTCGATCGAGCAACAACATCTTCTGCAGCATAAGGATCGAGTAATGGAATCACTCGATCGACCAACTGGGGGTGTAGAAACCACTCGATCGAGTGGAAAACAGCTCGATCGAGTGACTAGACTTCATTTCAGCTCACGTCTGCGTCTAAGTGCCTCGTAATGCGTGCCACGACGCTTCCAAATGCAGTATCTCTTTCTGGAATAATCCCGTCTCCTCTAAATGCATGCAAAAAGGACGAAAAAGGGTACGATTCCACTACTTTCGCGTTCATTTCTACAAAATGGACAAAACGAACCAAAGTAGCCAATTCGGAGTAAAATATCATAAAAACAATATGAAAATGCATAGAAATACGTGCTGAAATAGGCTAAAAAGACTATACATTAGGCACGTATCAGTGAGTAGTCAGTTTTAGCAGGTTGATGTATGGATCATAGCTGGGTGCTTGGAGGGGCGAGTCTACCACGAGTCATGGCAGAGATAGTTTCATCTAGTTAATAGTTATCACGAGTTGTATCTTTTATGTCGGTTGTTTGTTTGATATCATTTGTAATATAATATAACTATTCTATTATTGACATTTGATTATTAATGTCCTCGGGCAACCTAGATGGTAACGCCCTTATCTGTTAGGGAAGGTCTTGATAAGGCTCTTTGGTAGATGGGGGTGTTACAAACTGGTATCAGAGTGACGATTTTGGAACCTGTATCTAATAAGCCCAATAAACGTAGTGATTCTAATAAATAAACCTGGTGTATGTATGTTACGAGCCCCAGCTGATGCTTGATTTTGGGTGATTAGGGGCCCTCATTTCAAAATCACGCCCCATTATGCTTAAGCAAGTCACCGAGTATGGGAATATTGAGTCGGGAATTATGTGCATAAGTGTGTATGATAGATAAGTTAGAAATAGCTTTGATGGAGTATATGGTAATGTTTTGTGTTTAATTCGTAATGATGAACTGTGAAGATTTGTGTTGAGTGGAAGTGTTTGTGGATGTAGTAGAGATGGTGAAAGTACTGTTAGTTGCATTATAGTATTGGATAATGTGATGATAATGATGAGCTGTAAGTCTTTGTATGCGTAGTAGTTTATAAAGGAATTGCAAGTCTTTTTATATGATGATAATAATGAGTTGTAAGTCTTGTACTAGTCGATAGTGTTTGTCAAGTAGTAATCTGAATTACAATGGATAAATTTGTTGAGTACTTTTGTGATATGGCATAATTGAGTCGGACATTTGGTTGATGAATTATTGTGACATGAATGGAATTTTAGCAAACTTGAGTAATATATGATGGTTTATTGATAGGTGGATGCTTAGTGTAGTGTATACAAAGGTTGGATGGTTGAATTTGCAAATGCATAAACAATTGTGAAGTAATGTGTTGATTAAATATGTGTATAAGTTGGTATTATAGTGAGTTGTCTTGCATAATGATTGTTATAGGATGGAATGATGTGTATAATGTTCAAGTGAAATAGTTGTGTTACGATTAAGTAGTAAAAATGTGTCGTGATGGGATGAAATAATCTGTGACGATTTCCAAATGTACTTTAGAATCGACACGAGTTGTTGTTTTGCAGGAATCGTTAACTAAACTCGTAACTTTTGACCTTGTTCCTAACCTTACTCGACCGAGTACGAGTGCCTACTCCACCGATTAGACCTTATTCGATCTAGTTGAGGAGTTATAATATCGAAAAAGTTGGAACTGCCAGCGAAAACTCGATCGATTAGCTCCAACTCGATCGAGTAGAGGCCACTCGATCGAGTAACCTACTTACTCGATCGAGTAAGTGCACAATACCCGGTAATAGACGAGATTCTTATACCTTTCCCTATCTTTCTTCTTCCTATTTCCTTCATATCTATAAACCTTAAAACTCTTCTATCTCTCTCTTTGCTCTCAAACTTGGTGAATTTGTGCTTATTTCTTTGGTTTTCTTCTTATTTATTTCGTCCTTTCCATTTGCTAATCATTCAAGGTTAGAATGTTCATCATATTCTTTGTTTTTAATCGATTAGAATTATATAAAGTGTTGGATTCTTCTGAAAATTCAATTTATATACATGTAATCTTGCTTATAATTGTTGTAACATGGTATAATTGCTTTAGTTTGCTGTTTATTGATGCGAGAAGTAGACAAATCGAATTAATATGGGGGTATGTATTGACCGAAATTTCTAGGGTTTGGGATTCAAATTGAAATTTTGTTTGCCTTTTCGGTATGGAATGGGAAAAATTGAGTAATGTATGTTGTGAATACCATGTTTGGTGTTGATTTTGCTTGCTTTTGCCCAAAATTCTGTCTTAAAACTCTGTCTTAAAAGTGCCCCAAACTGAAAATCGCCCCAATTATTTAGGATGGTTGTCTATTTGTGAAGCTATTTTGAAAGATTAATACCTTAAGTTAGTAGTTGGTTTGTTAATTGATGTTACACTTTTCATAATTTTGATAGCTGTAAAGACCGTCTGAAGGGATATTTTGGAAGTAGTATGCTTGAACTTTTTGGATTGTTTTGGTGAAATTGTGTATATAGTTGTTCCTTCTTCAATATATATGCATGAAAAGTTTATTTTCTTTAAGTAAGTGTTGTGTGTGTGCCTAAAGACATGTGTTGAAACAGATGCCGAGACTTGCAGTTGGTACCCGTCAGGGTAAGATGGGTAGGGCTACTGAGCCTGAGGTTAGTGAGGGGAGTCAGGGACCCACGGTCCCACCTATGCTTGAGTACCTTACCATCGTCTTTGTTGATTTCAAGCAAAGATATGCTTTTTTCGAGTTACAAAAACGTCGTATGAAACCAACCTGTTGTATCGACACCACCATCTTAGAAGACGTAGGGGTGGAGACGGATGTGAGGCATATATTTGAGACTTTAGGTTTGACGGGTTTGTACCGTCTTAGGAAACATTCCTACCCCTTCTTGACTTTGGAGTCATGAGTTCCTTTCTTTATGATGCGGCGGCTAACACCGTCGAATTCTGCCTCATGAACACTAGTTTCCTCTTGACCATGGACATGTTTGCTACCCATCTTGGCCTTACCCGACCTGAGAAGGGAGCCCTTAGGGATGTCCCGACTGAATGTGGAGCCAGTAGTTACATGGCTTGTTTTACCGGTAAGAATGCCCCCACCTCTAGCAATATGTTGATAAACGATGTTCAGCATGTCACCTTAAAGATCTTTCTTCGTGCTTGACTTGGTTGCTCTATGAGCAGAGGGACGTGAGTAAGCTTAACTCACATGAGGTGATGTTGCTTGTTGCCTGCCTTAACCCCACCCGAGCCCCTCGAGTTTCTTACAGCGCCCCGACCATAATTTGTGCTAGTCTAGCTTTGATGGCCACTTCTGAGACCTGTATCTTGAGCTGCGGTGCCATAGCCACACGGTTGGCGGAGCGTTTGACCACTTTTGAGGCCTCCTCGGCCCTTACACCTATGGTTCCGTCGGCGCCTACCTTGGACCGTGAGTACTTTCTCGACCAGAAATGGTTGAGAACTTTGGTGATTGGTGGGTTGGCCTAGAGAGTTTGGGGGATGAGTTGGATGAGGATACCTGCCCCCGAGCATCTTCCCGTGACCGAGCCTTTACCGGCGGCAGTAGTGGCAGCAGATTCTGACAATAAGGAGGAGGTCCCTATGATGGAAATCATATTTTGAATATCACATATTTTAGTTTAAAGTTTTAGTCATAAAAACTTAAGGATCTTATGAATGCAAAACATATAAATAAGTGTAGAGGAAAACTGGTTCCTTACATTGAATATTTCGGTTTATGGGCACAAGTAAGGTCTCCTACCTTCACTTGTTCTTGAGCTCTGATGAGTAATAGGATGATCCTCCAAAGACTTCAAGTATAGAAGCCACTCCTCTTGATTGCACCCAAGATTATCCCATATCTCTACTAAATAATATGTGCTAGATATTTGTTTAGTAGTTTACCTTAAAATTGATTACTAATACTCATATATTACACTAATAATATTAGTAATTTGATTTGAACAATTTGATCATGATTTCTCTAATTTTGGAGAAAGATGAACAAAGTATGAGAGAGTTTGCATGTATTTTTAATGGACAAGCATAAAGAGAATAATGAAGAACAAAGTTGTCCTTGTATGTATGTAGGTGTGCCGGTTTTGGGAGAGGTAGAGGACCAATATATGGTCCTTCACTTTTTCTTTTTGGTCTTCTCAAAACCATAGGCATGTAAGGCTAGTAGGTATAGGCATCATTATTTTATTTTTGTCACATAAAATAAAATAACCACAGCCCACTACACCACCTCCATTTCGGTTCACTCACATAATATGGACCACCATTTTATTTTGTCAATTGTGACACAATATGTCACATGTAGTATGTTACATGTTATTAATTAATTTAATTCATATTTATCACATAAATATCATTTTTATAAATTAATTAAATTACTTTCAACAAATTGACTAGTGATACTTGATCACATAAATAAAATGGGTCATTTAATTATAATTCACAACATCTTGTAATTATAATCAACCATTCATTCTTATCTCTATTGTTTCTCAAATAATAAACAATTTTAGTAATAAAGTATTTCAATTACTAAAATAAATCTTATTTAATCCCATTACAATAAGATATCAATATTCTCTCTCACAAATTGAATTGTTCAATTTTAAAGAATTGATTAACTTGTATCGTTATACAATTAATCAATTTTACAAATTAGGGCATCATCCTTTAGGTGTGACCTTAAGGGATCAACTGACCACCACCGTCCCACGACAGTAACGTCAAACTCTAGCAAGCCAATCGTTATCTATTAATGTTGATCAATTGACTATAAAATGAATCATCCCTTACGTATTCTTAAAAACGAGATTTAAACACGTGATCATCATGATCGACAATTGTGATCGCATTATTGTCGGAGACACTCCAACAATCTCCCACTTGTCCTCGACAAGTGCGCGTCACCAATTCTCTTATCCTATTATTATCTCCCACTCAATGCAAGGTGTCTTTCAGGTCGTACTTGCAAGTGATCACATCGAGAGTGGTTTCCTCGATCTGGAGAATAACTGATTGACCGGAATTATCTACCATTGATACCTTCCGAGCGTGGCCACGCATTTCCAGTTCATTACTCCTCGAGTGGCCCTGAGATATTGTTTTAACCCTGACAAAGGGGTGGACAATTCCTATCGCACTATTCCCTTCGACTAACCACAACCATCATAACCCAAAATATGCCCATTTTACCCCATTTACGAAGGTCGTAGTAACATAAATCAAAGTTAATCTGAAACCATGCCACCTTAGGCAAACAGTCTTTAGTCAAAAGAATCGACTCATTAGAATACTATAGTAGCTCTCGCCACGACCAGGCTTTATAAATTTGCCAGAACTCTGTAAGCGGTCACTGCCCGACAAAGTGTTCCTAATAGTCTGCCTATATGATCGACTAGTCATCTCATATGACTCTATGGCACTTGAACTTTCCATCAATCGCATCACACTCTAGTCACTTGGAAACGTCACCTCATACAAGTGACTATGGGCAAATACCATGTTAATCCGAGTTCACTTTAACGGGGTTCAATATTGTCTCTACAACCCGTTTGGATGTAACAAAGTATAAAAGGAGTTTTTAGTTTTAAAAACTCGAACGACAAATGTGATTATCACATATGAATAGTCAATACCCGATTACTACTTCATGTTTTTATAATCCATTTTCATCATATATGTAGTTGTTCATCTCAATGCAATTGAAATGACATATGACATGACTCATCATGTTAAGCCTATGAGAAGGCTTTGGTTAGTAGGTTTTATCAACTTCTTGTACCTTACTCAACCTTACTACATACTCGTTTTCCTTTGTAATGTATACATTTGCATTACAAAACTTTCTGAGTACGTGTCTAGATCCAATCTAGACATAAGCTCTCTAGCCTTAGAATACCTCCCACTGCTTTCACAGTATGCGGGATCCATCCTCTTGCACATCTCATGATTGCAAGTGTACTCAATTTCCGTTGTAAGCATCTCTGATTGTTTTTTATTGCCTAGAACAATTCTAGCAAATCCATTTCTTAAATAACATAGCCACAATGGTTCCTTAACCATCTTTAGGTGTTTTGAATACGGTTTTTGTCTGAAACCTTATACAATCTCAACAGTCATCAGTGTAAGCCCTTACACAAGTTTGTGAATTGCATCAAAAACACTTAACTTTACATCCTTAATGCTTCCTCAAGCACTTAAGGATAATCTATATGGCTACTAGGTAACTATTACTTAAATTTGATTTGAAACAATTCATAATACTCAAAGTATATGAAGTGTTCTACATCATTACTCATTTAATTGATCCGGCAGCGGAAGCAAGTGGAATCAATCAAATATGTTCAACTCGATTGAACTAATCATGAATCTTATCAACATAAGACTTCTTCTTTGATGCTAACATCATATAGATTTATCTCCATAAATCCAGATATTATAGATGTATTATAATACTCCAAAAGTCTTAGATCATTCCCAATGATCAATATGTCATCCACATATTAGACTAATTAAAATTACCGTAACTCCCACTAAACTCCATGTATAAACACAAGTTCTCGACTTATCGAGAAAAGTTTTATAACATAATCAAAACATTGATTCGAACTCATTGATGTCCTACTTAAGACTCTCTCTTAAGTTTCACCTTGTCTTAGGATTGCAAGAATCTACAAAACTCAAGACATGTATTGAATACATTCCTTCTAATTGAAGAAGTGGGTTTTAGATTCACTCGCTATATATATCTCATAATGAAACACAATCCCTAAGAAAATCCAAATAGACTTAAGCATTTCAACTAGTGCAAAACCCATTGCTACCAATCAAGCTTTGAGATCTAACAATTCACTTGGAATTTATTTCGGATTTTCATGGCTCTAAGCCTTGTATTGAGTTGTGACTTAAACACTCTCATGTAAGTCATATGTTCATTACTTTCCACAAATAATTAACTTGAATCAAACAATTTCTTTGTAAGTTGCAAGCTCTTTACTTACTAAAAGTAACACTAATTCATCATGTTCAACAAGTGATGACTTTAACCTCCTAGGTTTTGAAGAAACAACGTCTTACACAAAACGTCTCATGTGGCCAAGAAAGACCAGTTTCTTGCGACATAACATTCTTTGTGGCTCTTGAATAATTTCTCCCACTCTGTCTTCTAGAAATAAACTTATATTCTAGAAAGACAGCTTCACGAGCCACAAACCCGTTGTACTCGTGATCACCTAAACGAAAAATGAGCATTTGTTTCTTTTGAAAACTTACAAACATGGTACCCTACCATTTCATATCTCATATGATTCGTTTTAGATTTAGTGGAAAAATAATTTAGAAAAAATGATAAAATCCCCAAAAGGATCAAGTAACTCAAAGTAACTTGATTGAAGTCCAAACCATATCGAATAGCGTTTGATTTCTTTATGCAACCACATATTATCCCATAATGCGTGCTAAGAGAGATTAATTTGTGATACTATATCACATTTCCTTTGGCTTTATCAAAGTCTTCACTTTGACAATCCCATCACGACTAAATCGTGATTCATGGAACTCTTTGAACTTTTTGAAACGATTTCTCTATTTACCTTATTAAGTGAACACATTAGTGTCAACTTAAATCGTTGGTAAAAAAAAATGATCAGCCTATTCTGGATCAATGATTTACAACCTCGATCTTCTTTTCAACCAAGAAGCACAGGACATCTTGCTTTCAATACAAGATACGCAAATACCATAAGATTAACAATCTAATGGTTTCAAGAGTACTCGATAACTCTTTGCGTTCATCATTCCAGAATATAAGGTTTAATCTTGGGGTACCAATTTGAGTCTTGCACCATCTACATGATATATCATTCTAGTTTGGTTTAGAATATAATCACCTTGATAATGGGCTAACCATACATCAAATCATGGTGTATATGGTCACAAAAGTGAAACCTCTTTTGTATCTTAACAAGTTTATATTCTTATTTAGAGTTTATGCACTTAATAGTCACAATTAAGTACAACTTTAAACCCAAAACAAGATGACTCTATCTCTCAACGTCATTGTTGCTAGTCGTCATATTCTAATCATCCTATATATCAAATACAATGATGAAAATCACCACCGGTTTCTAATATTGACGAAGTAGTATTAGCAAAATTTAAGTCAATCAAATAAACATTTAATGAAGAATATCCCATTAGATGTTCCACAACTAACTTGTTGATTCTTCAATAATTTGGGGTAGTTTCCTTTCTAGCGTCCAACAATTAAGACAATGGAAACTTTATTGGTCGGGATTGATAGGTTTAGTATCGTCATTCTCAATAACTTTACTTTTACCATTACCTTGTATCAATTCCATACAAATTTTACTTCTTGGCACCTCGTCCTTTTCTTAACGGTTAAGAGAATGCTCCCACTCATTTCAATGAGTCTTTGCTTAGAGAAGGAAAATTGAATTTCATGAAGACTACTCTTCATTCGTTCGTTTAGTTTTAAAACTTTCATTGAAGTGGTTGCGGTATTTTGGTCAATTTTGATTTCCAACAAATCTAGTTACCAAAATGATGTAACGTTTTAAAGTACTTAACTCAATTAAGCACATGAGAAACAATTCATTGTAAGTAGATATGTTAGTCAAGAATCAAAAAACCCTTTTGATCACGAATAACTTTATCTATACTCTTCACAAGAGATCCTTTCAATGGATAATACGAGGTTTTTTAGAAGAAAATTCAAATTTTGTCTTTCGTTACGATGTTTTAATGGAGATTTGAATTAAAATCGAAATGATATCGTATAAATTGAGGTAAAGAAATAGAACAATATGATAACGGAATAATGAAAACAAAAACATTTATCGTTATAATAATACTTGTAAATAATTTAACAAGATATGAGCATTTATATAGTTACCTCTACCCAACTATAATAATTGATTCCAAGATCCAAATTCATATTAACTTGGGCACGGTAGGGCCGATTAATCCCTTATCAATATAACTTGGTGGATTAACTCTTTAATCGATTCTACTTTTAGAACTCTTGGTCGATAAAATTACATTAATATTTATCTTTAGCCTAAAATACATCCGGCAATGGTCGAGAATACTTTTGTTGAGTTCAACCCAAATTTCGAATAAATGTGTCCATGATCCAAATCCACATCAACTTGGGCACGGTAGGGCCGATTCATCCCTTATCAACATGAATTCGGTGGATAGACATTTATCACCCACTTCCCCTACGTAACAAGGTTTGAACCCCGCCAACCCCGGTAGGGCCGAGCGCACTCCCTCATGAAATAGGTTTTCATGGTTTCTACTTTTTGGTAAGGCTAAGTCTCAATTGTTTATTTTTAGCGAGAGGTCATGTCAATTTATTATCTATCACGTTTTAAGTGAACTAAAGCGGTGAACTACGATAATTGTAATTGACACGGTCGATAAACTCGATTTAAAAAGCATGTTTAGTTATGGCGATTTAGCGATGCATGCAACATATAAATAAAATGCAAAGCATAAAAAGAAATCCTAGTATGGCCTTCCTAAAATAGTAAATCTGATAAACTATTACAAATTTGGAAACCAACTTCTTTCGTCCCTTGAACTTCGGTCTTGGCACGCATTTTAAGGTAACACTTTCTTGATGGATCGCCTTCTTGAATGGCACCGTCTTTAAGGAACTCCGGAATAATGAAATTACAAAATGAATTACATAATTTCCTATTATACATTTGTAATTAAAATAAAAAAAATCTATTAAATTACAAAACGGTGATACGAGATCACAATAATTACAACCGAATCGATATTCCCATATATTTCGGGTAATACCAATTAAAACTAAGGTCATACTAAGTAAAATTACATAATTCAAAAATTACATAAAATTAAAATATGACAATCATAAATAAAATGCAGCATTATAATATGTATGAACATGCTAGATATTATGCTAAATCGCCTTTAAAGAGCCAATATCGTATATTTATCGGTTTTCATGGATTTGCGTGATTATAACTTGTTAAAATCACAATAATTGCATAAATTCATATTTATGTACAAGTTAATTAACCTAACCATCTTAGGACTCAAAAATTAGTCTCCACTAACATTTTGACAATAATTAAACTTTATTTCTTAATATTGTTCATAAATGGACCCAAAAATATAAAATTATGCTATAAACTTCAAATTAATTTATTAAAAATTTTAAATAAATTCAAATTTTGAAATTTAAACTCATGAACATTCTAGAAAAATACCATGACACTCATAATGTTCAAAACTTAGGTTAAAAATTTCGAAAATTTATCGAGAAAAACAATGTTGCGGTTTATCGGTTTTAACAAATATGACCCTAAAAATATGAGAAAAATTATTTTCATCAACTTTTCACTTTTAGATCTGAAATATATGATAAAATGCAACATGTGACGTTTTTACTTTTGTCATGAAGTATGTTTTAGCATTATTACTAATTATAGTCACTATTTATGTGATTTTTCATCAAAAATTCATAAATCATGCAAAAAGACTTCATTATAGCCAATTATTTTACACACATCTTGTAAAATTACATGTGATAACATACTAAATTTTCATGACCAGATTCGAAATATAACTCATATTAACCTATTTACCCATTTAAATACGATTGTAAATTTAAAAATTCATATTTCGAGCAAAACAACTTATTTTAACATGGAAATTTACAGGCCATCAATAGATAATATATGTGAAAACATATCCAAAAACCACTGGAAAATTCGAAGTTTAGCTATTTTTCGTCCAAAAATGACATTTTCCTCATAAAAATCACATTTTAATGCCAAAAATATATAAAATGAATAATAAAAATCCATAAATAAACCAAAATTTCCTAAAAATTACTTAGGATCAGAAATTTTTAACATGCAAAATTATTTCATGATTTATCTTCATAAATCCTAAATATCAAGTTTTATATGTTAATTAAATTAACTCGGAAAAACTAACCCGATTTTGCATGCAACAACCGTGATGCTATGATACCACTTGATGGAAATCATATTTTTAATATCACATATTTTAGTTTAAAGTTTTAGTCATAAAAACGTAATGATCTTATGCATGCAAAACATATAAATAAGTGTAGAGGAAAACCGGTTCCTCACATTGAATATTTCGGTTTATGGGCACAAGTAAGGTCTCCTACCTTCACTTGTTCTTGAGCTATGATGAGTAATAGGATGATCCTCCACAGACTTCAAGTATAGAAGCCACTCCTCTTGATTGCACCCAAGATTATCCCATATCTCTACTAAATAATATGTGTTAGATATTTGTTTAGTAGTTTACCTTAAAATTGATTATTAATACTCATATATTACACTAATAATATTAGTAAATTGATTTGAACAATTTGATCATGATTTCTCTAATTTTGGAGAAAGATGAACAAAGTATGAGAGAGTTTGCATGTATTTTTAATGGACAAGCATAAAGAGAATAATGAAGAACAAAGTTGTCCTTGTATGTATGTAGGTGTGCCGGTTTTGGGAGAGGTAGAGGACCAATATATGGTCCTTCACTTTTTCTTTTTGGTCTTCTCAAAACCTTAGGCATGTAAGGCTAGTAGGTATAGGCATCATTATTTTAATTTTATCACATAAAATAAAATAACCACAACCCACTAACACCACCTCCATTTCGGGTCACTCACATAATATGGACCTCCATTTTATTTTGTCAATTTGTCAATTGTCACACCATATGTCACATGTAGTATGTTACATGTTATTAATTAATTTAATGCATATTTATCACATAAATATCATTTTTATAAATTAATTAAATTACTTTCAACAAATTGACTAGTAATACTTGATCACATAAATAAAATGGGTCATTTAATTATAATTCACAACATCTTGTAATTATAATCAACCATTCATTCTTATCTCTATTGTTTCTCAAACAATAAACAATTTTAGTAATAAAGTATTTCAATTACTAAAATAAATCTTATTTAATCCCATTACAATAAGATATCAATATTCTCTCTCACAAATTGAATTGTTCAATTTTAAGGAATTGATTAACTTGTATCGTCATACAATTAATCAATTTTACAGATTAGGGCATCATCCTTTAGGTGTGACCTTAAGGGATCAACTGACCACCACCGTCCCACGACAGTTACGTGAAACTCTAGCAAGCCATTCGTTACCGATTAATGTTGATCAGTTGACTATAAAATGAATCTCCCCTTACGTATTCTTAAAAATGAGATTTAAACATGTGATCATCATGATCGACAATTGTGATCGCATTATTGTCGGGGACACTCCAACACCCTACTCGGTAGTTTTACCTCATTGATGCTGACCTTTTGGAGGTAATATAAGAGCCGACCAAGAAGGAGCAGGCTAGACGCGAGGATAGGTAGCCTACAGTGGGGAGCGGACCGAGACGGGTGAGGGAGAGGGTTGCTGAGACCCAGTCGGTGCAGTACGTGCCCCCACAACAACAGTTTCCTAGCTACCCCGCGTTCTTAAGTCCTGAGATGAGGGTGAGTGAGCTCACGGAGAGAGTGTCTGCCACTTTGACACTCCGTAATCTCCATGTGATGGCTTATGTTCAGGGCATCGGAACCGAGGCGGCCCAGCCGGTGTGGTGGAGAGGCGTCGGAGATTACAGCGGAGTCTTTCACTCCTTTGGTGTAGATCGGACTACTTGGGGAGAGCCTCCGAGTTACCCGTACGGTTGCTTGGCACCATGGCGAGTGGGAGCAGATTCCGGCATAGGTGGAATCGCGGGTGAGGGTACAGCTGGAGCAGGCATATCCGGAGGAGGTGGTGGAGATGAGGAGATGGAGGAGCAGGCCACGGAGTGATGCTAGTTTCTTTGGTCTTGTTATATATATACTCGTTTCCGTGGATTTGTCATAGTTAGTACTTGGTTTGTTAGTACTTTTGTTGCACTTTGGTTGTATTTTGGCCATAAGGCCGTATTTAGATGATTTTCGGATTTCTTATGCAGGTGGCTAGTGTCGGAAATGAATTTCCGACTTATATAAATAATTCCTTGGCTTCACGAGGTAGCACTTTGGAGAAATTTGACCTGTGGCTACTCGATCAAGTGCCCCTCACTCGATCGAGTAACTACAGGGGTGATTTGAAATTGTATTCTGATCTCGACGTACTCGATCGAGTAGTTGAGGAACTCGATCAAGTAACCTCAACTCGATCGAGTAACTTCCAAGCTCGATCGAGTGCCTCTGTATGATGGTTCTTTCGTTTCAACATTTTTTTGTATCTTTAAGCTTGTGGTTTTTGTTATAAATGTTCCTTGTTTTGGGCTGGTAACAACATTATCGTATGTCATGTGTGGTTTATGAAGTTATATATATAGATGTGGTATATACCATATGGAGTTTGCTTCATACACTTTTGCATACTAGATCAATTTGCCTAAAGTGAAATGTTAAATAATTGTTATAATTTTGGTTGCATAATTTGTATGGTCGCGTAAGAAAGTAATTGGTGTTATGTATGATAATAGACGACAACATGTGTAATTGTGTGATTCACTATTCCGATGGTTTTGACGAAGAGTGTCGTTGGGACTCTCAATCAAACACATTTATATTTCTCAACAAACAACTAGTTAGTGGTTAAGTCGAGGTTGATCCACGAGATGGTGTGCTTAGGGTTCTAAGTCTATCTAGCTCAATTTATGCTAGTGTCACAATTGATTTGGGTTTGTAGTTGTGTTCTAGAATAATGAAAGCAATAAAGTAAGTAAAGGCGTAAACAAGTAATAAAGGGGACTAGGATATCATGGGGTCATAGGGGACTCATGTTGTTGATCATATAAACATGTTTACAATGTTGCAAGCGATTAATGTCGTGGCAGAAACGAGTTGGTTTATATCTTACGGTTCATAGGAAGAGTTGCGTCTCGGAGCCGAATCGGTTAGATTGTACAACACCTACAAGTCAACTTAGTTTCCTCCTATTCACTTCTATGCATGGTCTACCAAGACTCGAGTTGGTGTATAAGCTTACAAGTCTCATTGAAAAGATAGGTGTTGGGTAAAAAATGCAAGGATTCATAGGCTTAGCATTTCATCAAATATACCATGTGCATAGGTTGACATCACAACAAGCAAGCAAATTAATTATGAAAACATATTAGATTAAGTATGGATCTACCCTCATGTTATAGTTCCCTTTAATTTCCCACTAATCCTAGTTAAGAGACTACTCACTTATTATCATGGTAAACATGTCATTAATGGTGTCAATCATCACAACAAGCATAAACATGATAAGAAAGTGAGGAATAAGCAATAAAGAGTAAAAGGTAATGAGTTATACCAAACTTGAGATGATCAAAAATAATAAAGCAAAGAATAAAAGAAGAGATCTTTGATTAATTGATGAAAAGTTGTCAATTCTCCAATTAATAACCCAACAATCTTCAATTACCCAATAATAATAAACTTGAACAATAATTAAGGAAAGATTAATGTGTAATTTGGTGGAATGATTGAGATTAATCTATTCTAATCTACTCCTAATGAAAGCTTCTACTCTAAGGAAAATTTATCCTTTATGGGGGATCTCTCCTCTAATTATTACAAATGGAGTATATATATATAGTAATATCTTATTAGGTTAAGTAAGGACAAATTATTAAATATCAATGCTAAGTCTTGAATAGAGAAATGCAAGTCTTGCGAGGAGGTGAGCATTTCTCGTCGCTAATGCTGCCATGATCCGCTCGAACCAGGAGGGGAGACGCTCGGATTGTGAGAGGAGGATCCGCTCGTCTTCTACACGGGACGCTCGGATCATGAGAGGAGGATCCGCTCGTCTTGTGCCTAAGCCGCTCGCATTGTTACACAGTATGATCCTAGTCTTTCCATACTCCTTATTCTTGGTTTGTCGGTCATCGTTCTTGCCTCCTCTTCATACTAGTCCATCTAGGGTCGTCATCAACCTTCCAAATGTGCACGGGAGACGGGAATTACGCCTCATTGTCCTCTTTCCTACAAGTCATACAAAATGCACTAGGAAAGCAAAGTAGAAAGGCTTTGACGGATAAAATGGCCATGAAATGTTATATTAGTATGAAAAATAGGCTCAATTAGGGGACTAAATGTGCTCAATTAAGAGTCACATCAAACATCCCCAAACCGAACCTTTACTCGTCCCGAGTAAAGAGGTGACTAGAACTAGACCTTTATTTATACTAATCTAATAATATAGCCGATGTGAGAAAATTAGCGGGTCTCACTCCGCCCCTTCAACTCACAACAAGACATCTACGAGGTAAGATGCCTTCTTGCAAGGCAAGGTGGAGCTTGCCAAAATGGCGATACATCCAATCATTAATCACACAAAATAGGTAATGGATGCACCTGCAAAAGAATAGCCACTTTCCTCATCTAAGTGGCGGAAATCATCTACAAGAGAAGCAATTTAAGGGTACACACTCCATCATAGAGATTGTTTCTTCAAGCTACTAAGTCTAAAAGGATACCAACAAATCACCTCCAAGTTATGTTAAACTAGGGTACTTTTATCCTCAATCGCTAAATGCTTTTGTCAAGAGTAGTCTCTTTATGGTGTTAAAAACACCGTAGGATCACGGAATTCCCCCTATTGCCTAGACAAGAAGAAGGGTCGTCCCCTCTCCACAATGCAACAAAGATGAGATCAATGGATAAAAGGGATCAATATGCTTTGAGTTTCACAATGGTAGCTTACTTTTGATTTGTTTCCCCCCCCAATTATGGCGGAATTTTGACATTTTGAGAACAATTCTTGCCATTTCATTGATGTTTGGCATTTTGATACTTGGCAATTTCTCAATCTTGCATTTTTGAACATTTTTCAAAGTCACCCCATTTTGTAACGAGGGTGCTTTTATTGAAGCATAGGAGTTTATTTTTATACACCTCTTTTATTTGATGCATTTTGTGCAAACTTTTTGAAATACTCCGTATTTTGGTAGATTATAATATTGTATAGCAGCGTATTATATTAACACAATGAGTAAGTTAGCGGGGTTTATGAAACAGTAATTATATTAATTGGGATTATGATAATGTGGGTTCGTAGTATGAGTCCTTATGCATACGGGATGAGCTTGGGTCGTGTAAGAAAGGAGATGCGAAATGGGTCGGGTTTGGATCGGATTGACTAGCTTCGAGTGTAAACCCCACTCTAATCCTATATAAGGCTAACTAACCTAACCTTACTCATTCTTTTCACCCTCAAGACTGAAATAGAGAGAGGCGTGAGAGTTGAGAGCTGGAGGCTGCATAGGAGTTGGTCGTGGAGATTGGTGATCGATCAAGGTAACGATTTCTATTCGTTTTATTTTCTTAATGCGCTGACTTACGACGGTCTTAAGAGAATTAGAAACTGACTCAAACTTTGACGGAATTGGACCAAAATTTAAGGGGTGACTCTCGGGGTTGAAAAGATTAGATTCGTGGTGTCTGAAGGTGGTCTTTGACCGCCGTTGGCCGGCAGATTAATCAGGAGCAGTGGGGTGTCAGGATATGAGGGTTCGGTTTTACCAAATTGTTTTACATTTTCTGACCTAGCTAGCGTGACTAGACGGACCTAGGGTTGTGTTTGGTGGTTTCTGGGTGGTAGTCGGTCGGATTTGTGGTGGTAAGGTGGCTTGTGGTGGTCAAGGGTGACAGTTTGACTTGTTTTTAATAGAAGTGGCAAAACAGGAGTTTTTCTGGGATTCGACTCAAATTCGAACCATATTTGGGTCAAGTCGTGACCTGGGAATGGTATGGTTGGAACAAGGGAGGGGAGTCGACCGTCTTGGGGTGGTTTTGGGTTTCACAGATGGTGGTTCGTGGTGGTGGCAGGGGTATTTCGTGAAAACAGGGGTGTTGTTGGGACGGGTAGTGTAGCTGGGTAGTTAGGGCGGAGGTTGGTGGCTGTTATGGTGGGGTCGAATGGTGGTGGTAGGACTGGTGGGGCCCACCGTGTGTCAAGGGAACCTGCCACGGTGGGGCAGCCTGGTTTGGGGTGGCTAATGGTGTTAGAAGGGGAGGTGTAGATGGGTGGTAGATGTGGGTTATGACCTTGGTTGACTCGAGTTTTATTTTGTGACGGTTTCGCTAAATAACATATTCGTAATTTAGATAAATTAGTAATATGGGTTTGGTTAATGGATTATAAATTATAAGATATGAATTAGCAGTTATTACTGATTTAATAGTTCGTTGAAGTGGTTTCATGTAAATAATCGTAATGATAATAATTCGTTATTTGGTAAAGACGCAGCTTGAATAAAGCACGATAATTATTAATAATAATAATGCAATAATTAACTATGTTAGGTGTTGGAATTATTGAGAAGTTATTTGGATTCTGCGTATCTGGATTGCATTTGTTGGAGCTGCGTTCTTTGTCATGGTGGGTAGGGGAATACACTGATTGAGTTCTTACGATTATAAAGAGTTGACATGTTCGGTGATTATATGACATATCTGATTATCTTATTTATCTTGTTGAGCATTATTGTTTCATACGTTTCATACATTGCATTTGCATCGGAGTTGGAGTTGGAGGAGATGAGATTATTGCGATTAAGGCCCAGGCGGGTTCTGCAGGACTTGCCCTGGTGTCCTCAGCTACGAGCTAGTATATCGACGACGGTTGATTGATATAGTCTGCCGGGGATCGGTATGCCTGGGCGTTCCGGGGATGTGTGTGATGGAGTTGAGAATGAAGGATTATAGCATTGCATTCTTTATTTGTATCGTATTACCTACTCAACCTCGCGGTTGACCCTGTGTATTCATGTACGCCTGTGATGATCCATTTACTGGGGAGCAGATTGACAGGTTGTTGAGACATTTGGAGCTGGCAGGGGAGAGAGCATGGATCACCTGACTTAGAGCTAGCCCACTTTATTTCCGTTTAAATTAGCTATCAGACTTTATTTCCAGTTTTGAGACATGTTCCATTTCAGTTGTAAACATTTATAAACTTTTAATTTAAAGTACTGTTTATCTTTCCCTTTGTTATCTACTGCCTCGGGTTTCCGAGATGGTAACACCCTTCTTTATCTGAGGAGTCCTAGTCCAGGTCCTTAAATAAATGGGGGTGTTACACCTAGACAAGAAGAAGGGTCGTCCCCTCTCCACAATGCAACAAAGATGAGATCAATGGATAAAAGGGATCAATATGCTTTGAGTTTCACAATGGTAGCTTGCTTTTGATTTGTTTTCCCCCCCAAATTATGGCGGAATTTTGACATTTTGAGAACAATTCTTGCCATTTCTTTGATGTATGGCATTTTTATACTTGGCAATTTCTCAATCTTGCATTTTTGAACATTTTTCAAAGTAACCCCATTTTGTAACGAGGGTGCTTTTATTGAAGCATAGGAGTTTATTTTTATACACCTCTTTTATTTGATGCATTTTGTGCAAACTTTTTGATTTTCATTTCAATACTTGAACTCAATTTTGGAGATTTTTGTGCCCATTCCCTTTTTGTTGACAAAATATGATGATAGAAGTGAAAGAACGGTTGCATGGCTTCAAAGGTCACCTTGGAATAAACGGTAGCCAAGGAGTTATCACACCACAAGGTACTCTTGACTAGGCCTTAGTCCATGGGTCAAAAGATACTAGTATGACACATCCTAGGGTGTCTTGAGGGTATTCTAGCAAACAAAGTCTTAAGGAGAAAAATTATCTACAAGGGCCTTATATACACTTGTCAAGATTCCCAAATAGACATTTTCACAAAAAAGTTCTAACCATGCAACTACATGCCATGATGCAACTAACATATATACAACTCTAATGCATATGCTTCTATCAACTATTATGCCATATAAACTAAATGCAACTCCTAACAACACATAGATACACAAACCACAACAACAAAATAAACCACATCCTCCTCGACATGTAAGCCCATCCTCCTCATATGAATAACGAAAAGAAATGGAAGGGAAATAGTGATTATAGCGATCATACCAAGCGGTCTTCATTTTCCCTTGCTAATGCCTCAAATGTAGTGTTGTATCTATGTGAGAAGAGAACAAAAACACAAGTATATACAACTCTAGCCTACTAAATTAAAGAACATGTTTTTGGTTTTTGAATTTTTCAAATTTTTATGGATTTTGTTTTAATGAAATTAAAGAACATATTTTTGTGATTTTCGAAATTTTTTAATTTTTATGTATTTTGGAATATAAATTCCCATCCCCCACTTTATTTTGGACATTGTCCTCAATGTACGTGTAGGAGTAGGAATGAAAAAGGAACATGTTTTTGGATTTTTAAAGTCTTATGGAAATTAAAGTACAAATGCAATGGTATGATATGAATGAATGCATGCTCTAGCTAAGTTTAATTCTATATGATATATATAACAAATGAATGCAATTTAAACTACACTAAATGATGAATGTTTTCTATTAAGCTATGGTCACCTATGATCAGACCTCCCCAAACCGATTAAACACTGTCTCTAGCGTAGAAATGAATAGGTTTGGCCATTAGTGACAATGTATGAATTCTAGTCTATATGCAACTAGCTACATGAATCATGTGAGTTTTAATACAATGCAAACTATTCTAATCAAGTGAGATAAATTACAATGCAAACTATACTATATGAACTAACTAATGTAAATGTAATATGAAATATAATACAAATGCAAGATATTTGAAAATGCAATAAAACTATACATGAGAGAAAGGAAAAGAAAGAATATCATACAATTGGAGGTGGTGTGGTTGACACCTCTTGCCATCTCACTCGTCATCATCATCATCATTGCGGCATCCATGCTCGCTAGAACCTCCTTTGTCATATCCTCCTCCATGGCCAAAGTTTCCGTCTTCGTTCCCACAGTTAGGGAACAAATGGTGAGGTTGAGCCCAAGATGGATGAGGGCCTCTATGATCGATATACCCTTGTTGAGCCATGTTTTAGTAGGAGGGGTATTGATCCAAGTAGTTGTCAAACCTCCCATCATGCACTCCAAGATCAACCCGTTGCATAAGCTTCATCAAGTCATTCATGTTTGGAGCATCGGGAACTTGAGGAGTGAACGGTACATGTGGATTGGGGTAGGGTGGAATGGGTACATAAGATGGTGGTGCATTCCCCCATTCCGGCAATTCTTGGGATTGACGGGGTTAACGAGGTCTACGAGGTGCTTCTTCTCTTTGTGGAGGGTTCGGATGAATCTCAATGGGGAGGAGGTAGCTCGGTCTAAGTGAGTACCGACTCAACCGGGGCTCGGTAGGTGGTACATTCCACCCCATGAGGACTAATGAAGCACAACCCTTGGTGAACCATTCCACACTTCCGGCTTGGTTATAAGTGCACCACCGGTGGTGGTCGAAGATAGCATCCTCATCAATCAAAGTGCTCGCCGGGAGCTTTT
Source organism: Silene latifolia (assembly GCF_048544455.1). NCBI lineage: Eukaryota > Viridiplantae > Streptophyta > Magnoliopsida > Caryophyllales > Caryophyllaceae > Silene > Silene latifolia. The sequence goes on from NC_133526.1 coordinate 81,298,296, forward strand.
CATAAGTCCCATATTTGTTAAACCCGGGGCAAAGTTCATTGGCCAAAATCGTAATTAGGCCTCCCACCACAAAGCTTAATGTTTACATTCCCTTGAGCATAATCATATAACCTTGTGAGCATATCAAGGGGCGTGTTGAACTTGTAATCCCCTATCCCTTGAACATTCAAGTAAGACTCTAAAAAGGTCAAGTCAAGGAGGGTACACCTATCCTGTTCTAGCCTCCCATTGATGGTGTTATTCCATGAAACTTCAAGACCAAAGATGTTAGCGAATTGATCAAGGGTCAACCTATGGTCTTCGTTGCAAAGACGGAACTCTATACCAACATTTCTCCTTTGACTAGTGATAATACGGAGACTACACAAGAACTCAAGGGTAAGACTCAAGTAGGTGTTTTCTTGGGCATAGAACATATTTCAGTTTGGTAACTTATACCAAGGGTTTCTAAGACCTCGGTATCAATGAATTGAGTGGGTTCGTAATGCTTACCTAGCAAATGCTCAAATTTGTACAATGTTGCAAGCGATTAATAAAGGGGACTAGGATATCATGGGGTCATAGGGGACTCATGGTGTTGATCATACAAACATGTTTACAATGTTGCAAGCAATTAATGTCGTGGCGGAACCGAGTTGGTTTATGTCTTATGGTTCATAGGAAGAGTTGGGTCCCGGAGCCGAATCAGTTAGATTATACAACACCTACAAGTCAACTTAGTTTCCTCCTATTCACTTGTATGCATGGTCTAACAAGACTCGAGTTGGTGTATAAGCTTACAAGTCTCATTGAAAATATAGGTGATGGGTAAAAAATGCAAGGATTTATAGGCTTAGCATTTCATCAAACATAACATGTGCATAGGTTGACATCACAACAAGCAAGCAAATTAATTATGAAAACATATTAGATTAAGTATGGATCTACCCACAGGTTATAGTTCCCCTTAATTTCTCACTAATTCTAGTTAAGAGACTACTCACTTATTATCATGGTAAACATGTCATTAATGGTGTCAATCATCACAACAAGCATAAACATGAAAAGAAAGTGAGGAAATAAGCAATAAAGAGTAAAAGGTAAATGAGTTATACCAAACTTGAGATGATCCCAAATAATAAAGTAAAGAATAAAAGAAGAGATCTTTGATTAATTGATGAAGAGTTGTCAATTCTCCAAATAATAACCCAATAATCTTCAATTACCCAATAATAATAAATTTGAACAATAATTAAGGAAAGATTAATGTGTAATTTGGGGGAATGATTGAAATTAATCTATTCTAATCTACTCCTAATGAAAGCTTAATCTAATCTAAGGAAACTTTTTCCTTTATGGGGGATCTCTCCCTAATTATTACAAATGGATTATATATAGTTGTATCTTATTAGGTTAAGTAAGGACATATTAGTAAATAACAATGCTAATTCTTGAATAGAAAAATGCAAGTCTTGCGAGGAGGTGAGCATATCACGTCGCTAATGCTGCCATGATCCGCTCGGACCAGGAGGGGAGGATCCGCTCGTCTTCTGCATGGGACGCTCGGATCATGAGAGGAGGATCCGCTCGTCTTGTGCCTAAGCTGCTCGAATTGTTACACAGTGTGATCCTAGTCTTTGCATACTCCTTATTCTTACTTTGTCGGTCGTCGTTCTTGCCTCCTCTTCATACTAGTCCATCTAGGGTCGTCATCAACCTTCCAAATGTGCACGGGAGACGGGAATTCTGCCTCATTGTCCTCTTTCCTACAAGTCATACGAAATGCACTAGGAAAGCAAAGTAGAAAGGAGTTGACGGATAAAATGGCCATGAAATATTATAATAGTATACAAAATAGGCTCAATTAGGGGACTAAATGTGCGCAATTAAGAGTGTTGGAATATGTGTCTTCCGACAATAATGCGATCACAACTGTCGATCTTGATTATCACATGTTTAAGTCTCATTTTAAGAATACATGTGGGAAGTAATATTTTACAGGCAACTGGTCCACACATATCGGTAATGATTGGCTGACTAGAGTTTGACATTACTGTCGTGCGACGGTGGTGATCTGTTGATCCCCTTAGGTCATACCTAAAGGATAACACTCTTAATTGATTATTTAATTGATCGTATGTCGATACGGGTTAATTAAATTACTTAAAATTGACGGACGATTTTGGAAGTAATATTTACGTGTCTCATTGTAATTTGATTAAAATAAGATACGGTCTAAGTAATCGAATTGTTACATTGCTTAGATGAAATTATTGTTTACGGAAACAACTTAAACTGAATGAATAATTTATTATAAATACAAGATGTTGTAATTTATAATTGGTAAACCGTTTTGGTACAAGTAATTGTGAATTACTAAGTCGATTTTGTACATGACGTATTTTACTAATACGTTAATTTTTAATACGTTAAAAATGCATGACAATTTTACATGACTTGTGACATGTGACAAATTGATAAATTGACAAAGATAAAATGGAATCCATTTTATCTTATATGGACCGAAATATGGAGGGAGTATGGTGTTTAAATTATGTTAAATTATTTGAGTGGAAACAAAATAATTACACCTAGCATATAGCCATGCATGCCTATGTTTTCTTGGATAGAAAAACATGCCCATGCATTGGCTCCCCATCCCTCCTTCCCACCGGTTTTTGAAAGGCCTAATAGAGAGTTTTTCTCTCTAATTATTCACTCATACTTCACATAATATTTCTAGTGTAAGAAATAGAAAAGCTCTCTAAGAAAAACTAGAGAAATAAAACTCCAAAATCTTCCTCTCTTGGCCGAAATACAAGAGATAAAAACAATAGTTTGGAGTCAATTTTATTAAGATTAATATTGTTCTAGTATTAATAATATTAGTCTTTTAGGAGGTTATCTTGGGTATAAGCTTTTGGGAGGGATTCTAAGCTTGAATCCTTGTTCATCCATTATTAGGAAGCTCAAGAACAAGTAAGAAGGAGATCTTGCTTGTGCCCAAAATCTGAAATTTCTATTGTAAGAATGACGATTTCTTCTTTATCCTTATTCTTGTTTGCATGCATAAGATTTGTAATTATTTTATGACTAAATAATTTCTCACATATATGAATATGTAAATTAATGAGATTAATAATCTCTAACAAGTAGTATCAAGAGCCTTAGGTTGTTTGCATGCAAATCGGTTATTGTTTTTCCGAGTTATACGATTAACAAACAAAACTTACAAATTTGTGTTTATTTTGATATATCACGAAATTAATTATGCATGTTAAAGTTTCTGGTCCAAAAATGTATTTAGGATATTTTGGTTAATTTATGGATTTTTATTGTTCATTTTGTATAATAATGGCATTAAAATGTGATTTTATGATAAAAATGTCATTTTTGGACTAAAATTAGCTAAACTTCGATTTTTGCTGTGGTTTTTGGATATGTTTTCACATATATTATCTTTTGATCACCTGTAAAGTTTCATAGTTTTATGAGTTCTTATGCTCGAAATATGGATTTTTCAAGATAAAATCGAATTTAAATGGAAAAATAGGTTAATATGAGTTATATTTCGAATATAGTCATAGAAATTTTGTATGTTGTCACATGCAATTTTACAAGATGTGTGTAAAATAATTGGCTATAATGAAGTCTTTATGCATGATTTATGAATTTTTGATGAAAAATAACATAAATAGTGACTTTAATTAGTGAAAATTGCTAAAACATACTTCATGACTATGGAAAAACGTCACATGTTGCATTTTATCATATATTTCAGATCTAAAAGTGAAAAGTTAATAAAAATAATTTTTCTCATATTTTTATGGTAATAATTGATAAATTCGATAAACCGCAACATTGTTTTTTCCTCGATAAAATTCGAAATTTTTTTTTAACCTAAGTTTTTGAATATTATGAGTGTCATGGTATTTTTCCAGAATGTTCATGAGTTTAAATTTCAAAATTTGAAATTATTTGAAATTTTTATGATTTATATGAAGTTTATGACATATTTTTGTATTTTAAGTCCTTTTATGAACAATATTAAGAAATATGAGTTAATTATTGTCAATATGTTAGTGGAGACTAATTTTGAGTCCTAAGTTGGTTAGGGTAATTAACTTGTACATAAATATGAATTTATGTAATTATGGTGATTATAAAATGTTAAATCACGCAAATCCGTAAAAACCGATTAATATACGATATTGGCTCCTTAAAGGAGATTTAGCATAAAATTGGGCATGTTCATACATATTATAATGCTGCATTTTATTTATGATTGTCATAATTTTATTTTATGTAATTTTTGAATTATGTAATTTTACTTAGTATGGCCTTAGTTTTTAATTGGTATTGCCCGAAATGTATGGGAATATCGATTCGGTTGTAATTTATTGTGATCTCGTATCACTGTTTTGTAATTTAATAGATTTATTTTATTTTAATTACAAATGTATAATAGGAAATTATGTAATTTGTTATGTAATTTATTTATTCCGGAGTTCCTTGAAGACGATGCCACTCGAGAAGGCGATCCATTAAAGACGGTGTTACCTCGAGATGCGTGCCAAGACCGAAGTTCAAGGGACCAATGGAGTTGGTTTCCGAATTTGTAATAGTTTATTAGATTTACTATTCTAGGAAGTCCATACTAGGATTTTATTTTTGCTTTGTATTTTATTTATATGTTGCATGCATCGCTAAATCGCCATAACTAAAAAATGCATCATCATTTTATCGAGTTTATCGACCGTGTCAATTACAATTAGCGTAGTTCACCGCTTTAGTTCACTTAAAACGTGATAGATAATAAATTGACATGACCTCTCGCTAAAAATAAACAATTGAGACTTAGCCTTACCAAAAAGTAGAAACCATGAAAACCTATTTCGTGAGGGAGTGCACTCGGCCACACCGGGGTACAAACCTTGTTACGTAGGGGAAGTGGGTGATAAATGTCTATCCACCGAATTCATGTTGATGAGGGATTTATCGACCACACCGTGCCCAAGTTAATGTGGGTTTGGATCATGGACACATTTATTCGAAATTTGGATTGAGCTCAACGGAAGTATTCGTGACCGTAGTCGCATGTGTTCCGGGCTAAAGATAAATATTAATGTAATTTTATCGACCAAGAGTTCTAAAAGTAGAATCGATTAAAGAGTTAATCCACCGAGTTATATTGATAAGGGATTCATCGGCCACACCGTGCCCAAGTTAATATGAATTTGGATCTTGGAATCATTTATCATAGTTGGGTAGAGGTCACTATGTAAATGCTTTACTTGTTATTTACAAGTATTAATAAAACGATAGATGTTGAGTATTCCACTATTCCGTTATCATATTGTTCTATTTCTTTACCGCAATTCATATACGATATCATTTTGATTTTTGATTCAAATCTCCATTAAAACATCGTAACTAAAGACAAATATGAATTTTCTTCTAAAACCTCGAATTATCCATTGTAAGGATCTCTTGTGAAGAGTATAGATGGAAGTTATTTGTGATCAAAAGGGTTTTTTATTCTTGACTAACATATCTACTTACAATTGTTTCTCATATGCTTAATTGAGTTATGTACTTTGAAACGTTACACCATTTTGGTAACTAGATTTGTTTGAAATCAAAATTGACCAAAATATCGTAACCACTTCAATGAAAGTTTTAAGACTAAACAAATGAATTGAAGAGTAGTCTTCATGAAATTAAATTTTGCTTCTCTAAGCAAAGACTCATTGAAATGAGTGGGAGCATTCTCTTAAACCGTTAAGAAAAGGACGAAGTTCAAAGAAGTAAAATTAGAATGGAATTGATACAAGGTAATGTTAAAAGTGAAGTTATTGAGAATAACGATACTAAACCTATCAATCCCGACCGATAAAGTTTCCATTATCTTAATTGTTGGACACTAGAAAGGAAACTACCCCAAATTATTGAAGAATGAACAAGTTAGTTGTGGGACATCTAATGGGACCTTCTTCTTTAAATGTTTATTTGATTGACATAAATGTTGCTAGTACTACTTCGTCAATATTAGAAACCGGTGGTGGTTTTCATCATTGTATTTGATACATAGGATGATTAGAATATGACGACTAGAAACAATGATGTTGAGAGATAGAGTCATTGTGTACTCAATCTATTTTTTGGGTTTAAAGTTGTACTTAATTGTGACTATTAAGTGCATAAACTTTGAATAAGAATATAAACTTGTTAAGATACAAAAGAGGTTTCACTTTTGTGACCCTATACACCATGATTTGATGTATGGCTAGCCCATTATCAAGGTGAATATATATTCTAAACCAAACTAGAATGATACATCATGAAGATGATGCAAGACTCAAATTGGTACCATAGCCACAAGATTAAACCTTAGATTTTGGAATGATGAACGCAAAGAGTTATCAAGTACACTTGAAACCATTAGATCTTATGGTATATGCGTATCTTGTATTCAAAGCAAGATGTCTCGTGCCTTTTGGTTGAAAAGGAGATCGAGGTTGTAAATCATTGATCCAAAATAGGTTGATCATTTTCTTTTACCAACGATTTAAGTTGACGTTAATGTGTTCACTTAATAAGGTAAATAGAGAAATCTTTGAAGAAGTTCAAAGAGTTCAAGGAATTACGATTTAGTCGTGATGGGATTATCAAAGTGAAGACTTTGATATAAGCCAGATGAAATGTGATATAGTATCACAAGTTAATCTCTCTTAACACACATTATGGGATAATGTGTGGTTGGATAAGAAATCAAACGCTATTCGATATGGTTTGGACTTCGATCAAGTTACTTTAAGTTACTTGATCCTTTTGGTGATTTTATCATTTTGTCTAAATTATTTTTCCACTAAATCTAAAACGAATCATATGAGATATGAAATGGTAGGGTACCATGGTTGTAAGTTTTTCAAAAGAAACAAATGCTCATTTTTCGTTATTATAATCACGAGTACAACGGATTTGTGGCTCGTGAAGATGTCTTTCTAAAATACAAGTTTATTTCTAGAAGACAGAGTGGGAGAAATTATTCAAAGAGCCACAAAGAATGTTATGTCACAAGAAACTGGTCTTTCTTGGCTACCTGAGACGTTTTGTGTAAGACGTTGTTTCTTCAAAACCTAGGAGGTTAAAGTCATCACTTGTTGAAGATGATGAATTAGTGTTACTTTTAGAAAGTAAAGAGCTTGCAACTTACAAAGAAATTGGTTGATTCAAGTTGATTACTTCTGGAAAGTAATGAACATATGACTTACATGAGAGTGTTTTAAGTCACAACTCAATACAAGGCTTAGTGCCATGAAAATCCGAAATAAATTCCAAGTGAATTGTTAGATATCAAAGCTTGATTGGTAGAAAAGGGTTTTGCACTAGTTGAAATGCTTAAGTATATTTGGATCTTCTTAGGGATTGTGTTTCATTATGATGATATACATATAGCGAGTGAATCTAAAATCCACTTCTTCAATTAGAAGGAATGTATTGAATACATCTCTTGAGTTTTGTAGATTCTTGCCATCCTAAGATAATGTGAAACTTAAGAGAGAGTCTTAAGTAGGACATCAATGAGTTGGAATCAATGTTTTGATCATATTATAAAACTTTTCTCGATAAGTCGAGAAGTTGTGTTTATACATGGAGTTTAGTGGGAGTTACGGAAATTTTAATTAGTCTTATATGTGGATGACATATTGATTATTGGGAATGATTTAAGACTAGGAGAAAAATAATACATCTTAATATCCGGATTTATGGAGATAAATTCACATGATATTAATGTCAAATAAGGAGTCTTATGTTTATAAGGTTCATGACTAGTTCAATCGAATTGAACATATTTGATTGATTCTATTTGCTTCCGCTGCCGAATCAAGTAAATAGGAAATGATGTATAACACTTCATATACTTTGAGTATGATGAATTGTTTCAAATCGAATTTAAGTAATAGTTACCAAGTAAGCCATAAAAATTACCCTTAAGTGCTTGCAGAAGCATTAAGGATGTAATGCAAAGTGCTTTTGATGCAATTTTGTGTAAGGGTGTTACACAAGTGGCAATTGACAATTGAGATTGCGCATGGTTTCCGACAAAACCATAATCAAAACACATTAGGATGGTTAAGATACCATTGTGGCTATGTTATTTAAGAAATAGATTTTCTAGAATCGTTCTAGACAATAAAGAACAATGAGAAATATTTACAACGGAAATTGAGTACACTTGCAATCATGGGATGTGCAAGAAGGATGAGTCCCGCATACAGTGAAAACAGTGGGAGCTATTCTAAGGATAGAGGGCCTATATCTTGATTGGATCTCGACACGTACTCAGAAAGTTTTGTAATGCAAATGTATACATTACAAAGGAAAACGAGTATGTGGTAAGGTTGAGTAAGGTACAAGAAGTTGATAAAACCTACTAACCAAAGCCTTCTCATAGGCTTAACATGATGAGTCATGTCATTTCAATTGAATTGAGATGAACAACTACATACAAGATCTAAATTGGATATGAAGTAGTAATCAAGTATTGACTACTCATATGATAATCACATTTGTCGTTCGAGTTTTTTTTTTTTTTTTTTTTTTTTAAAAAAAAAAAATAATCTGAAAACTCCTTTTATACTTTGTTACATCCAAACGGGTTGTAGAGACAATATTGAACCCCGTTAAAGTGAACCCGGATTAACATGGTATTCACCCATAGTCACTTGTATGAGGTGACGTCTCGAAGTGACTAGAGTGTGATGCGATTAATGGCAAGTTCAAATGCCATAGAGTCATATGAGATGACTAGTCGATCACATAGGCAGACTGTTAGGAACACTCTGTCGGGCCTTATGACCGCTTATAGAGTTCTGGCAAATTTTTATAGCTTGGTCGTGGCGAGAGCTACTATAGTATTCTAATGAGTCGATTCTTTTGACTAAAGAATGTGCGCCTAAAATGGCACAGTTTCAGATTAACTTTGATTTGTGTTACTACGACCTTTGTAAATGGGGTCAAATGGGCATATTTTGGGTTATGATGGATGTGGCTAGTCGAAGGGAATAAGTGCAATAGGAATTGTCCACCCCTTGTCAGGGTTATAACAATATCTCAGGGCCACTCGAGGAGTAATGAACTGGAAATGCGTGGCCACGCTCGGAAGGTATCCATGGTGGATAATTCCGGTCAATCAGTTATTCCTCAGATCGAGGAAACCACTCTTGATATGATCACTTGCAAGTACGACCTGAAAGACACCTTGCATTGAGTGGGAGATAGTAATAGGACAAGAGAATTGGTGGCGCACACTTGTCGAGGACAAGTGGGAGATTGTTGGAATATGTGTCCTCCGACAATAATGCGATCACAACTGTCGATTTTGATGATCACATGTTTAATTCTCATTTTAAGAATACATGTGGGAAGTAATATTTTACAGTCAACTGGTCCACACATATCTGTAATGATTGGATAACTAGAGTTTGACATTACTGTCGTGCGACAGTGGTGATCAGTTGATCCCCTTAGGTCATATCTAAAGGATAACACTGTTAATTGATTATATAATTGATCGTATGTCGATACGGGTTAATTAAATTACTTAAAATTGACGGACGATTTTGGAAGTAATATTTACGTGTCTCATTGTAATTTGATTAAAATTAGATACGGTCTAAGTAGTCGAATTGTTTTATTGCTTAGATGAAATTATTGTTTACGGAAACAACTGTAACTGAATGAATAATTTATTATAAATACAAGGAGTAAATTATAAATTACTCCCTTTTAAGTTACACTTTTCTAAACTTACTCCCTTATAAGTTTTTTTTTTTAAAATTACTACCTTAAGTTGACCTCAGGCCAAAAATTGCTACCAAGCTAGTTCTCAGGTGAAAAAAATAAGTAAATGGACAAAATTGCCCTTCAAAAAAATTAATCTCTTCACTCTTCCTCATCTCCTATATCCACCATGCTACCACCACACCATCGCACAACCGCCACCACCGCACCACCGTCACCCCAACAACCTCCTGACTCTCCGACGACCTCCCTCCCACTACCTGATATACGACAACGCCCCCACCGCACGCATCACCATCCGCATTTCAATTTGCCGACCAACAAGCAACACCTTGCTCCACCACCTAATACACCGACGATGATCTCAACCAGCCCCATCGTACGTCGGCGTAAATTCAAAAAGCTAAATCTACAAAAAATGACGGATAAGTTAATATCTCCGACGACGTTGTCGGCAAAATTAGAGCCCGAAACCGGTTTCGTTGACATTTTCGTGGTTGAGTCACCGACAACGTCGCTTACCGGATGTGATCGCTATCGGCAAAAAATGCAAAGGGGCCGGGGCAATAACGGAGTGATAAGGGCGGATGGTGGGGTTCTCATGAGGAAGGAGAAGAGCGGGTGCTGTGGTGTTGGAGAGGAAGGAGGGGGTGGCGGGTGGTGGGGCAGTTGGGCAAGATGATAAGGAGGAAGAGGAGTGACTTTAACATAGGGCGAAGGAATATTAGGGGCATTTTCGTCACAAATTTAGAGGAATTGACGAAAAATTTAAATAAAAACGGAAATACTCACCGGAGTTGAAATATGGTAGCAATTTTTGGCCTGAGGTCAACTTAAGGGAGTAATTTAAAAAAAATAACTTATAAGGGAGTAAGTTTAGAAAAGTACAACTTAAAAGGGAGTAATTTATAATTTACTCTAAATACAAGATGTTGTAATTTATAATTGGTAAACCGTTTTGGTAAAAGTAATTGTGAATTACTAAGTCGATTTTGTACATGACGTATTTTACTAATACGTTGATTTTTAATATGTTAAAAATGCATGACAATTTTACATGACTTGTGACATGTGACAAATTGATAAATTGACAAAGATAAAATGGAATCCATTTTATCTTTTATGGACCGATGAGGGAATATGGTGTTTAAATTATGTTAAATTATTTGAGTGGAAACAAAATAATTACACCTAGCATATAGCCATGCATGCCTATATTTTCTTGGATAGAAAAACTTGCCCATGCATTGGCTCCCCATCCCTCCTTCCCACCGGTTTTTGAAAGGCCTAATAGAGAGTTTTTCTCTCTAATTATTCACTCATACTTCACATAATATTTCTAGTGTAAGAAATAGAAAAGCTCTCTAAGAAAAACTAGAGAAATAAAACTCCAAAATCTTCCTCTCTTGGCCGAAATACAAGAGATAAAAACAACAGTTTTGGGTCAATTTTATTAAGATTAATATTGTTCTAGTATTAATAATATTAGTCTTTTAGGAGTTTATCTTGGGTATAAGCTTTTGGGAGGGATTCTAAGCTTGAATCCTTGTTCATCCATTATTAGGAAGCTCAAGAACAAGTAAGAAGGAGATCTTGCTTGTGCCCAAAATCCGAAATTTCTATTGTAAGAATGACGATTTCTTCTTTATCCTTATTCTTGTTTGCATGCATAAGATTTGTAATTATTTTATGACTAAATAATTTCTCACATATATGAATATGTAAATTAATGAGATTAATAATCTCTAACAAAGAGTCACATCAGGTTTCATATAAATGAATTATATCTATGTAACGTCACGGATGTGTCATGGTCGTTGTGAGTACAAATGTATAATATGATTCGTTTGTAATGTCAATATGGAATAAAAAATTTTTTCCAACTGGTGTAATGGTTACAGTTGTTTGGATGGTGAACTTTGGGGCCGAAGTTCCTTTTAAGAGGGGAAGAGTAATGTCGCATGGGAAAATGACTTAGTTATGACAATTTTATAGTATTTCAAGTGATTGTTTGAGTAATTAATAGTGGTTATTATATAATTGAGTGGTAGTTTGCACCCGTTGATTAAATTATCATGTTGTTGTATACCGTTGATTAAATTATCATGTTGTTGTATTTCGTTTCCAAGTAATTGTTCACAAGTTGTTATAAAACTGAGTGGTAGTTGTTTAATAATTGAATGATTGTTGCACGATGGAGTAATAGAAATGAGTTAAAGGAATTAATGTGAACGAATGGTATGTTGTTTGTGTGTAGATGATCGGTAATCTATTACTTTGGGTGTTTGAGAATGGTAACGCCCTTATCTGTTAGGGAAGTTCTTAATCAGGTTCCTTGTTATATGGGGGTGTTACACTACCATCATGAAACTCAAAACCATCTTAATCCCTTTTATCCACTGATCTTATTTTGTTACATGGTGGAAAGAGAACGACTCTTCTTCTTGTCTAGGCAAGAGGGGGAATTCCGCGATCCTACGGTGTTTTCTAACACCATAGGTACTCTACTCTTGACAAAAGCATTTAGCAATTGAGGACGAAAGTAGCCTAGTTTGACACAACTTGAAGGTGATTTATTGGTATCCTCTTAGGCTTAGTAACTTGGATAAATAATATCTATAATGGAGTGTGTACCCTCAAATTGCTTCCCTCTTAAATTATTTCCGCCACTTAGATGAGGAAAGTGGCTATTCTTTTGTAGATGCATCCTTAATCCGTTTATGCGCTTAATGTTTGGATGCATCGCCATTTTGGCAAGCCACCTTGCCTTGCAAGAAGGGATCTTACCTCATAGATGTCTTATTGTGAGTTGAAGGGGCGGAGTGAGACCCGCTAATTGTCTCACACCGGCTATATTAGTATTATTAGTTTAAATAAAGATCTAATGCTAGTCACCTCTTTACTCGGGACGAGTAAAGTTTCGGTTTGGAGATATTTGATGTGAGTCATAATTACGCACATTTAGTCTCCTAACTAAGCCTCATTTTGCATACTAATATAGCATTTCATAGCCATTTTATTCGTCATTTGCTTCCTATTTGATTTCATAGTAAATTTTATATGTCTTGTAGGAAAGGAGATAATGAGACGGAATTCCCGTCTCTCGTGCATTTTCGTAAGCTTGTTTACGATCTTGTATGGACTAGTATGAAAGGAAGGCAAGAATTATGACCAAGGATGACAGGAATAAAGAGTATATGAAGTCATCATAGGCATAAAAGCAAGAAAAAGGATTCTCCAGCTCAACCCGCTCGGGTTATCCTTCAACTCGCTTGGGTCATTCTCAACCCGCTCGGGTTGAAGCTCAGGTCGCTCGTTTACAGCCCAGATCAAGCGGATTGTTTGGCAGGGAGATTGTCTTCGCAATGGGGAGTCGTGGGGCTCCTCCTAGGACTTGCAAGGCTCCATTCGACACTTAAGCATATTATTTCCTAATCTACACTTGCTTTACCTAATGATGTGCCACTATATATACTTCATTTGTAATAATCAAAAGATTAAGCTTCCTTAGTTTAGATTAAGCTTTCATTAGAAGTAGATTAGAATAGATTAGCAATCAGTCTTTCCACAAATTACACATTAATCTTTCCTTAATTATTGTTCAAGATTTCTTATTGGGTAATTGAAGATTATTGGGTTGTTATTGGAGAATTGACAAATTTTCATCAATAAATCAAGTTCTCTTCTATTATTCTTTCCTTTCCATTTGTTCATCTTAAGTTTGGTATAATTTCGCTACTCTTTACTCTTTATTGCCTATTGTTTCACTCTTTCATCATGTTTATACTTGTTAAGATGATTGACACCATTGTTAACATTTTTTCCATGATAATGAGCGAGTAATTTCCTAACTAGGGATCAGTGAGGGATTAGGGGAGTTAATCACGGGGAGATTTATGCTTAATTAGTTCATATGAATGCTTGCTTATTGTTTTCCAACTTATGCACATGTCATGTTTGATGAAATGCTTGATTGGCTACCTAGCATGTTTCTCTTATCCTTTGAACAAGACTTGTAAGACATAAACCAACACAAGACTTGTTAAGACCATGCATATAGATAATTAGGAAGAATTAAGTCGACTTGTAGGTGTTGTACAGTCTTGACTGACTCGGCTCGGGACCTAAACCTTCCCAAGACTCATTTATGTTATATCATCATCAATAGGGAAAACTAAGTCGACTTGTAGGTGTTGTATAGTCTTGACCGACTCGGCTCCGAGACCTAACCGTAGAAATCGTAAGATATACACTAAATTGATTCCAACAATAATAATTGCTTGCATCTATGAAACTTGTTTGTATGATCTCACCATGTTTCCCCTATGATCCCATGATTCCCTTGTATTGTTTATCATTTGTTCACAACCTTGTTTTATTGCTTGTTTACCTTTCATTGCTTTTATTAGTTTAGAATTATCAACCTAACCAATTGTGACAAACCTAGTACAACTACAATTATATTGAACAATTTGAGTACCCCCGTCCTTTGGGTTTGATCCCGACTTGCTTGCTATGCTAGTAGTTTGGTATTAATGTATTTGAGAGCGTACAACGACATGCTCATCAGTTATGAAAGTCTACCTACTACGAGGGAATTCGATTCCAATATATACAATACATAGAAACCTGTAACGAATCACCATATAAAAACGGCGCGAGACGGTGAAGTGAAGCAAAAATTAAAGAAACCGCAACAAAAGACGATGGTGGTAACGTACATTATTTTACGCTGATTTATTTCTCTCCTTGTGCTTTCAATTGAAGACCAGCTCCAATGGACTATCAAATTGCCACACTATACTAAAATACTAAAAAAACAGAGTTTAGGTTAGGCTAATAAGATTACTACATTAAGTAATTAAAGAAAAAATAACAGGAAATGAGAGGGATTGAATTAGAATGTGGGCAGAGGGAGTTTACCTGGTGTGAAGAACTGGGGCGGAGGAGATTAAAGAATTGTAATGTCTTGCACTGATGAATCAATCAGTGTAACCCCAAAATGATAAATCAATGAAAAAATGTATCCTGCGTTATGGGAAAAGAAAACAAAGAACCAAATAAACGGAAGAATGAAAAGAACAGCAAGAACAATCTGGCTATTTATGAGAATCTTTCAGTAACACTTGACTACTTGAGTTCTACAAGAGTCCTACTATTAAGAAAGAGTTCTTCAAACTGAACTTTATCTTACCAAGTCTGAACAAATCTTGAGTCTTTTGTAGGTGGAAGACTCTTTCGATATGCATCGCTACATCTTCCTTATTGCAACCACAAAATGGTGACAGTCAAGTCAGTAACAAAGCAAAAATGATAAGTTAGCATACTTGGTCCAATTCAACAGAATGAGACACCAGCGAATCAACGAACAACATAATTTAGAAGTATAATTTTTCAACATAATTTTTCAGACATGCAAGGCTTTGACATGATCACACATACAATCATATTCATAGAGCATATATAGTTGATATAGGAGTAGTAGATTACTTCGATGGAATAGGTAGACATATTTAAAAGTATAAGAAATGCAATTGCCTAAGTAGACAACACGTGATGTGTTCACAAAATGCAGTCTTCCACAAATTTAACCACAAATAAATAACTA
Organism: Silene latifolia; assembly: GCF_048544455.1. NCBI lineage: Eukaryota > Viridiplantae > Streptophyta > Magnoliopsida > Caryophyllales > Caryophyllaceae > Silene > Silene latifolia. The sequence goes on from NC_133526.1 coordinate 81,313,690, forward strand.
CAGCAACCTTATCAATGCCCAAACAGTAAAAGACTAAAGCACATCATTTGAAAACTATAGTTGCATGGGCTGCGACTCAATATCTACATCTACGACATCCCCATACTGTAATATTAGATTTCATGAATGTTACCATTACCACAGCTGACATTTCTTACCATGTCTGGTGCATTATTAAATTATAATTTCATTAGGCAAAAGGTTTCATCTCTGAATTCCGATATATCAAGTCCTCAACTCCGTCGTTTTTGTTCATAACAACGCAGTGACTCGCTGAGAGCTAACAAAAGATTTTAAATACCTCCATCCCTTTTGTCCATGGCATTCTTATCACGACGTTTGGCAAGTATATTGATTATCAGCTCGCCCATCGATAAATTACTTATTTGATGTGTTTCAGTAACTTTCCCACGTATAATACTATGTCAAATTCCGTATCTTTCCTTCATGCCACCATTTTCGATACACAGAAGGTAAGGCACGACTAACATAGTACCCAAGAAATTAATCCAAGTTTCATCCATAAATCTAATGAAAGTACTGAAGAACAAGTGCACGATGATCTGTATTTTGATAACAATAGGTTATGTTTGCAAACATGCATCATCTCTCTAACACCCCAAGTTAATTGAAGAGGTCCAGTGATAGGCTTAAATGACTAGTGCTTAAAGGGATTTGAAGTATTACTCATAGCAAAAAAGCAACAAAGTGCACTTTCTTTTATGGTCATCCACACAAAAGAACTCCATAGTTAAGCGTGTTTGGCTTGGAGTAGTCTTAGGATGGGTGATCTCATGGGAAGGTTCCTAGGATGCGCATGAGTGAGGACAAAATGCGCTGTAAAATACCCGTGTTGATCTGTGGGCCATGTACAGAGCCTGGTGACCTATCATAAGTAACCTCTCCCGATCCGGTTTGGGCCGAGGTGTTATAAGTGGTATCAGAGAAACCCTTAGACCGTGTGGTGATGGGAGGTAGTTTTTATACGCTCTATTGTGATCACTCACCTAGAGGGAGAGGATTCTAGGTTAGCGGTTTATGCTCCCAGGCGCAACGAGGACGTTGCGTTCTTCAAGTGGGAGTGATTCTAACACCCCACGTTAACCGAAGAGGTCAAGTGATAGGCTTAAATAAATAGTGCTTAAAGGGATTGAAAGTATTACTCATATCAACAAAGTGAACTTTCATTTATGGTTATCCACGCAAAAGAACTTCACAGTTTAGCGTGCTTAGCTTAGAGTAGTCTTAGGATGGGTGACCTCCTGGGATGGTTCCTGTGATGCGCATGAGTGAGGATAAAATGTGCTATAGAGGACCCGTGTTAATCTTTGGATAATGTACACAGCCTGGTGAGCTATCATAAGTAACCACTCCTGACCCGGTTTGGGTCGGGGTGTTACAATCTCTACCTCTCTTTCACTGAGAAATTCATCACTACTCTTTGTCCCCTAATTATCCAACCCTTCATCTGCCATATGAAACGTACCGTAATGTTATAATAATGATCTGTCCAAACATAACAATTTAAAAAAGTTACCAATGACTCGAAATAATTAATATAATACCGTATAATACTGTTTTCAGATGACTCATAATAACAATAGATATAATAACATTACATACTCGATCAAGTAAGCTAAGCTAGCTGACATCTATACCTAATTAAAAATTTAACCAAACGTAGTTTTGCATTAAAAAAAAATTCAAAATAGCAATTTAACTGTCAAATGCTATTTTCAGATGGCTCATAATAACAACTGATAGAAAAGTTATCTATTAGCGCTGACTCGAGTAAGCTAACTCATATCTGTACCTGAACATATAACAAAACATTGTTTGACATTCAAAATAAATCAAAGGAGCAACTTAACTTACATGAATAACTTGAAAAAGAGTGTTTTTGATGATGAAAAAAGTGCAACAAAAGAGTGAAGATTGGTAAAAGAGAAAAAATAAGCAATTTCCTCAAAATGGGTTCTTTCTTCTTCTCCATATTATTATGAAATAATTCATATTATAAAATGTAATGTGATACCGTCGTAGAGTACCAAAGATAAATTTATAATTCCAAACTACTACTATAGATAGTGGCAGTCAGGGTCGAACCACAGAGAGGCGATGCAATTAATAGCTGTCTAATTTTAGTCTAAAGTAACAATTGTGAGGGGGTTTGATTTGAATAGTCTATTAACTAATGGGCAATGAAATTTAAAGTAAACTAAAGAAATGGATGAAATCAAATATTAAAAGGATGCTAAGACGGTCGGTTCACTGTAGTTTCGGCGGCAATATCCTAAGTAAGTCTGAAATAATCACGTAAGACGGGAAAATAAGAAGTCCTCTCGGTCCATTCTCAACAGGTAGCATCTTTCGATCTAGCTACGGGTCCCTAATATCACTAATACTGACTCTCGTCCTGAAAAGTGATTTAAAAGTCTAAATTAACTTATCTCTCGATCTTATTAATTTAGTCGTCTTAATTAGGTAGTCTATTTCCCTCCCCTATCTTTCGATCTTATCGGGTCGGTCAATTCCTAAGCATTCAACTAGTCGCGTGCACTCGATTCGTCAAATATAGCAATTACATTAAGCAAGACGAAATTGATCTCACATGAGCCGGTCGATCGACTAGGGTAGGCGGTCGATTGACCATGGCGCGACTCAGGTCTACGAATTTCTACGCCGCCTACACTACAGATTCCCTACATCTTAGCACGTTGAATTTAGCTACTCATGATGATAATAATAACAGCGATAAAATTAACAATTAAAACAATCGAATTCATAATTGAATTAACTAAACAAATAAATAACATGAAACAATAATTTGACTTCGGGAAATCTAAACTAGCAATCTAATCTATGAACGAATAAAGTAAACTGAATAAGGGAACCAAAATTACCAGTATAAAGCACAAAGAAGAATCCGAAAGTACGAACGAAAATAAATTGTATTGAATGAATGTGAATCCTAATGCAAAACTCAATATTAAAACCTAATTATTCGATCCCTAAAATTTCGATGATAAAGACTTGATGCCCCTTCTGAAAACATCAGGTTACGTTATATAGAAATATCACGTAACTCTTATTCCTCAAACCTAATTACATTGGGCTTTCTCGTCTTTTATTTCCCGTCAGATTAACGGTTTGGTCGATCGACCACTGAGACCGGTCGATCGACAGAAATGCGCTGTACAGGAGCTTCTGAAAGTCGTGCTCTAGTCGATCGACCATGGGCACCGGTCTATCGAACACTTCAACAGGTACTTGGCTCCAAAAGCTTCGTAAATTCGTCTTTCGGGCCTCGATACGCGCACCAAGTTCGCTTCCCGAGTAAATACTTCATGTCAAATGCAATGTTAGGTACTCGGGGACGGATTCGGCTCGATTTCCGCTGGATTATTCACATTTCTGCAATATTACACAAAAACACAAAAGTAGACGGAAATAGGGAAAATAGTAGATTAAACTACACAAATGAGCTCTGAAATGCGTGTAAAATAGGGTGTAAAACATCATAATTAAGGCACGCATCAAACTTCCCCAAACCAAACCCTTGCTTGTCCCCAAGCAAAAACTAGACTCGATCCTAAAACCTAATGGAACGAGTTCAATCTCAGAGCGAAATGCAAACCGAATAGCCTAAACCAATTTAATGCAACAACTAACAATCAATTAGCAAAATGAATCATGCAAACGAGTTATGTAGTCGTTAAAAACTGCTGAACCGTCAACTATAGAGACTTATCATTATGGACTCTCACGGGTCGCTCATATCACACATAAGCATAGGTGAAAATATGTAAAAGATAGAAAGAATTCATTTTGTAGTGACACTCACCTAACTACGACCTATAAGAACATGCCTGCAATCTAATATGAAAATAATCTCTACAACCGTACATATGCATTCCAACCAAACAAATGACCATGACACATGCCGAGGTAAATATGGATATGTGAGGTATGGGTAAGAAGGGGCTAAGACGAATTTGGATAAAAACAGAGTTAAAAGACAAGCTAGTAACTAAGGGAACCAAATTAATAAATCATTCCAACTTCTTGCCCAAGATTTCAATCGAAACGGTGCTAATAGCAAGCACAAATCTCACAATCTCCAATAATTAGTCAACTCCCCATAGGATACAAATGCAACATGGGAGCAAAAATCGCCATTTAATAAAGACTTTGAATTATGCGATTTTGATTTTTTTCTCTTCTCGGGCTTCAGTCGATCGACCAATGAGTCCAGTCGACCGACCATGGATCGAACTTGTTTTTCCTTTTTTTCTTTTTTTTCTTTTCAATTCTATTTTTCTCTTTCTTCTTTCCTTTTTTTTCATCTTCCCAACATCATCTCAAAATGAGCATTAGCTACCAAAAACGAAATAACAATCCCAAGAACATAAACTACTAGCTTGACAAGGGCAGGCTAAATGTAGGATGTAGTAACGGGACAAAAAGGCTATTTTTGGCAGTGTGAAGCTTATGGGAAAAATGAATAAAGGGGGTGACCTCTTCCACATGTGTCAACAAACCACAAACCGAATGCATACAGGTATTAAGTAGACCAAGTTCATATTTATGCAAATTGATGTAACATGTCTTATAAGGAGTACTACTCACATTCCTAAATAAACTGGTCATGAATGACACCAGTTATAAGGCTCTAAAACTCAGAAATATAAGTAGTTTGCCAAAAATCTAAGTCAAGTCTAAAGTTCAGGAAATAATTTAACGAAAACTCATAGATATGCATATGATTCTACTAATAACATGTCAATTAGCAAGGCTTAGGCATAAGCAGATGAAAATGCAATGTCATCATTGAAATACTACCGTTCCGACTCGACCTATATGCTAAAATAAACGTGAAATTTTTGGAATTTTCAAATTTTTTCAATTTTTCTGGATTTTCTGTATATATAAAGGAAATGAAAAAACAAATGCAAACTGAAATGCAATAAACGTGAAACAGAAATGCAATAAAACATGTGAATGCAATGCAAAACCATTCCCCTAACCAAATCACACAATGTCCCCATTGTGCAAAATCATATAATGAAAATAGCAAAGGAAATGGGAATTTGCGAAAAAAAACTAAATAAGACATGAAAAGGACTCGGAAACTCACAAGACTTTAAGCGCAGCAAAAGGAAACCTCCCCAAACCAGCGTGAGCTAGGAGGTTTCAGTAGCCAGCAGTGCTGCCATAGGTACCTGAAAAGAAACAAAGGTACCGCGCATTATCCTAGAAAATAATTTACGAAGTGCAAAATTATGCGCAAAATAAGGAAACGGAAGAAAACAGAAATAAATCGACCAAACACAGCAGGGGAATGGTCGTGAACAGGTACAACAACGGGAAGCGGTCGATCGACCATAGCAGCCAGTCGATCGACCAGGGGTGACAAGAACTGAAGCCCCTGGAATCGCGGCTCATTCGATCGACCATAGAGGTCAGTCGATCGACCAAGAAAACTGCTGTAAGTTTCTGATTTCTTCGAATTAGCTCAATAAATTGAGCTAACATGGTTTATGAACCTGCAAATACACATAATAACGCGCCCAAAATTGCGCAAAACCCAAAGTAACCGTCTAAAGTCTTTAAAACCTAAGCAAAATTATTAAAGCAAAGTCTCGCGCACACAAAAGCAATAAAATGTTTTAAAAATTCGTAATCAACTAATAGTTGATCAAGAATGGCCACGGAATAGCCCACTTGCTCGGCTTCTGGCTACAAGAGGTAGCCTCTACAGTGCTCATCTCCTCAGCTGGGCTCCTAGCAATTCAAACATCCGCAGAACTAAGGTCCCCAACATCCCCTTCGGGCTGGGCTATGAACCTACCAGTGAAGATATCCAGGAGATGAACCTCCTAATTCGGAAGCGCAAGAAGCACGGAGTTATCCTCCGTCCCTATCATTTGACCCTCAATGGATACTTTATCCTGAGGGAGAGTCCTAGCTCTACCACGGCTTTCCGGAGCCGATCTATGACTCTGTGGCCAAGGTCAGGTACTCGGGTGCGGAAGACTTCAAGGACTGCTACTTTATCCCCAACAACACCAAAACTGCATCAACTGAGTCCATGTCTTCCCCATACCTTGCCGGACAAGCTGTCACTCTCCTCTTTGTAGAAGATAACATCAAGCACCTCGACTATAAGGACATCATCAACATCGCTCTGAAGGACAGCCAGTTTGACCCCACCGCCTTAATCTCTGATACTGATCCAGAGAAAGCTACATAAGGCTGGAGGAAAACGTCAAGTGGACCGATCGCCACGGCCGCATTCTCAAGATCACAACCGGAGAAGGCCCTATGTTCAAAGAGGGAAGTGAAGAAGAATCTGAGTCAGAGTCAGAGTCGAGTCTGTCTTAGCTTCTAGCACTCCTGATGTCCCAGTCAAGGTCCGCTTCCCACTGTTTTATCACAAACTTATGGCTGTTTCAGAGGCTGAGTCAACTAGGGTCATCCCCCCTCTCATGGAAGGTAACAACCTGGAGCCTGTTCCAGGGGCCACCTCCTCTGCTACGTCGCCTCTGACTGACCATGAGATGTCTGTCCTCTTTGAGCTTTTCTCTCGTGTCAACTTAATGAACGCTAAGTTTGCTTATGACTCGTCTCAATTTAACTGCAATGCAATTCTGAATGACTATGAGGAATTTGACTTGAGTGACTACCCACATCACTTAGCTAAAGAACTTGACAAACGGGAAACCAGGACCCCCATCATTGAGGAGATCGAACCTATTTACGTAGGAACCGACAACACACCTCAAGAACTTAGCGTAGGGATAACTCTTGACCCCTCGGAACGACGACAATTAATTGTCCTCCTACACGAATACGAGGACGCATTCGCGTGGTCCTACAGAGATATGCCTGGGATCGACAGTGAAATTACTGAGCACCGGATATCCATTAAGCCCGGAGCTCAACCCGTGAAGCAAAAGTTGCGTCGAATGCGCCCTGAGTGGGCCCTGAAAATCAAAGAAGAAGTGGATAAACAGTTCAAGGCCGGTTTCATCAAAGTGTCTGAATACTCTGACTAGGTGGCCAACATTGTTCCTGTACCAAAGAAAGATGGGAGAATTCAGGTTTGCGTCGACTTTAGGGATCTGAAGAAGGCGAGTCCAAAGGACGACTTCCCTTCGCCACATTTGATATCCTGGTGGACAATACCGCCGAGCACGTCCTCCTATCATTCATGAATGGGTATGCTGGGTACAACCATATCAAAATGGCCGAGGAAGACATGCACAAGACTGCGTTCACTACGCATTGGGGTACATATTTCTATACGGTCATGCCTTTCGGTCTCATCAATGCCGGAACTACCTATCAATGAACCGCTACCACTCACCTACATGATATGATGCACAACGAGGTGCAGGTATATGTCGATGACATGATCGTCAAATCAAGAGAACGGGACGGTCACATCAACGCTCCTCAGAAATTCTTCGCTCGTCTGCGGAAATATAACATGAGACTAAATTCTCAGAAATGTACATTCGGGGTCACCTCCGGAAAACTCTTGGGACATGTTGTCAGCAAAAGAGGCATTGAGATTGATCCAACCAAAATCAAAACCCTTCAACAATTGCCTCGGCCTAAGAACGAGAAGGAGATTTGGGCATTTCTCGGTCAGGTACAATACATCAGCTGCTTCATAGCCAAGCTACCATGAGTTGTGAACCAATCATCAAGAAGCTTTGCGCCTCCGATCACACCAATTAGGATGACGACTGTCAAAAGGCCTTCGACAAGATAAAGGAAATCCTATCCAAACCTCCTGACCTCATGCCACGGCAAAAAAGGATTCCTTTATCCCTGTACCTGACTGTCACCGACACTGCCATGGGAGCAATGCTAGCACAAACAATCGACGCGAAGAACGAACCATCTACTACATCGGCAAAAAGTTCATTGAGTATGAGACAAGATACACCCAACTAGAAAAGACATGCCTTGCCCTAGTATGGTCAACAAAGAAGTTGCGGTATTACATGCTCTGCTACACGGTTCACATCTACTCCAAGATGGACCCGGTAAAATATATCATCGAGAAACCCATACTAAACGGAAGGCTGTTTAGGTGGACACTCATGCTGTCCGAGTTTGACCTCAAGTTTGTACCCCTCAATGTTATCAAGGGAAGGGAAATCGCCAACTTCCTAGCAGAGAATCCCGTCAGCGAGGATCCAACGACCGACACATGGTCACTTCCTGACGAAGAGATCCTTTGTGCCGACTCCGACACATGGGACCTATACGTCGACGGTGCATCCAATCTGAGAGGATTAGGCGTAGGAATCCTTCTAATATCACCAGAGGGAGAACACGTTTCGATCTCGGTCAAGGTAAACTTCGCCGTCACCAACAATGCCGCCGAATATGAAGCATGCCTCATCGGCCTACAAGCAGCCATAACACATAACATCAAGAGACTGAGGGTCCACGGCGATTCCTCACTCATCATCAATCAGGTGTCCGGAATATGCAAAATCCGAAGTGACAGCTTAGCTCCCTACCGAGCAAGAATCAATCAAGAGGCTGAGTTCTTCGACCATGTCGACTACTTCCACTTGCCACGAGAGGAAAATCAATTTGCTGATGCCCTGGCAAAACTTGCCGCACTCGTCAACATACCTGACAACATGACATCAATGCCCCTATGTGTCGAGAGAAGGAGCGAGCCAGCTCACATCTGTGCCATCAACAACGACGAGGAAAACCATGATGAACCCTGGTACCAAGCCATCCTCAACTACAAAACCAAAAATGAATTTCCTCCTAACTCTGACCCAAGAGGACAAAGAGCCATCCGTTTACTTGCATGACAATTCGTGATAAACCAAGACCAATTATACAAAAGAACAACCCAAGGGATTCTCCTCCTTTGCATTGACCATCACAAAGCCAAAAAAGTCATGGGAGAGGTCCACGACGGAGAATGTGGCCCTCACATGAGCGCAATGATGCTTACTCGAAAAATCATGCGGTTGGGCTACTACTGGACCACCAGGGAAGCCGATTGCCATAACTACGTTAAACATTGCCACAATTGCCAAATCTTCGCCAACATACAACACATACCACCATCCCTTTTATACACAATGACATCACCCTGGCGTTTCTCAACCTGGGGCATCGACATCATCGGGAAAGTCAACCCGATAGGCACCAAGGGGCAGTGCTTCATCCTCGTCGTCATCGACTATTTCACTAAATAGGTTGAAGCACAGTCATATGCAGTCTTGACCGCCAAAGAAGTGGCCAAGTTCATCCAAAACAACATCATCTGTAGATATGGGGTACCCCATGAAATCATTAGCGATCAAGGCTCTCACTTCCGGGCAGAAACGCAAGCCTTGTTGGAAAAATACAAAATCAATTGACATCGATCATCCCCCTACCATCTCCAAACCAACGGAGGGGTGGAGGCAGCGAACAAAACTCTTGTCACCATTATCAAGAAAATACAAGACAACTGCCGCGATTGGCCGAGCAAACGCCCATTCACACTCTTCGGATACCGAACCTCTATTCGAACACCGACAGGCACCACACCCTTCTACCTAGCATACGGTATGAAGGCGGTTCAATCGATAGAGCTAGAGGTCCCATCCCTACGCATCCTACTGGAGAGTCAAGTTTCTAAGGCGGAATGGACCCGTCGAAGGTATGAACAACTCGCTCTTCTAGATGAGCGGCGGCTAAACGCCTTGCACAACGTCCAGCTATACCAACGACGTATACAGCGGGCATTCAACAAGAAGGTTAAACCCATGAACATCAAGGAAGGCGACTTGGTCCTTAAGTCGGTTCGAGCACCATTACCAGTCGATCCGAGGGGGCAATTCAAACCCAACTGGGCCGGACCGTACCTGGTCAAGAAAATACTTTCAGGGCGCGCAGTGAGACTGAGTGACCTAGACGGGGAGGATTTTACAAACCCGACCAACCTAGATCAACTCAAGAAATACTACCTTGAACCGTAGCGACCAACAACCTCACCCTAGTGTTACAACTAGCGACCACCTTAACCCTTTCAAGTCAAGTTCCTCAACGCGTTATGATTTGAAATTGCATGTTTTATCGAGTCTAAGTTGCGGCACCTTGCCCGTTCTGAATGCAGTTTGATCTGTTAAAGGCAACATCGATTTGCACTCAAACAAAAAACCTCCTGAAGTACGAGCATGGTTTGATTTCACCTCTTCACGTGGATACGTAGGCAGTCCTTCTCATATAAGAAGGATACAACCACAAAACCCAATTATAACATACAAAATATTTCGAACTAAGATCATGGTTTGATTTCTCCTTTTCAGGTGGATACGTAGGCAGTCTTTTCTTACACATGAAGGATACAACCATCCCCATAAAAAAAACATCATCCCCATAAAAAAAAACATTGCCTTATGTTTACCCACAAAAAAGCATCACCCATATCAACTTTCAAAAAAAAAAAGAAGGGGAAAAACATTCCCTTTCCCACAAAAAAAAAGAAAAGCCTTTCTCTCTTCCTACAAAATCCCATTTCCTAAGTGCAAATGTTTAAGACGATTCAAATCGAATTGCCTTTACAAAATGGATGGAAGAAACAAGCGTTCACAATATTCTTTTGACACAAGCAATCCTCTTATTTAATTAATAATGGAAGGAATTACAAATTCAACAACAAATAAAGCTCGGCAAGTCTACAACCTGTCAAAGCTAAGGTGTCGACTAAGACACCTCACATAGTAAAACTAGCACAAAACACACAATACATAGCTAATACAACATAATAAAAAAACTCACAATACTAATACAACATAATAATAAAGTGGGTAATTGAGGTCCTCATTCTACAATTCTACCCTTGCCTTTTCCTTCGGGGTACATCTTCCCCTTGTTCTTCTTGTTGGCCCGCCTAGCTTGAACTTCATATTCGGAACGGATCCTCGACGGATTTACAATGGCGACGGCCTCCGGTCTCTTGAAAGACCCCATGTTTGGTCCAAAGAACGCCCATGCACGGCCCGCTACATATTTGGGACCCGATCTTCTCCTCTTTGGTGGCTTTATCACATCCGGGCTAGCTCCATCAACATAATCCTCAAAGAAGGAACGGTTGGCCTTGGCAACCTCTCGATACTTCAAGTTAACAACCTCATCCTTACGGGATTTGGACCTCTCCCCGAAGGATGGAGCTCTTGATCACTTGACATAAGCAGGAGTCACCCATGTTGTGGCAACGGGGTTTGGTACCTCCCAAAGCGGCCGAGTGGCCCACCATCTTTCGAAGGCCTCCAGAAGCTCGGAGTTCCGTAAAACATTCTCTTTGACAAGGGTATCTTGAGCGGGCACCTTTTGTTGATGCCCCATTTGCCTCATTAGCCTCTCCTGATAGATGAAGGAAGCAATATTCAAACCCACCACCATCAAAGAACGAGGACTAGCACCCGAAGCGGGCAACCCCGTGAAGGACCACAAGTGCCACCATGGCACCACCTAACGGATATGAGGACCACCCTCCTCCGCCAATCTTGCGGTCCAATAGACCTCGGTGGAAGCAAAACTACCCGAGTACAACTTCTTCCTCATGGTAAGGTGACGAAAAGAATAAGAAGAAGAATCAATCGGAGGCTCTACATACCTTAGCCTCTCCAATAGCCACACTTGGAGGATCCTTGGGGACCCAAATGAAGGAGCTTCTCCACAAGGGCCTTCCTTGTCTAAAGCTTGGATGATCTCGCCAAGCACCAACCATGATGGATCTCTACCATGCTCCATTTGCTCAACAACATGCACAAGGGTCATGCTACCATAGCATTTTGGCCCTTCCTTCTTCAAAGTATCAACAAAGAGGTATACATGGACAAGGCAAAAGGCAAGAACCCATATCCTAGCCACCTCCGAAACATTGACATCCAATCGGTTTGAGAAAATGTTGATAAGAGCAAACATATCCACACCATGAGGAGCAAGGAGGAAGCTGACTTGACTTGTTGACAAGCCCAACATTGAACGGAATTTCTCATTATAACACAACCGAGTCGGAGGAAGCACCGGAACACAACCCGTCCACCCACCAATGGCTCCTACTTCCTCGGCAAGAGGACAAATTTCGCCTTTCGGGAAAACGAAAACATGATGTTTCGAATCCCAAAACCGAGAGCATGCTTCAAGAAATGAGGATTGCACCTTGGCTTGACGAAGCACCAACAATTGACCAACTCCCATGCAAACGAGTTGATACTTCTCAGGAGGCGACAAATCCCGACACTATTGTCGCAACGCATTCTCAAAGGCATCCATGAATGTTTTTTTTGTGTAGAAGAAGAAGAAAGGTTTTGTAGAGATTTTTTTCGTGTTTCGGATGATGAAACAATGAAGCACAAACATCCCTATTTATACAAAACAATCAGCGCATTTTTCAGAAAAAAGGGAGAGCTGTTTCCTATCGCCAAATAGCTCGCGCTTCTTTGGGCCTGTTCTCAGGATTCCCACCCTGAATTATCCCTTTCAAGTTGTGTTTTCTCCTGACACCTCAAACCTCCCGGCGGAATGCTCGCGCCTCTTCGGGACGGTCCAGGACGTTTTGTGTTTTCTCACACTCATATTTTCTTATTTTCGCGTTTTACGAAATCCGACACGGTTTCCATGACGCACCTTTAAAAATATGGATTTTTCTTTGTTTTTTTAGGGGGAAGGGCTAGTCGCCCCGATCCGCGACGGATCGTTTCCATGTCAGTCAAAACTCCAAAATTTTTTCGCTTTTTTCGCATTTTTCCCAGCAAAAATAAAAACGAAAATTTATAACACATCAGTTTTCCTCAAAATTTCAAGTACTCACAAATCCGAGTCTTGATCTCACAAAAATCAAATCAAATACAATCCCAAAACTCTATTCTAAGATTCACCCCTGACGGTTTGAGTTTGAATTTTTCGAGTCACAAATCGATTTCAATAATTTTGATGCAATATAATTCAAGACACGAGTTAATTGTTCGACTTTCAAATCAATTCCTTTTGAGAAGTCTAAACGTGACGACTTGTCGCGAAATTTTCAAAATACCTTTTCAAATTTCAATTTTAACTTCGAGTCATCGCGATTGATTTTGTTTTTCAATCAAATGCTTTTTACGTGTTCACGTTTATGCATACGTGCTACCTGTTGCTTGTTTTTCTACACTAACGATGGATGTCATTGGGGCGGGGAGGTGATGGCTATAGGCACCCGCGTACCCGTACCCACCAAGAAAACCTCGTACCCATCCCCGCCTCACCACCCGTGGCGGGTACAAATTTCTAAAACCATCCCCGCCCCAACGGGTAAAAATATAAAATCGTACTCGCCCCGCTTACCTATTAACCCGCTACATACACCATAATTTTATTCGACAATTGTTTTCGTAAAAGTTGGTTTAATCACTATTAATTTCCATTTTTTTGAATTTATCTTTATAATTTTAATTTTTCACCAAATAAATTAGTAAAAAACTTTATAAAATAGCTATTATTATCATTATATCTTAATTATAACTTAATAATATTTAAAAAATTATCATAATCCTACTAATTTTTTTAATGATTGGCGGGTAGGCGGTTATTAGGTGGGTAAGATGCGAAACCCATCCCCGCCCCATGACCCATGGCGGGTACAATTTTCGTACCCGCACCCGCCCCACCACCCGCCAAAGCTTTACCCATCCCCGCCCCAAATGGGGCGAGTGCGGTACGGTACCCACTTTTACCCGCCCCACTGACATCCCTAGCAGGAACTGGTGCGAAGCAAAAAGGGAACTGACAGCCGACAGCGCTCCTCCGAAACACAACACAAAAAAGACAAAAATCACAAAATAAACCACAATCCAAAAACACATATATACAAACTGCCTCACGCAAAATGTAAATATGCACCAACAAGAGTCCAAGACACGGACAAGCAACTACATCTACTCAGCACCCCCCGTCGGACCAGTCTCGCTCTCACGAGGAGTCACGAGCAAGGCAGACATCACCATCTGCTCAGGCTCCCTCTACGGAGAACTCTCCAACGTCTCGTACTCCATCGTGACGCGAAGCTCCTCTGCCGCAGCCAAGTGGGCCCTGAGAGAGGCAATCTCTGCATCTCGGCTCCGCAACGCGTCCTCACGACGTCTCAACTCCTAGTCTCGACTGGTGATCCCCAACCCCTGGGCCTCGATCATCGACCTAGTTGCGTCCAACTCAGCCCGGACCCGAGCAAGCTCCGCCGGATCCGCAGTACCCTACAAAACACAATACAGATCATTGAGATCTAAAAAAGTGAAATACAACACAAAAATGCACAAAAACAACATACAAAAAGTACTTGAGTAAGCCGAGCCTCCCTCGCAGCCAGGTCACTGTGGACAGCGGGCCGCCCACGGGGGCGCTTGGTGAAGGGGCTCGAAAACAAGCGTTTGCATTTTGTATGGAGTCGCCACCAATTTTTATGGGAAATTGGAACCGTTCGAATACCTCGTGTCATGTAAAGACACAAAGTAGTGACATGAACACTAAGCAATCGTTACCCTTAGCATTCTATGTCTAGAATGACTCTCGTGGATGCCAATGAACACGGGTGCTCACGGAGATCTGGAGTAAGGGGTGAGGGTACGTATTAGGAAGCTCTTTTGATCGAACACCTAATCCCGCCCGCCTCGATAGCGGCCTCTACTAATGATTAGGGAAGTTATTCATACTTGATATACCGTCGGCTATATGCATGCAATGCAACATCCATTAGATTAATCCTAGCATGTGAGAATTAGGCTAAGTCGGTGAACAATTAGTTAGCATACAATTGGGGTCGAAGTAGGATTTAATGTTGATTTACATGTGAAAACATGCAAGCAATACAAAATACAATAAAAGAAAATTACAATAATGAAAATTACAATGATTACATTTGATTAGGCGATTTATGTCGAAAATACCTTTAAAATAGATAATTTGATGAAAAGGAATAAAAGGAACAAATTAACGAACAAATCAGTAGATGATAATACGGTTAATAGTTAATTAATACGTATACTAAATAATCTATGTCAAGGCAGAAAAGGAGTTCGAGGGACCAACTCATCCTGAACAAAGCGCAAGAGAATCTGCGCCCTCGGAAGAGGCGCAGCGATTCTTTGTCATTCCAAGGGCGAGTTCTCGTCATGGCTTGAATCGCAAATCGTTAATGTTAATTGTTAATTTTAGGGATTGATTTGATAATTGACTCGGATGAAAGTGATTAATAGATTATTTAACATATGAATGAGGTCATGAAAACAGTAAAACATGGATGAGACGGAATTAAACGGATTAATTACATGATTAAAAGATTGATTAACAAATTAATAAACTAATTAAGCTAAACAGGTTACTAATGACGAATATATGATGGATAAACAGATGCAAATATATCAACGACGAATTCCAGAGATTCAATATGGGTAAATCGAACCTCTAAAACCCGAATTGACTTTAATGACGAAAATCCGCAAATATGAGTTATTAGGGATTTAAGTCGGATTTATGAACTAAACATGTGAATGATGATGAATAATATACATGTGGAATTATTATGATGGAGAAATACAGAACAAACGAATACAAATAACGAACAAGAAAGACGAATTACGAGAGGACGAAGAAGAAGAAAAGAAGCAGAATCTGCGGCCCCTCACGAAGAGGCGCAGCAGAATCGCTCCTTCGAAGAGGCGCGGCGATTCTTTGCGTCTTTTCTCGACGTCCGTCTACTGGAAATCCGCAAAAACAGATTTTAAAGCACGGTTTTAGAAATCGATTTTAATGATGTTTTCGACATAAATCTTACAATGGATGATACGATAAATAAAAATACAATAAATAAAGAGAATTATACACCCTCAGACTTACATGTTGACGGAACGAGATGAACTAAGATATCGACTAGTGAATGCTCGACGCGAATGCAAAGAGAGTGCCCTCGTAAGAGGAAAACGATTGATTAATTAAGATTGATCGAGTGTAGTTGGTCAAATTGGTCGGTCATGCAACGGAGAGGCTGGTACCCGGAAAGATCCGAGCTTACGTGGTCGGAAGTCCAAGCACGTAGGCGCCAATTAGTAAGAACAAAGTCTAGAATGCAAAGGGAGAAGAGAAGGGCGGACACTCGCGTGAGAAATATGAGGAACGAAGGCTCCTATTTATACTAATCACGCGGAGGAAATTATGGTAAGACTAGGATACGGAAGGAAAGATCCGGAAACAACCGACTTAGGTTAAAACACGGAAACTTGGACAAAAAGAAAGCCCTGGGAAAAGGCGCAGCAGGTGCTGCGTCCCTTGGAAGAGGCGCAGCACTTGCTGCGTCCTTTCCCGGGTAGGTTTCTCTGCGCGTAGAAAACGCGTTTGACAGCCTGTCGTATTTTAGGCATAACTTTCTCTACAAGACTCGGATTAAGGTGATTTCGGTGGCGTTGGAAAGCTAAGAAAGAGATCTAGAACTTTCTTTGAAATAGGCCCGACCCATAAAACTCGTTATGACCTCGTAAAATGGGCCTAAAGGTCGGGTTATCATTTTAACTAAATGAAATGCACATTTTGTAATGTAAACTTTTAGTTTAGCCTAATGAAGTGATATGAGACTCAAAATGAGATATAATCTCAACATTTTATGACATCCTAACCTTGGGTAGACAAGCACATTGCTTTGACTCGGGATTTGACGGTTTTAAGAAATGAAGACGGTTTTTGACCCGGACTCCAAATGTACTCTAATTACTGCCAAAACGACCGTATCAGGACGTAGATGACAACTAAGAGGTTGACATTAATATTTGAGCAATCACTTGACGATAATCTTACGAACTGTCACAAATCATTCCGCGTACCAAACATGCGGCCCAATCATCACCGGGTGGTTTGCGGGAGGTGCAGAAACGAGGTGTCTACAGAGCCCCCACTTTGACTGAGGCTTGGACAAGGCGAAAGTCAAAGTATAGCCATCAGGTCAATCGAAGATTACAACCTGACGACCATGGCGACGCAAGGCGGCTCAAGGGGTCTGAACCAAGGACCTGTCGTCGGGAACATTTTAGAGTCTGTCGACTATCTGGGAGGGTCGTTTAAAGTCCATTAGACTACGTAAGGAGGCTCGCCAGCCATAAGAAGAGACCATACCTGAGACTTCTTTCTCGAGATGCTTCCGGAGGTGCGTAGGAGCTAAGGGTAAGCGTAGGAGCTAAGGCTAGGACCTAAAAGTTATGTAAGGATTGTGCTAGGGTGCGGGACCCTAAAGGAAAGCATCGACGGGAAGGAGGTCAAAAAGTAAGTTCAACTTAAGGGGTAACCAAGGTTTGGGTATAGGAACTCTAAGGAAAGGATGATCCTAAAGGAATATGATCCTAAGGGGTATAAGTATATGAACTTTAGGGATTTTGGGAACTTAAAATAAGCTAGGTGTGTGAACCTGGGTATATGAAACTAAAAGGACGGCTGGTATGAGAACTTAAAGGTTTGTGAACCTAAGAGGATTTGGGATCCTAGGGTTAAGTTTAGGAACTACTGGGTTACTAATTCTTGTTTTAAAACGGGCGCGTTTAAGCTTTCTGAGGCATGGGAACTCCAAAAGGATCTATGGGTTTATGAACCTAAGGTGATTTGGGATCCTAGGGTTAAGTTTAGGAACTACTGGGTTACTAATTCTTGTTTTAAACACGTGCGCTTAAGCTTTCTGAGGTATGAGAACTCCAAAAGGATTTTATGGGTTTATGAACCTAAGGATGTTGGTGTGGGAGCTTAAAGGTTTATGAACCTAAAGGAGGCCATTTTGGGATCTAAGAATCTAGGGGTAAGAATCCTAACTTTGGGTTTACGAACCTAAGGAAGGAGGCATTGGTTTGGGAACTTCTGGAGAACGACACCTTTGCCGAACTCCGTGAGGAAACAATAAATATTGAGGGTAGCAGTACGTCGGTAGAAACTGCTGGGGAATCTGCTTGCGTCGGTCTCAAGCGAACTCTGGCAAAAAACTTGAGGTTGAATCTGCTTGCGTCGGTCTCAAGCGAACTCTTGTTGGGAGATATATTGACGATTAGGAACATCTTGATCGCCACGGAAGAAATCTTGAGTGAGCAATACTGCAAAATACTGCTGCGCTGGGGAGAATGAAGACTTGGGTGAAGCCCCCAGTTGGAGTGAGCACTGCTTCTGATACTTACCTGCATGGATATTAGCCACACAAGAATGCAATCTAATATGCAAATAGAACATAAACACATATGCACGTAAGCAATTATCACATGGACCTCACATAGGTTTTCAAAAGTCGTTTCTTTATAAAAGTTGTTTAAAACTTGTTCAAAGAAGTTTGTCGTTTGTAATGCGTTATGCATATTCAATGGGCTTTTAGACATAAGACTTGACATGACACAGACCTACTAGGACGCGAAGCGAAATGTAGACTTTGGTTTGACTGACGCGACACTAACTTAGATTTGACGTGACACAGGGATAACTTTGACAGACTTTGCTTAAGTATGCGCAACCCCTAGCCAAGTGTGGGTGACAACGCGTATCAGCTCCAAAGGTATAAGAATTGCAAGAAAAGATGGGGACATATAAAAGCAAGGCATGAGCCATGAATCATCTGTTTACTTGAACATCTTTTGCTGCCGCTCGCTGTAAAAGAGACCCCTCTCTGAGGCGTGATAACTTCGAGAATCGTTCCAAGATCTTTATCATTGTCCGGACCGAGTACTAGCTAGACTTAGAGGAATAAAAGAAGGGTGGCATCTTGGAAGAGAAGCCCCCAGGATGAGAAGATGACTCTGGACTTTGGTAAAAAAAGGCTGGGCGATAATAAGGAGCCCCCCCAGTATAGAGGCAAATTTGGTTGTGGAAGGGATGTTAATTGAGGTTGGAAGTTTGAAAATTGAGGTTGGTTGAGGTGGTTGATAATTGAGATTGAAAGTTGGGATGGTTGGGTCCTTGAGGACTGCCTACGTATTCACGTGAAGTGAAATCAAACCAGATCGTAGTTCAGGGGTTTGGTTAATTTTGTTTGGGTGCTGTGGTTGTATCCTTCTTGTGTAAGAAAGACTGCCTACGTATCCACCTGAAGAGGTGAAATCAAACCATGCTCGTAGTTCAAGTGTGTGCCTAAGCTAAGTTGTTAGGGCCTTAAAGTGCAGAGGTCACAAGGGTAATATTCCTTTGGTGACTCGAAGAACTGATTTGAGATAACTCCCTTTGATCATAGACCAAAGAGGTATAACTAAGTTTGTAACAATTTCCTTGTCGCGTGAGTACACTTAGTGGAGCCTAAGGATGAATATGGGTATGTACCGTTCCGGGTAGCAAAGTATTTGAAGACTCCGTGTATGGGTCAAGGTGAAACTGGATTGGATATTTGGAATGTGGAGCTCGGTAATAAGAGGCTTTAGTGAAACAAAT
Organism: Silene latifolia; assembly: GCF_048544455.1. Lineage (NCBI taxonomy): Eukaryota > Viridiplantae > Streptophyta > Magnoliopsida > Caryophyllales > Caryophyllaceae > Silene > Silene latifolia. Next base: position 81,333,136 of record NC_133526.1, read on the forward strand.
CTCTGGAGCTTGATTTTGTGGAGTTAAGGCTTGATGGGGTTAAGGCTTGTAATGCGGCTTGGAAATGGAGTCTCTTGGCTTGATGTAGCCTGAGCACATAAAGGTAGGTTAAAATGACGTGGGTTCAAGTTTCCATGTCTTGGCCCTAAAGGATGGGTATACTTGACGAGCTTGAGAGGATTCTCAAAATTCCTAACTATCTCCTTGTAACGGTCTCGAGAAGGACTTAGGGTATGATGTATGAAAGGCTAAGTGAGGGTGCTAGATGACCATCTTCATTGATGTCTTGATTCTACCTAGACTTCAGCGGTAATCTGTATAGCATTTGATTCCAGGCTTGTTCTTGATTCAGACTCAGATTCTTGGTCTGGAATATATTTCGGATTCTTGCTCAGATTTTTGATTCGGGTTTTTGAAGATAACGTTGTCTTTGGATATTGACTTGCTCGATTGAGCCTTCTTCTTTTGTCTCTTTTGTCTTGGGCTATTGATCTTGGTCATTTCTCTTGATTGAGCCTTTGTCTTTGATCATGACTCGTATCATCCTGGATTTGCTTGTATAACTTCGACCTTGGATTTAGGTCAGACTAGCACCTTTGGTGTGAAACGGGTTGGTCTTTTTTAGTAACACGGGTTGTTTATTGTGGGGAATGGGCTTGCCTTCCGTCATGGATCGTTAACAAGGGAGATGGTCTGGATTTGTCCTAGAATCTCTTGAGATAGGCTCGTCCTAAACTAGGGTTATATTGTGGTTTCTATTGCCAGACATGGAATAGGTAAGAAAAGAACACGGAGTTTCAGGTCCTCTACAACTTTGAACGGAACATCATATAAGTGCACTCACATCGACTGACATGCGTTGTTGTTATTTTAAAAAACATCTCAAACCAAATCTTGTTGTCACAGGAAAAGGGTAGGGGAAGAGATATGATAGAATATGTGGATTGAAAAGTGTGCTTTTATTGAAATGGATAATAAATGTATTAACATAGACTCGAGAAGACATGTGACTCGTGGGACAGCCCCCAGCTTGTCACTAGGAATGGAAATGGACACGAAGAAAGTTACTAGAACAAATATGAGATAGAAAGCCTAAAACTCGGACTCGGACTCGGACTTTGACTCGATCCTAGAACTAGACTCGTAATCATCGGCCCACGCTTGAACATTTTCTCTTTCAGCAACTGGCTTCGACATCCGGCTTTGAGCATTCACCTATTTGAGCACCTCGTCCTCATCATTGGGAACACTGGAAGGATAACAATCAAGAAGAGTTTCTTGATAAGTGGTATATCCATGAGGATTGCCTAACTTGTCGTGTGAGTTAAAGGTTGAGGGGGACAACTTCCCACTTTCAATTATATCCTGAATGACATGTTTTAATTTGTAACATTTCTCTGTATCATGCCCTTTGCCTCTATGGTATTCACAGTACGAGTTCTCGTCCCAGAATTTGGATTTCCTTTCGGGTTCGGGAGTAGGTCCTATAGGCTTCAACATTCGTTGTTCCATGAGTCTCTGAAGGGCATCGACATATCTAATACCAATGTTGGTAAATTTCCTAGGAGGTGTGCCCTTATTTTCGGAAGCCTTTGCGGATGACCTTACAGGGTTGTTAGGTTTCTTTGACGAAGGATCCATGAGGATGCCTTTATTGATTTTGATTCCTCGATGATAAGAACTAAGAATAGATTGTCCATTTGTTGCTTTCTCCTTAGGACTGTCAAGTTGAGGGTTTGTCTGGACACTCTTCATCTTAAGAGGTTGGACATCAAGCTTCTTACCCATTTCGGCGAACTGGTTTTCAATGTTGGAAAGCCGAGAGTTTAGGCTATCAATAGCTCCTTCTATCTTGGAGAATTTGTTGTTGAAGGCAGTGGAAAGCATGAGCATTCCATTTTGGATATCGTCGTCTTCAAGCATGTTGACATCTCCGTTGTCATAAGGATCGAGGAGATGAGAACAGTCTAGAGATGATTCTTCGTTATGTTTAATGATATTAGACCCAAGAGGGTCGATTTTCTTAGATTGCGCGACAGAAGGTGGCTTAGGAAGCTTGCCCTCTTCGATCATATCTTGGATGGTGTGTTTCAAGAGAAAACACTCTTCAATATCATGGCCTCTACCTTGGTGATATAAGCAGTATTTGTTGCCCTTCCAGAGGTTCACCTGTTTCTCTAATGGTGGATCCGGAGTCGGTCCTATTGGATGTAGCTTACCTTGGGCAGAAAGTCTCTTCAAAGCATCGGCATAAGACATGCCTAAATCGGTAAGCACCCTTTGATGCCTCCCAGGTTTTCTTTCAGCTATTTTTGGCTTTCTAGGACGATGGTTATTGCAAGAGGTAAGCTTTGGACGACCTAGACTAGAGGTTTCTCTAGTTGGTGTGTTCTTTTCCACCATTCCATTCTCGAGGGTGAAGACACGAATGCTCAAATTTTCCACTGTAGCTTGAACTCGTAGAACCATGGCATAAACATCTTGGGGAGACACGGTGATTGTGGCTTGAATTGCTTCGTGACTTTGCTGATTGACGGAACTTGCTGGATTCCTACTCGACAGAAATGACGCACATTACAACTCGATTCGACGTGGGATCACGCATACTAAGGCAACAAACAAAGGAAGGGACAAGATGACACATCTTGACTCGTGAACTCGTGAAATGTCGTGAGCAACATCTCGTGTTTGGACTCATGGTGTTTTGACCTTGACCTTTAGACTCGAGTGTTGACTTTGACAGAGTGACATTTATACAGTTGACCTTATTGACAAGATTGATGACACGTGTTGATTCTAATTTGTGTGTTTAAGACAGACTTGACTCGAGGTTCGGGTATGTGTGTCCCGAACGGGTACTAGGAGAATTCAAGAAACGGATATGGGAATGACTCGATGTGTTAGCCTCGAGTGTGTGAGTCGAGGTGTGGAAATGTTTAGATCCTAACTGAATTGGGGTAGGGACTCCAAAATGACGGCGTGACGCCTTAGGACTTGACTTGAAGACCCAAAAAAAGTAAACGAAAACGGTTGATGACTCGACAGAGTTCCGACTAGGACATAGTCGGTTTGAACTTTGACTCTAACTTAGCCCATTTGAATTTACATATTTACATTTACACGGTTTGAAAATATTTTGATTAAAACTTTTTTGGTTTTTTTTTTTTTTTTCTTTTGATTTTTCGGACCTTTTTTTTTTTTGGTTTTTTTTTTTTTTGGACTTTTTTTTTTGTTTTTTTACGTTTTTTTTTTTTTGTTTTTTTGTATTTGGTTTTGAAATGGGTTTTAGGCCCGAAGTTTGACACGACAAACGGACAGAGTTTTGACCGGATTTTGTGCTAATTGAAAGCCTTATTTCGAAATTCTTGTTTGAAAGAGGGTTTTGATTTTTTTGAAAATTCGTCATGGTTTTGTTTAGAAATGGTGATCACATAAGGTTTACACATTTATACAAGCATTATAACGGGATGCTGAGTGCATTTAAAAGGGTTTTGGTTTAAAGGGTGGGTTGCCATACCGAACCATCAAACCCGAAGTCTGTGGAGAGGCTCGTGCCAAACAAGAGTAAGGCCGATTCCTAGTCCATTTCCTCAAGTAGTGAAGGCCCTTGATACAAACAAGAGTAAGCATCATGGTATGGATGACGTCAATCGCTATCCATCCTTAGGCCCAAATAAGAATTAGGACCGTTTAGACGGGACGATTGGTCGAATGGGTTGGGTTGGGCCTAGGAAGGCCGAATTAAACGGTCTAGGAAGACCGAGTTATGAAAACCAACAATTGTCTTGTACAAACTTATTCCCTAACCTTGTTCAAGTTTCACCCTTGCTACACGTAAGTGTATTATTTCCCCAGCGGAGTCGCCAAACTGTGGACAGCGGGCCGCCCACGGGGGCGCTTGGTGAAGGGGCTCGAAAACAAGCGTTTGCATTTTGTATGGAGTCGCCACCAATTTTTATGGGAAATTGGAACCGTTCGAATACCTCGTGTCATGTAAAGACACAAAGTAGTGACATGAACACTAAGCAATCGTTACCCTTAGCATTCTATGTCTAGAATGACTCTCGTGGATGCCAATGAACACGGATGTTCACAGAGATCTGGGTAAGGGGTGAGGGTACGTATTAGGAAGCTCTTTTGATCGAACACCTAATCCCGCCCGCCTCGATAGCGGCCTCTACTAATGATTAGGGAAGTTATTCATACTTGATATACCGTCGGCTATATGCATGCAATGCAACATCCATTAGATTAATCCTAGCATGTGAGAATTAGGCTAAGTCGGTGAACAATTAGTTAGCATACAATTGGGGTCGAAGTAGGATTTAATGTTGATTTACATGTGAAAACATGCAAGCAATACAAAATACAATAAAAGAAAATTACAATAATGAAAATTACAATGATTACATTTGATTAGGCGATTTATGTCGAAAATACCTTTAAAATAGATAATTTGATGAAAAGGAATAAAAGGAACAAATTAACGAACAAATCAGTAGATGATAATACGGTTAATAGTTAATTAATACGTATACTAAATAATCTATGTCAAGGCAGAAAAGGAGTTCAGGGACAGAACTCATCCTGAACAAAGAAGAGAATCGCCCTCTGGAAGAGGCGCGCGATTCTTTGCGCTCATTCAAGGGCGAGTTCTCAGCTGTGAAGCGAATCGCAAATCGTTAATGTTAATTGTTAATTTTAGGGATTGATTTGATAATTGACTCGGATGAAAGTGATTAATAGATTATTTAACATATGAATGAGGTCATGAAAACAGTAAAACATGGATGAGACGGAATTAAACGGATTAATTACATGATTAAAAGATTGATTAACAAATTAATAAACTAATTAAGCTAAACAGGTTACTAATGACGAATATATGATGGATAAACAGATGCAAATATATCAACGACGAATTCCAGAGATTCAATATGGGTAAATCGAACCTCTAAAACCCGAATTGACTTTAATGACGAAAATCCGCAAATATGAGTTATTAGGGATTTAAGTCGGATTTATGAACTAAACATGTGAATGATGATGAATAATATACATGTGGAATTATTATGATGGAGAAATACGAAACAAACGAATACAAAATAACAAGAAAGACGAATTACGAGAGGATTTAAGAAGAAGAAAAGAAGCGAGAATCGCTGCGCGGCCCTCACGAAGAGGCGCAAAGAGAATCGCGCTCCTTCGAAGAGGCGCAGCAGTTGCTGCGTCTTTTCTCGACGTCCGTCTACTGGAAATCCGCAAAAACAGATTTTAAAGCACGGTTTTAGAAATCGATTTTAATGATGTTTTCGACATAAATCTTACAATGGATGATACGATAAATAAAAATACAATAAATAAAGAGAATTATACACCCTCAGACTTACATGTTGACGGAACGAGATGAACTAAGATATCGACTAGTGAATGCTCGACGCGAATGCAAAGAGAGTGCCCTCGTAAGAGGAAAACGATTGATTAATTAAGATTGATTGAGTGTAGTTGGTCAAATTGGTCGGTCATGCAACGGAGAGGCTGGTACCCGGAAGATCCGAGCTTACGTGGTCGGAAGTCCAAGCACGTAGGCGCCAATTAGTAAGAACAAAGTCTAGAATGCAAAGGGAGAAGAGAAGGGCGGACACTCGCGTGAGAAATATGAGGAACGAAGGCTCCTATTTATACTAATCACGCGGAGGAAATTATGGTAAGACTAGGATACGGAAGGAAAGATCCGGAAACAACCGACTTAGGTTAAAACACGGAAACTTGGACAAAAAGAAAGCCCTGGAAAAGGCGCAAAGGGTGCTGCGTCCCTTGGAAGAGGCGCAAAGACTTGCGCGTCCTTTCCCGGTAGGTTTCTCTGCGCGTAGAAAACGCGTTTGACAGCCTGTCGTATTTTAGGCATAACTTTCTCTACAAGACTCGGATTAAGGTGATTTCGGTGGCGTTGGAAAGCTAAGAAAGAGATCTAGAACTTTCTTTGAAATAGGCCCGACCCATAAAACTCGTTATGACCTCGTAAAATGGGCCTAAAGGTCGGGTTATCATTTTAACTAAATGAAATGCACATTTTGTAATGTAAACTTTTAGTTTAGCCTAATGAAGTGATATGAGACTCAAAATGAGATATAATCTCAACATTTTATGACATCCTAACCTTGGGTAGACAAGCACATTGCTTTGACTCGGGATTTGACGGTTTTAAGAAATGAAGACGGTTTTTGACCCGGACTCCAAATGTACTCTAATTACTGCCAAAACGACCGTATCAGGACGTAGATGACAACTAAGAGGTTGACATTAATATTTGAGCAATCACTTGACGATAATCTTACGAACTGTCACAAATCATTCCGCGTACCAAACATGCGGCCCAATCATCACCGGGTGGTTTGCGGGAGGTGCAGAAACGAGGTGTCTACAGTCACCAGCAAGTGCCCTCCACCGGTTAGTCATCCGCCACAAAGGCTGATGACTAGCGGTCGTCACCTACAACCAAGAAGGTCCTTCAATACAATGCAAGGCAAAATATAAATGAGGAAGAATGTTCAGATCAGAAACTCACCCTCAAAACGCTAAACCTCCAATCCATGCCAGCGTCAGTCACCTCAGCGACCGCAGGCTGTGGCAGGTGCAGCTGTAGCTCCTCACCGCCCGGCCCCTGAAAGGTGGTCTCCGCCGGGAAAACTGGGGGCTAAGTCCTCATAACGCATCGACCCCCTACAATTTGGGTCCACATCGAAGGTAACAAACCCTCCTATCAAAGGAGGCAATGAAAACAAAAGAACAGAGGAAAACATACCTCGATCGGGTACCAGGCAAGCTTCGACAACCGGAAGGTGTCGTAGTCGACCTCCCGCCGTAAAAGCTCCTCACCTCCCTGACCGTGAAGGTGCTCCTCAACCTCGTCGGGGGTCGACTCCTGGAACAACACCCTAGGCGGATCGACCGGTACCACGAAAGTCTCAGTAAAGCATTGACGAGCTAAACACTCGCCCAGGTACCAAACCGACTCGATCGCCGTCTCAAGGTACAAACGCTGGGAGCTGCGAGGCCGCAAACGCTCCCTGACAACGGCCGACACCTCTGTGTAGTGCTCACAAGGCCACCCGAAAAAATGCACTCGAAAAAGTTAATCAACTAACTAGGGGCTTCCTAAGCTATTTAGTCATCCTATCTCTATCTGTTTCTAAAAAATAAAAGGAGTGAGGAACAACAACTTACGTCAGCAACTGGAAGGGCGTTCACACGACGCTTGCAGTCCTCGTAAGTCGACTTAATCGACTGCTTCTGAGGCACCGTCCATGCCCTCACAGCAGGGTAAGTCGAAGGGACGCCACCCGTAGTCCCCGAGCGCAGAGGGATAAAGTAAGCATACAACCAAGCCTGTAACCAAACACAGCAAACACAAATCAGCCAATCTTTCAAAAATTGCCAAAAATCAAAATCAAAATCAAAATCAAACTCAAAACTACAAAAACGCTCGTACCTCCAAGATGAGGCCGAGACCAACCAAGGCAGGGGCACTACCATCCCCCACCGCCTCTGAGCGCACCCCAGCATGCATGTACCGGGTAAAACTCGTCAAAGCCGACGTAACCCAAAGCGTCGAGGTCAGCAAAAAGAGGAAGTACCTTAGACAACCGCGCCTCCTGCACGTCAGCTCTAGCCTCCACCTCAGGACTCGCCAACGGCGCCGGAGCGTAACTCACCACTCTCCCCTTGAAGTAATCCCTCACGTATGAGATCGCGATCAGGTACGGGGTGATGTCAGAAGGCTCGGGCAAAGCACTGTCGATCAAACGCGTAACCACAGGAGAAGACACCCTCTCCGGTATCTCTGTGAACTCAATTGGTGTCTCGCCACAAGGGAGGTCTGAGATTATGGCAAAATCCTCTAAGGTCACATCGACCTCCCCAAATACCATATAGAACAATGACGTCGTATCCGAGTACCGATCCAATATGGCACGGATCAGACACAGGTTCGACCTAATCGAAGACCTGTGAATATCCTGCCAAGCAGCCACGAACGGCCCAAAAGCCGACCTCTCTATCAACGCCCTCCTGCCAGCTCGGAGAACGTCATAGAAAGCCAGACAGGTGGAGAACCCTGAGAAAGTCCTCATGGTGTCGATCTCCTAAACGCAAAAACAAACAACGTCAAAACACCTATTCAGGTAAGAAATGTCATAAATGACGAAAGTTCAATCAAGTGACATGACTCACCAGGCCCTCATGCGCACTGTAGGAAATGTGTCTGTCTAGCTGAAGCAACAGCTGACTACCGTCAAAACCCTCGCCCAAGAAGGCGCCGCCCGCAGGTTCAGCCCCCCCCCCCCCCTCCCGGAGCCGTAACCCGTCTAGCCTCCCAATTCGCGACGTCAACATCATCCTCAACCGTCTCCGCCCTCCATCTCTTCTAACCACGAGACTCCACGTGACGGATAGGAGGCATCTCAACGACCCTAATGACGTTCTGCCACCCACGCTTGGTCAGCCGAGGAGCCCTCCTCCTAGTAACCCTCCTCCCAGAGGTACCAGCCTCAGACCGTGTCTGATCTCTCTCAACGTGAGCAGCCCTAACGACAGGCTCCTCCCGAGCCTCAGCGGCTCCCTCAACACCAGCAGCCCCAACAACGGGCCCCTCACGGACATCAGCGGCTCTCTCAGCCCTAACGGCCTCCTCGGAAGGCCCCTCCTCCTCATATGCGTCCTCCACAACTGCCCCAGGTGCACTGACCGGAGTACTAACCGGCCCGGTCCCAAACAGGTCCTCTAGGGTCGCAAGAATGGACCCGACAGGTCCCGAACACTCTCCTGCAATCAAAGAACGTCAACCGAAATTACGGCATTATGACGGCATAAAATGAACAAATCCAAAAAAAATCTGTAATGCAGAACAAGGGCAATCCCGCCAAAACCCAACCAAACAAAACAATTTAGAAAAACGCACAAATAACGACTCGCCCTTTTGTTCAAGCAAAAGACGAGTCAAAAAAACGACATCCAAAAAACGGCACCTCAAGACCCACACAATGCCCGCCAACAAACCAAAATACGATCCCGATGCAATGGGGTATTTTCTACAACTCGAAAATGCAATTTCTACGCCAATTTGAGCGCAAACAGATCAAAATTTCAAAATACGACCACAACGAGGCAACGTGATTTTACCACGCTGAAAGCGACCTAAACTACCGATAAGGTCCATTTCAAAGCAAACTGACTCAATTCAAGCCCAAACAGACGCTTATTTTGTCAGACATAAAACCCCACGAAAGGCAAAAATACCAATTTTGCCCACAATACCCAACAAAGGTCCAAAATGACAAACACATTCTTCCCCGACTATAATGCAACCTAGTGGGGCATACAACTCAAGCAAATAAACTTGACATTGTGAAATGAGACGGTTTCTTCGCCTCAATCACGTTTTTCGAGCATAGAGGACGGAAACGGGGACCAAAATGCAAACTAAAAGCAACCCTATACTCCTAAACAGGTTTCTAACCTAATGCAATCATCAATTTCACTCAAAATGGGCTCAATCAGAAACGCCCAAATCGATTTCGAGGGGGTAATATTTTGCACTAATTCAATTAACAAAAAAGACCAACAAATTCAAATGGATTCAAGAGGAATTACATACCTTGAGATAACATGTTGATAATGGCACAAACTCAAGCAAGCTAGAAGACCAACAATGGCGATTTGGTTTGTTTTTGTCGAGAAAATGGAGAAGACGAAGTATGAATGACGAGCAAGCCATTCTCGCGTCTTTTACAGAAAAAAAGGGAAGCTCCCTTCCCTCGCCAAGGTGCTCGAGCCTCAATGAGGCTTCCCCTTGATTATCCAGCGAAATTTTGAGCTTTGGCCCAGTTTCCCCCACACAAACTATCAAAATTCAAACAAACGGCGATTAAAACTGCCACTTCAATTAAAAAACAATAGTGAAAATTCAAGATTCACTATTTCTTCAAATTTCAAACGACGACAATTAAAACCGTCACATCAAAAATAATAGTGAAGATTTAAAATTCACTGTTTCGTCAAATGTCAACGGTGATTAAAACCGCCATTTCACTTCAAAAAACAACAATAGTGAAGTTCAAAATTCACTGTTTCTTCAAATGTAAACGGCGGCAACATAAACCGTCACTTCAAAAACAATAATAGTGAAATTCAAAATTCGCTATTTCCACGGCGGCATCACAAGCCCCATCTGTCAAAACAAGCAGCTAGCGGAATACAAACCCGCTATCCCCTCAAACAATCAATACAAACACCAAAATTCCCAAACAGGAATATCTGGGGCTTTCTCGCGAAGCCCGCTATTTCAAAACAAGCCCATCCACCGCGGCTATTTCCACGTTCGATAAATCAACCTTCATTATGGCTAGCGAGCCTTACAACGCGCAGCGGATGGCAAGCCACTTCATATACGCACATGGCTGGCGAGCCTTACAACGCGCAGTGGCTGGCGAGCTCCTTCATATACGCACATGGCTGGCGAGCCTTACAACACAGTGGCTGGCGAGCCCCTTCATATACGCACATGGCTGGCGAGCCTTACAATGCATAATGGTTGGCGAGCCTTACAACGCACACAGCTGGCGAGCCTTTGTCCGCAAATAATACACAAATCAAGGACGTATCCCGAAGATGCCTCGGGTATGACTCCTCCACACAGCTCGCGAGCCTTTGTCCGCAAACAAGAAACAACTTAAGGACATATCCCGAAGATGCCTCATGTATGACTCGTTCGTGTGGCTGGTGAGTCTTGTTACGTAGTCTAACAGACTTTAAACGACCCGCACGAACAGTCGACATACTCAAAACTATTCCCGACGACAGGTCCTTGGCTCGTACCCTCGAGTCGCCTTGGCGTCGACCTTCCCGACGGCAGGTCCTTGGCCCGAATCCTTTCGAGCCGCCTCGACGTCGCATTGGTCTCCAGGTTGTAGGGGCTCTACTTTGACTTTTGCCTTGTCCAAGCCTCAGTCAAAGTGGGGGCTCTGTAGATACCCAGTATCTGCTGAGACTCCAACAAACACCCGATGATTATCGGACTACAACATACTTAGGAATCGCAGCGTTTGATCGACAGTTTGTGTACAACTTTACGTCGCAAAACTTAAAACGATTTCGAAAATAAAACATTTCAAAACTTTTCAAAAGTACCTGGAATGTTTAATGCATGACGGCGGGGTCGCAATGACACTAACTAGAGTCATAACCGACACCGGACCAAAAACCGACTCAAAATTCAAATCCCGACTCCAACAACGAGTCAAACCGAGTCAAACACAAAAAATAAAACCATTCAAAAACTTCTATGTTAAGGTTTTCTGGAATATTACATAGTCAAGTACCAAACATGTGCATATAAGTCCTAGGATAGAACAAATCATGATTGCACTTGTGTGAAAGCAACAAGACACCTTGAAGACGTACTACATGGCTCGCGCCTCTTTGAGCAGCCTAGGCGGCCACGTCGCTCAAAACTCACACAACCACTCATTTGCCTATAAATACCCCTCAAATACAACCATTTGAGAGTTATGCAAGTGTCTGCCCCCTCACCTCTCCCTTAAAATTCTCGACTCGACTTCCTAAGTCACAATCCGACACGTGTTTACGACCTAGCGATCGTAAACACAAGCCTTACACATTGTTTGATACCGTCATCGTGCATTAAATCACTTGACCGACCATCTCGATCACTACACCATCACCAAACTTAACAAAACACTCTTTTTACTTACCAAAACGGTTTTAAACCGAGTTTTCTGACCAAACGAGTTGATACACTTACGTCGATTTCTCGCCATAAGCCTAGCATATAAGTATGAGGATGTAAAAATATTCTTTTATCATGTTTTCACTTATTTTATGACTATAACATGTTAAATCATGCATGACATGGTCCAAAACATGGGAAGAATGAGTCAAAACCGGACTTTTGGTTTAGGCAGAGGCTACTTACGTAGTAGATAGGCTCGCGCCTAAAGGACCCTGCCCAGTCTTAAATCCAAACCGTGTTTGGTGTCTTCATCTCCTTTACTTTCATATTTGTAAACGGTTTTTACCATTTCAAGTATTTTCAAACCATTTCTAGAAGTTTTAACCATAAAACATTTTTCACCCTTAATTGTTAATACCATGACGGTTTAATCCGTGTCTCGGTGATAATATTTAGTTAATTACATTTAAAAGGTATTTTAAAGCCTTTTATTTCATTTCTTTACATTTTGGAAGGTATTTCAAAGCCTTTCATCATTTCTTTACATTTTCAAAACAAATATATTAGTCACCAACACAAAGTCATCCTTGGTTCCATATACCATGTCGGATTTTAACCCGAATACGATGATGAATGTCGACTAATTATATTCAAATGAACTTAACGCAATTAGTTCATAACCATTTTAAAAACTATTCATGTCAAGCTTGCAAAGTCGAACCCGACATCGAATATCGTCAAAACAATGATGATTATTCAAGTCTCGTTCTTCAAATCAACACAAAGACGGCCCAAATGGCCCTCTCAAACCAAAACGCGTCCAAATACCCATTTTTCAACACGTTTTACAAACGTTTGTCAATGGTAAAATCACGTCCTTTTTCTTTTTCAAACCAGAGGCGACCCTCTTGCATCACGAATAGGCTCGCGCCTCTTATGGCTGCCTGATGCAGGGTCTGTTCCCCTTTCTAGCATTAGTCTTGACGATCCCGACTCTGGCTAACCCGGATATAGGACGGATCAGATGACTAATTTGCTCACTCAAAAATCGTATTTGCAAACGCCTTGCTAAGACAAATGGATCACGTTATGCACCATAAACCTAACTCGGTAAATGGATGTTTAATTTCCGTCTTGCACACAAATCAACCATAAATCCAACTTGACATCTTATACTTGATACTTGGATTAAATCAACCGACGTAGAAAGCTCTCACTTGTTAGGTTTAAACTATTGGATGCGCATTCATGCATTTAAACCGTTTCACCAACATTTGCATTCAACCAACCATGATCGATCAGTATAGGCCGCTACTGCGGGAGGGATTGGGTGTCTGATTAAAGGACTTCCCAATACGTACCTTCACCTCTTACTCAGAAACTTTGGATATTGGACGACCTTATCCAGGGCGTACGAGAGTCATTCTAGAGATAGGATGCTAAACAGGGACGATTCCTTATCTTTAGTACCTATGTCAAACTCTGCTTTGTGCTTCGTTTGACCGAGGTATAAAGTGGATTCCAACGGATTCCAAGCATCCCACAAATTCTTGGTGGCGACTCCGAACATCTCTAATCGTTTAGAGACCCTTGCCGAATGAAACCGACCGATCAAAAACGATCCGGTCGAAAGCATTTTTACGCCACCGAGCGTGGCTTTCAAAAGACCGCTGTCATTGTCCACAGATCGGCTGGGCATACACAGGTGGGCCCGTGTCCACAATTGTCGTGGCTAAGAAAAATGTTGATTGTAGCGTCCTTTTTTATTCACTCGCCAATTTACTTAATGTGATTATAAGTTCCTGTAAACGAAAAGATATTCAACGAGAAAAACGAGCTGAAAATGTCTTAAAAGCATTACAAAAGGGTGAAATTATGTCCGGAACTGGCTTGAATCAAGAGAAAGGTTTGAGTAGGCCCGGTGATACTCGTTGGGGATCTCACTTTAAAACTATTTTACATGTGTTCGATTTATTTTCGAGCATTGTTGAAGTTCTTGATGCTATTGGTGAATTTTGTGATTGGAGTGAGCTAGTAAAGGTGGAGAGTCTGGCATTTACTATGAGGACATTTGATTTTATTTTTATTGGGAAATTGATGATTACTGTTTTTGGGATTACTAATACATTAAACAAAGTCTTACAAAATAAAGATCAAGATATCGTGAACACAATGGCTCTTGTTGATGCGACGATAAAGAGTTTAAAAAAGATTAGAGAAGATGGGTGGACCGTTCACATGGAAAAGGTGACATCATTTTGTGAGAATGATGAAATTAGTATTCCTATCATGAGTGATATCTATGTAGTTCCAGGGAGATACAGGCGCGGAAAGAAACAAGTGGATAATGATCATCATTTTCCAATCGATGTGTTTTTTATCTTTGTTGATCAAATATTTCCAGAGATTGAAGATCGATTTAACGAGAGAAACAACGATCTACTAATTTGTATGTCTTGCTTCAATCCTAAAGATCGATTTTCTTCATTTGATTTTCCTAATTTGCTTTGACTTGCTCGCTTCTATCCTAGTGATTTTCACGTCTGGATTTACAACACTTGTAATATTAACTTGGAAACTTTGTTGAAGATGTTCGAAATGATGATCGATTTTGGAATTTAGACGTAGAAACATTTGATACACTTAAAGGTCTTTTTTCTCCTCAAACTCGTATTGATTCTTCATGTGGCGACATCGACTGTGGAAAGGGCTTTTTCAGCAATGACTTATATAAAGAATAAAATTCAGAATAGCATGGGGGATGATTTATTGAACGTAGTCACTTTTATAGAGAGGGGTATATTTTGCAAGATTACTACCGAAGAACTCATAAATAAGTTTCAAAATATGAGAACTCGCCGGTTACGATTTGAATAATATATTTGCGTTGAGTTTGTAATTTGGTATTTATGACTATGTTTTTTCCCCGATTATGATATATATTTTTTCGCTACCCCTTATTTTGAATCCTGGCTTCGCCCCTGGATGAAGATTAAGTTAGGTGTGTCTAGGCCCTAAGGTTTCAAAAGTAGAGCTGTAGAAAGGTGTAGTGGAAATGAGAGTAGAAGGGAGATGGTGATTTCCTGTGTTGAGGAGTGGACAGACCCAAATGTATGAATAAAGAAAAAGGCCAGGAAGTAAAATGGGCCATTACACCAAATTAACCCGCACCAGTCCGCGACAAACAATCACACGCGCCCAATTAGTTGGACTGTTCACCTATTATTCATTAGGAATAATAACTCCCCTTACTCTCTTTTATATAAGGGGAGGATGAATTGTCTTATAATGTGAGACCAACACAATATAATGGGTTGAATTTGTGAAAATTTGGAATTTTTAATTTCTCTGTGTTCTGTACTAGATAGTTTTCAACGTGAGCGAAATTTGAGAGAACTCGATGTACTTTATTGCCCCCACACCTTTAGATTAAAGTTTATTTAGTATAAATTTTATTAAACATCCCCATTGCATAGATCCTAGATTCGCCACTGATGATGATGATATACAAAAAAGTATATACAACAAATAATAATCATGAAAAAAATACGAATAACATCAGCAGTATTCCGTAATAAAAATAATTAAAATTTTAAAAAAAATTAATCAAGAAAGGGAAACATGGAGAAAATGCAGTGAATCAAACATCTATATTAGCCTTCCAATCAGATCTAATCTCACACGTTTATACTAAATATTAAAAACAATAAAAATGTCTTTTTTTTTGTGAGAGAAAGAGTACCCGAGCTCTTGAACGGAGAGATACAGACTCTCGACTCCGGAGGATGATGACAAAGGCGGTAGATGAGGTCGTCGGTGGTAGATGGGGTGTGGCAGAGACGGCGTGAAGGAGAGGCGTAGTGTTTGAGAGTGAAATGTGAAACTGAATCAAAGTTAGGTTTCTTAACTTTCTTTTACTTGGACTAGCTAGAACTGCGCGTGTGCCGCACGCGGTTTAAAAATTTTCTTCCTTGAATTGGTAATGTTTGCGGGTGCTTATATTACAGTTGTTTAAGTCGTTAAACGATACAAGGAAATAATAAGAGTTTATAAGAAAAATATTGAAGGACCTAGTTTATTTATTTACAATGAAATATACAGTAGCTTATTTATTTTTTTGTACATATTAGCTTATTTTATTTCGATACAATAAAACATAAGGAAAGCGTGACGGCTGTGAAACTAAATGAATAGAATCACCTGTGATCTCAAAAAGCACGTATGCAGAAGCCCCAGATATTTATAATTAGTGTACGTCCTTTGTGGAGTTTTATTTTAACAAAAAATAAAATTGTAAAACGGTATCGATTTATAAGAACTTATAACCACAAATATGATTATATTTCGTTCCTTTTTACGTTTGTTAGCGTTGGGAAATCATTTGAGTCACATTAAACGACTCGAAAGACAGAACAAGCTTGCTTTTGTTGTTCATGTCTAAAAACTTAGTAAGGAAAAAACCGTGATTTTTTAGCGTGTGTACAAAGCTTGCTGCATAACAATCCGCTCGTCCCGGGTGAAAAACCCGCTTCCTGAGCTTTAACTCGAGCCGGCTGAAATGACCCGAGCTGGTTGAGCTGTAACTCGCTCTACTTGAGCTTGACCCGAGTGGGTTGAGCTGTTGTTTCCCTTTTTCTTGCTTTTAAGCCTATGATCCTTCTATATACTCTTTATTCCTGCATCCTTGGTCATCATTATTGCCTCCTCTTCATATTAGTCCATCCAAGATCGTCAACAAGCTTCCGAATATGTGCGAGAGACGGGAATTCTGCCTCATTATCTCCTTTTCAATAAAACATATAAAATGCACTTGGAAAGGAAAATAGAAAAGATTAGATGGATAAAATGGCCATAAAATGCTATATTAGTATGCAAAATTAGGTTCAATTGGGGGACTAAATCTGCGCAATTAAGAGCCACATCAGTACCCTCACCCCTTACTCCAGTTATCTGTGGACATCCGTGTCCATTGGCATCTCGAGAGTTATTCTAGACATAGAATGCTAAGGGTAGCGAGTTCTTAGTGTTCATGTCATTACTTTGTGTCTTGACATGGCACGAGGTATTCGAACGATTTCCAATTTACAACAATAAATTGGTGGCGACTCCATGAATGCAGGCTTATTCAACATTCCACCGGTTTCAATGCCACACAAATCGGTAAAGGGCTATGACGTACTTTAGCAAACCATGGTTCTGTGGGAGAAGTGTCGTCGCCTCAAAACCACATCGCGTGGGTGCGCGCGGCTCGGGTGGTCCCTGTCCACAGGTTTAGCTCTTCGCTTTCAAAAGGGGTAGGCACCAAAGATCGTGGATAGACTACCAGCTGGGCTACTCATAGATCTAAAATAAGTATATGCATGAGCTAGGCACGCTGACAGGTTAGTGGACCTAGCCATGGAGGCTAAGGAAAGGAATGCCGAGAAAAGGAAGGCGAAGAGTGAGAGTGGCAATCAGTCGGGCCACAAGAGGGGAAATCATAGTCATGCTTAGGCTTTTTCTGGAGGGTCTGGGTGTGCAGAGGGATCTCGAGCTTGCGGAAGAGGTTGTAAACGGAGTACTAGTCATAACTCCAACCTTACGTGCTTTAACTGTGGCGGAGTGGGTCATAAGAGGCATGAGTGCACCAGTGCCAGAGGAGGAGGAGGCTTTCTGAGGACTTATCAGAGGAACTATTCTCAGACTCTGAGTTAAAGCTTTGCTAGCAACATGCCATCTGGGTCGTGGGGCAATCGCGGAGGACAGAACAAAAACAATGGCGGCTACAACCGCAATAATGGAGGGTCCTATCAACATCCGAACAACAGTGTGACGCAAAACTCGACAGCCAAGCCGACTATTTCGACTACCACGGTCCAGGGTGGAGATCATAAAAGCAGTCATAAGCTCTTTATGATGGGCAAGTAGGAGGCGGAGAACGACGCTCATGTTGTTACCGATAATTTTCTTGTTCATAATACGCCATCTTTGTCCTGTTTGATTCGGGGGCAATCCACTCTTTTGTATCTAGGAGTCATGCCTTAGCTATGGGTTTAGGAGAATATGAACTGGTGAAAGATAGTGTGTTTATACCTTCAGAGGATTCGGTGTCATGTTCTAACTTGTATAGAGATGTATCCATGTTGGTGGGGGGAGGTAGACTTACCAGTCAACTTGTTAGAGTTTCCTATGGATTGGTTTGAGGTCATCACCAGGATGGACTGGTTGGACAAGTATGATGCTAAGAGTGATTGCATACAAAACAAAGTATCCTTAAAGGGACTAAGGGAGTCAAGGTATCATATAGGGGGTTTGTAGTGAGACCAAAGTGTAAGTTTATCGCGGTGATGACTTTAAAGTCATGCCATCGGGGACTTGACTATCGAACCTGATTTGTATGATTATATAAAGAGGAAACAGGAACTTGATCCCAAGATTCAAGAGTGGAAGTCAAGGGTAGAGAATGGCTCAGTTTCAGGTTTTTACCCACAAATATGGGAGTGTTCATTTTGATGGGAGATGATGTGTTCCTAGTGATACGGATTTGAAAAGGTTGATCATGACAGATGGCTCATTGCACTCCTTATTCAGTTAATCCGGGTGGTGACAAGCTTTACAAGTACTTAAACAAAACGTTTTGGTGGCCTAACATGAAGAAAGATGTGGCCGAGTTCGTCGCTAAGTTTCTAACATGTCAAAGAGTAAAGGGTGAAAAACGCAGACCACAAGGTAAGATTCAGTCACTTTATCGTGGGTTTACCAAGGACTTAGCAAGATAACAACATGATTTGGGTGATCGTCGACTGTTTAACAAAGTCAGCTCACTTCATTCTGATGAAGGATACTTGGACCAAGATACAGTTAGCTTTGGGTTATAGTAAGCATGTGGTTCAGTTACATGGGGTGCCAAAGGACATAGTTTCGGATCGAGATGCGAGATTAAATCATGGTTTTGGCAAGAGTTGCAGGCTTTGATGGGAACTACCTTGAACATGAGTACAACTTTTCATCCTACGACAGATGGTCAGACTGAGAGGATTATCAACACATTAAAATATATGTTGAGGGCTTGTGCCATGGAGTTTAGTAGAAGTTGGGAAGATTGGCTGGACTTGATCGAGTTTTCATACAACAACAGCTATCACACCAGCATTGGGATGACACCGTTTGAGGCTTTGTATGACAGGAAGTGCAGGAGTCCGGTATGTTGGGAAAATAGTGCTGAGACTGTGGTTTTAGGACCACAGATGGTGCATGATATGATTCAACAAGTTCGCATGATTCGCCAAAAGATGAAAGTAGCTCAAGATCGCCAAAAGAGTTATGCAGATTTGCACCGCATGGACATTAAGTTCGTAGTAGGTGACAAGGTCCTTTTGAAAGTGTCACATATGTGACGGGTGATGAGATTTGGCAAGAAAGGGAAGTTGAGTCAGAAGTTTATCGGTCCTTATGAGATCCTAGATCGCATAGGTGAAGTAGCCTCCTGGCTAGCTTTACCGCCATCGCTGGATCGAGTCCACAACAAGTTTCATGTTTCGCAACTCCGGAAGTATGTGAGCTATCCATCACATGTGCTTGAGGTTAAGAATATAGAGTTAGATGAGTCTCTAACTTATGCACAGGTTCCTAAGGAGATCATCGATCGGAAGGTGCACAAGACAAGGAACGGTGAGACCGTCTTAATAAAGGTACTTTGTGAAAGGATTTTATAACAGTAGATACCCAGTATCTGCTGAGACTCCAATAAAAACCCGATAATTATCGAAGTATAACGTGCTTTGGAATCACGGCATTAGATCTACAGTTCGTGTATAATTTTACGTCGGAAAACTTAAAAGGATTTCAAAAATAAAACTTTTCGAAACTTTTCAAAAGTACCTGGAGTGTTTAATGCACGACGACGGGGTCGCAATGACACTAACTAGAGTCAAAACCGACACCGGACCAAAAACCGACTCAAAATTCAAATCCCGACTCCAACAACGAGTCAAACCGAGTCAACCGCAAAAAACAAACCATTCAAAACCTTATATACTAAGATTTCCCAGATTCATGAATGGTCAAGTACCAAACATGCGACTACAAATCCTAGGATAGAACAAATCATGATTGCATTTGTTTGAAAGTGATAGGACAACTCGAAGACCCACGACGTGGCTCGCGCCTCTTTGAGCAGCCTAGGTGGTCAAGTCACTCAAAACTCACACAACCACTCATTTTCCTATAAATACCCCTCAAATGCCCCCATTTGAGAACTCACCCGAGTGTCCGCCCCCTCTTTTCTCCCTTAAAATTTTCGACTCGACTTCCTAAGTCACAATCCGACGCGTATTTACGACCTACCGATCGTAAATACAAGCCTTACACATTGTTTGGTACCGTCATCGTGCATTAAATCACTTGACCAACCACTTCGACCACTACACCATCACTAATCTTAAAACACTTTTTTTACTTACTAAAATGGTTTTAAACCGAGTCTTTTCCGACCAAACGAGTTTTACACTTACGTCGGTTTCTCGCCATAACAAAACATGTAAGTATGAGGGTGTAAAAATCCTTCTTTTATCATGTCTTTACTTTATTTCATGACTATAACATGCTAAATCATGCATAACACAATCTAAAACATAGGGTAGACGAGCCAAAACTGTGTTTTGGCCTGAGACAGAAGCCCCTTGTTCTGCACATAGGCTTGCGCCACAATGGGGTGTCCAGGTCAGACTCAACCGTGCTTGTTGTCGTCTTTCCTCTTTAATTCATTTTCATATTTGTAATCGGTTTTTACCATTTCAAATATTTTCAAACCTTTTTTATTTTATTTCTTTCTACAAGTTTTTAACCATAAAACATTTTTCACCCTTGGTTCCTAATACCAAGACTGTTTAATCCGTGTTCCGGTGATAATATTTGGATAATTATATTTAAAAGGTATTTTAAAGCCTTTTATTTCATTTCTTTACATTTTAGGAGGTATTTTAAAGTCTTTCATCATTTCTTTACATTTTGTATTAGTCACCAACACAAAGTTATCTTTGGTTCTACATACCATGCCGGATTTTAACCCGGGTACGATGATGAGTACCGACTAATTATATTCGAATGAACTTAAAACAATTAGTTCATAACTATTTTCAAAACTATTCATGTCAAGCTTGTCGAGTCGAACCGTTTTACAAACGTTTTTCAAATGGTCAGAATGCGTCTTAAACCGTTGACTGACCCGCGCCCAAACAGGCCTTTTCTTTTCTTATTTTCAAAACCAGGGGAGACCCCCTTGCATCGCCAACAGGCTCGCGCCTCATGTGGCTGCCTGGTGCAGGGTCTGTTTCCTTCCCAGCATCAGTCTAAGACGATCCCGACTCCGGCTGACCCGGATATAGGACGGATCAGATGACTAATTCGCGCATTCAAAAACCGTATTTGCAAAATGCCTTACTAAGACAAATGGATCACGTTATGCACCATAAACCTAATTTGGTAAATGGATGTTTAATTTCCGTCTTGCATGCAAATCAACCATAAATCCAACTCGACATCTTATACTTGATACTTGGCTTAAATCAACCGACTTAGAAAGCTCTCACCTATTAGGTTTAAATTATTGGATGCACATTCATACATTTAAACAGTTTTATCAACTTTTGCATTCAACCAACCAAGATCGATCAGTAGAGGCCGCTACCGCGAACGGGATTGGGTGTCTGATTAAAGGGCTTCCCAATACGTACCTTCACCTCTTACTCAGAAACTTTGGATAGTGGACGACCTTATCCAGGGCGTACGAGAGTCATTCTAGAGATAGGATGCTAAAGAGGGACGATTCCTTATCTTTAGTACCTATGTCAAACATTTCTTTGTGCTTCGTTTGACCGAGGTATAAAGTGGATTCGAACGGGTTCCATGCATCCCACAAATGCTTGGTGGCGACTCCGAACATCTCTAATCGTTTCGAGACCCTTACCGAGACGAAACCGACCGATCTAAAACGATCCGGTCGAAAACATCTTTACGCCGCCGAGCGTGGCTTTCAAAAGACCGCTATACATCCACATATTAGCTTGGCGTGTAGGTGGCTATGTCCACAAATTGGCGACTCCGCCGTGGAAAACTAGGACACTTGTGTCTTTGTGATCCCTTGATGGTGTGACTCGAACAAGGTCTTGGTTGGAATGCATTAATTGATATTACGGTCACGGTCGGGCTCCTTGTCCGGGCCCACAACCTTACCTTTTTCGACCAATTGGCTCGTCTCGTCGGCGTGAGTTTTCTCATCCCCGCGTTTCGAATCCCGATTGAGTCAAGCATACCATTGACGTTACACATTTCTGTTTCGTCAAAGAGCTTTCATCACTTTCGAGCACGAGGCTAGGGCACCCTCCTTACACATTTTGTTTGGATGGGTATCCCTCTCGCAAATCGGGGTTTGATTGCTTGGTGTGTAACCCACCCTTCTAAGCCAAAACCCGTGTCAGCGTTATGAATAATATAATAAAACTGTGAGTGCGTATGTGCTACTTGATGATAAGTCCTTCCGTGTCGTTTTCAAACTTTTAAAAACACCTTTTCGCGCCGTTATAATGGCCATTTCAAACCCCGGTCTTTCGCCGACCGTTGCGCGCCTTTCTAGGCCGTCGTAATGACGATTTTCAAACCCGGTTTTGATAACCATTTCAACACGCCTTTCTAGCCGTCGTTATGACGATTTTCAAACCTGGTTTTTATAACCATTTCAAACACGCCTTTCTAGGCCGTCGTAATGATAATTTTCAAACCCGGTTTTTATAACCATTTCAAACACGCCTTTCTAGGACGTTGTAATGACGATTTTCAAACTCGGTTTTCTATAACCGTTTCAAAATCACCTTTTTACGCCTTTATAATCGCCGCGTCTAGACACGGATTTTAACCCGTTTCACGCCGACAATGGCTCTCTCAAAACCCGAGAAAAGCACACACCCTTTTCTCGAGACACTTTCTAGATCTCGAGGACCACACACCGTCCCCGAGACCTCTTCAAACATTCCAAACCCGATTTTCAAAATATACAATTTTGAATTTCAAAAAAAACGTCTTGGGAAACAGTACATTATTTTCCGAGCTGACTCAAACTCAAAACCGTCTTTTGCAAATAAACTTAAGACAACCCTTTCAACTGACCGACTTGTGGAAATCTCTATCTCCGGAAGCCATCCATAAAGCGACAAATGAATCTTTTTGAAAATTTCTTTTTCGAAAACTTCAGTCCACCATTCCAATTCCGCCTCGTGTCTATCGAATCGAAGCAAGCATACTTATGGGTCTTTACTTATGAGTCGTCTCACCACGAGACTTGTCCAATGGCGTCACGCCACTACGTTGGACTCATGTTAAAAGTTCGGTCAACACCGTCACGTTATAAATTGAGTCAGCACCGAGGTGCCACACACGGTCATCCTCGTTTTGTTGAGTCTGCTCTTTGTCTCGTCCTTTGTGTTGTCTGCGTCCAGTCTTTGAACCGTGTCGGATTGAGTTGTAATGTGAGCCGTTTTTTTGCCTCAGAGCCATGGCCCTGTCTTCAACTTCGTCCAATAACAACAACATTGATAACAACAGAGATGTCACGACTGCTCAACTAGCCAGCCTGCTCACCGCTCTTAAGGTCACCCTGGATCATGTCGAGACCCGTATCGACACCCTGGAAAACAAAGAAACTGGAGAACATAACATCCCACCTCTGACTGAAACTGAGAAAAGGCTAAAGCACTTGGAAGAACAGCTCCTAGCCCGGGGTAACAATATCAATCTTGAAAACAACTGAAGGTTCGAACCTATTTGGGGATCATCTACCCGACAACTTTACCCTGACTGATGTGCCCAAGTTCAAAGGAATCGAGGACCCACTCAATCATATCCGAGCCTTAAAAGGGGTCAAACAGGAACCTTTCACCCGGATCTTTCCATCCTCTTTGGAACCGATCCCTCGCCAATGGTACTACTCCCTTGATCCGAAGAACCTTACTACTTGGGATGAGGTCGCAGTTGAATTTGCCAAGCAATATGCCAACAACGTTGAAATCCAAGCCAATACCCGTACTCTTGAGGTCCTAACCCAGAACGACAAGGAGGGATTCCCCAAGTTCTTAACCTGTTGGAGGAGGGTAAGTACTCAACTGGTCATCAAGCCGAGCGAGTAGACCTTGGTGGCAAAGTTTGTCAACAATCTCCGCCCAGTGTATGCCAATCTACTGAGGTACCAAAATATTAAGACCTTCCAGGATCAGCAAATCCTCGGGACACGCATCGAAGATGACCTCTGGAAGGGTGTCTTGGCCAAGACCACTGGCAGAGGCTACCAGGGATCCACCTCAACCGGATCTCGCCCTTACGGCTAGACGAACAAGTTTGATGAGGTCAACCTCGTTGAACTAACCGCTAAGAGAGCTGAGCGCCCCCAGGGAGTGTTCACTAATATAGGGTAAACTTATGCAAGCGCCCTGAAGAGGCTCATAGACCAGGGGAAGTTACAACCAATCAGACCCACCCCAGATCCAACCGATGCTAAGAGATCCCGCTTATGGAACCCTAATGCCTATTGTCAGTACCATCAAGGGAAAGGGCATGACACAGAAACCTGCTTCAAACTCAAACACATCATCCAAGACATGATTGAGAAAGGGGAATTGCCTTTACCCCCGCCGACTAAGCTAAAAAACAAAACAAACACTCTGGGAATCCACGCTATCTCCAACGATAAGCCAACTTTGGACTGCTCACACCTTATTCTGCCAGTTGATGACGAGGTGAATGCCTTGGAGAAAGATCCCTCGGATGGGGTATTTGTATTCAGTGCCGCCACTATGCTCACCATGTTCCAACAGGTTGAGGAAGCCATAGCCACTCTCTCCGAAAGAATCACCCGACTTGACGATGCCTACCATCGACTTATCTTCAAGTCTCCACCGCCACGCCCGAGGGAGAGTCCCCTGAGCGCCCAAAACTACCCTCACCAAGATGGATTGCTCCCGCAACCATTCTTGCATGTACCTCACAATAATCACCCTCACAATAACTACCCTCACAAGAATCACCCCCATAAAAATGTCCCTCACAAAAACTGCCCACCGAGGAATACCCCTCCAAGGTACCCTCGGAATTCGGAAATTAATGGCATCTGGAGAGATGATGTTGAAGATGTATATATCGTCCCAGGGAAGCAGGCGAAAGAGATCGGCCACCTTACCCGGTCCGGACACCCCTATCAGAACCCGAACAATCCAACGGTCATTCCAACAACGAATGACCAAGTTATCCCGGACATGGACACTCAACCAAAGGCTCCTGAGAATTCAATCCTCAAACAGCTTCAGAAGGCAAAAGCCGAAATCTCAATTTGGTAACTGATCGCGACATCCTTCGAGCATTGACAGGCTTTGCTACAAGCCTTGGGAAAATTGACTGTGCCCTCTACCTCTTCCCCTGAAAAAATAGTGGCACACATTACAAGGGACGCCCCTGACTTGAACAACCCGGTCGTCTTCTCTGACGAGGATATCCCTCCTTTCGGAGCCAATCATAATCTTGCCCTGTACATTACCATACAATGTCTCAAGAAGAATGTGCCCATGGTCCTTGTGGATGACGGATCCGCGGTGAATGTCATTCCCCTCAAGACTGCACACAAGCTGGGTATTAAGGAAGCTGATTTGGTCCCAACGAATCAAGGAGTACGCGCCTACGACGACACTCGTCGTAAGGTCGCGGGGCTTATCACTCTAACTGTCGCAACCGGACCACTGGAAAGGTAAACCAGTTTTCAGGTAGTCGACATCGACGCCTCCTTCAACATGCTCCTGGGATGTCCCTGGATCCACGCCGTCAAGGCAGTTACCTCGACTCTCCATCAGAAGACCAGGGTCTCCTTCAAGGGAAAACAATCACAATTCCTGCTTCCCCGATCAAAGCTGTCATGAGAAAGGGAATAGCCTCCCAAGCCATTAAGGAGGACGATAATGAAATGTGGGGATTCCAAGTCGTGAATCCTATAACTGATGAGTCAACACCTTCTGATTGTGATCCGTTTGCCAACCTCACAGTCAACCACATACTGATGCGTTAGGGTTAATTCTCGGGTTTACCTCTCAAACCACTGAAGAGCTCCTTGCCTCCTTTGAAACAGGCTAAGGTCCCCAACATCCCCTTCGGGCTTGGATACGAGCCTAGCGATGAAGATATCCAGGAAATGAACCTCCTAGTTCGAAAGCGCAAGAACCACGGGGTTATCCTCCGTCCCTATCATCTGAACCTCAATGGATACTTTGTCCCCGAGGGAGAGTTCGAGCTCTACCATAGCTTTCCGGAGCCGATCTATGACTCTGTGGCCAAGACCAGGTACCCGGGTGTGGAGGTCTTCCAGGACTTCTACTTCATCCCCGACAACACCGACGCTGTATCAATCGAGTCTAAGCCGTCCTCGTGCCTTGACGGACAAGCTGTCACTCTCCTGTTTGGAGAGGATAACATCAAGCACCTCGATTATGAGGATATTGTCAACATCGCTCTGAAGGACAATCAATTTGACCCAACCGCCTTGATCTCCGATACTGACCTGGAGAAAGCTACACAGGGCTGGAGGAAGACCGTCAAGTGAACCGATCGCCAAGGTCGCATTCTCAAGATCAAAACTGGAGAGGGCCCAATGTTCAAGGAGGGAAGTGAAGAAGAATCTGAGTCTGAGTCGGAGTCAGAGTCTGTCATAGCTCCTAACACTCCTGATGTCCCAGTCAAGGTCCCCTTCCCGCTGTTTTATCACAAAGTCGTGGCTGATTCAGAGGCTGAGTCCACTAGGGTCATCCCCACTCCCATGAAAGGTGACAACCTGGGGCCTGTTCCAGGGGCCACCTCCTCTCCTGTGTCGCCTCTGACTGACCACGAGCTGTCTGTCCTCTCTGAGCTTTTCGCTCGTGTCAACTTAATGAACGCTAAGTTTGCTTATGACTCGTCTCAATTTAACTGCAATGCAATTCTGAATGACTATGAGGAATTTGACTTGAGTGACTACCCACCTCACCTAGCCAAAGAACTTGAAAACTGGGAAACCAGAACCCCCATCATTGAGGACACTGAACCTATTAACGTAGGAACCGACAACACGCCTCAAGAACTTAGGATAGGGACAACCTTTGACCCCTCGGAAAGACAACAATTCATTGACCTCCTCCATGAATACAAGGACGTATTCGCCAGGTCCTACAGAGATATGCCTGGGATTGACAGAGAAATTGCGGAGCACCGGATACCTATTAAGCCAGGAGCCAAACCCGTAAAACAGAAGCTACGCCGGATGCGTCCTGGATGGGCCTTGAAAATCATGGAAGAAGTGGATAAACAGTTCAAGGCTGGTTTCATCAAAGTGTCTAAATACTCTGACTGGGTGGTCAACATTGCTCCTGTACCGAAGAAAGACGGGAGAATTCGGGTTTGCGTCGACTTCAGGGATCTGAACAAGGCGAGTCCAAAGGACGACTTCCCTTTGCCACATGTTGACATTCTGCTGGACAATACCGCCGAGCACGCCCTCCTATCATTCATGGATGGGTATGCTGGGTACAACCAGATTAAAATGGCTGAGAAAGACATGCACAAGACTGCATTCACTACACAGTGGGGTACATATTGCTACACAGTCATGCCTTTCGGCCTCATCAACGCCGGAGAAACCTATCAAAGAACCGCTACCACTCTCCTACATGATATGATGCACAAGGAGGTAGAGGTATATGTAGATGATATGATTGTCAAATCAAGATAATGGGACGAGCACATCAGCGCCCTCCGGAAATTCTTCGCTCGTCTGCGGAAATATAACATGAGACTAAATCCTCAGAAGTGTGCATTCGGGGTTACCTTCGGAAAACTCTTGGGACATATCGTCAGCAAAAGAGACATTGTGATTGATCCGACCAAAATCAAAGCCCTTCAACAAATGCCACGACCTAAGAACGAGAAAGAGATCCGGGGATTTCTCGGTTAGGTCCAATACATCAGCCGTTTCATTGCCAAGCTCACCATGATTTTTGAAGCAATCTTCAAGAAGCTGCGCTCCTCCGATCACACCGATTGGGACGCCGACTGCCAAAAAGCTATCGACAGAATAAAGGAAACCTATCCAAACCTCCTGTCCTCATGCCACCTTAACCAGGGATCCCTTTATCCCTATACCTGACAGTTACCGACACAGCCATTGGAGCACTGCATGCACAAACAGTCGACGGCGAAGAACGAGCCATCTACTACATCAGCAAAAAGTTCATTGAGTACCAGACAAGGTACATCCAACTGGAAAAGACATGCCTTGCCCTAGTATGGTCAACAAAGAAGTTGCGGCATTACATGCTCAGCTACACGGTCCACATCTACTCCAAGATGGACCCAGTGAAATACATCTTCGAAAAACCCATACTAAACGGAAGGCTGTCTAGGTGGACACTCATGCTGTCCGAGTTTGATCTCAATTTTGTACCCCTCAAAGTTATCAAGGGAAGAGCAGTCGCCGATTTCCTAGCAGAGAATCCCGTCAACGAGGATCCAACGACGGACACATGGTCGCTCCCTGGCGAGGGCATCCTTTGTGCCTGTTCCGACGCATGGGACCTATACTTTGATGGTGCATCTAAGCTGAGTGGCTTCGGGGTAGGAATCCTTCTAATATCACCAGAGGGAGAACATGTTCCGATCTCGGTCAAACTAGACTTCGCCGTCACCAACAATGCCGCTGAATATGAAGCATGCCTCATCGGCTTACAAGCAACCATCACACTTGGCATCAAGAGATTGAGGGTCCACGGCTATTCCTCGCTTATCATCAATCAGGTGTCCGGATCATGGAAAATCTGAAGTGACAGCTTAGCTCCCTACCGAGCAAAAATCAATCAAGAGGCTGAGTTCTTCGACCAAGTCGACTACTTCCACTTGCCACGAGAGGAAAATCAATTTGCTGATGCCTTGGCAAAACTTGCCGCGCTCGTCAACATACCTGACGACATGACGTCGATGCCCCTATGTGTTGAGAGAAGGAGCGAGCCAGCTCACATCTACGCCATCAACAGCGACGAGGAAAACCATGTCTAACCCTGGTATCAAGCCATCCTCAACTACAAAACCATAAACGAATTCCCTCCTAACTCTGACCCAAGAGGACAAAGAGTCATTTGTTTACTTGCATCACAATTCGTGATAATCCAAAATCAACTATACAAAAGAACACCCCAAGGGATCTCCTCCTTTGCATTGACCATCACAAAGCCAAAAAAGTCATGGGAGAGGTCCACGACGGAGAATGTGGCCCCACATGAGCGCAAGGATGCTTACCCGGAAGTTCATGCGGCTAGGCTACTACTGGACCACCATGGAAGCCGATTGCCGTAACTAAGTCAAACATTGCCACAATTGCCAAATCTTCGCCAACATACAACACATACCACCATCCCTTTTATTCACCATGACATCACTCTGGCCTTTCTCAACCTGGGGCATCGACATCATCGGGAAAGTCAACCCGATAGGCACTAAGGGGCATTGCTTCGTCATCGTCACCATCGACTACTTCACCAAATGGGTGGAAGTGCGATCATATGCAGTCTTGACCGCAAAAAAAGTGGCCAAGTTCATCCAAAACAACATCATCTGTCGATATGGGGTACCCCATGAAATCATCAGCGATCAAGGCTCTCACTTCTAGGTGGAAACTCAGGCCTTGCTTGACAAATACAAGATCAAGCGACATCGATCGTCCCCCTACCGTCCCCAAACCAACGGAGAGGTGGAGGCGGCGAACAAAACTCTTGTCACCATTATCAAGAAGATGCAAGACAACTACCGCGATTAGCCGAGCAAACTCCCATTCGCACTCTAGGGATACCGAACCTCCATCTGAACACCGACAGGTGCTACAACCTTCTACCTAGCTTATGGCATGGAGGTGGTTCAACCGGTAGAGTTAGAGATCCCTTCTCTACGGATCCTACTGGAGATTCAAGTCCCTGAGGCGGAATGGACCCGTCGAAGGTACGAACAACTCACTCTTCTAGACGAACGGCGACTCAACGCCTTGCACAACGTCCAGCTATACCAACGACGTATACAACGGGCATTCAACAGGAAGGTCAAACCCAGGAACATCCAGGAAGGTGACTTGGTCCTCAAGTCGGTCCGAGCACCGTTACCCGTCGATCCGAGGGGAAAATTCAAACCCAACTGGGTCGGGCCATACCTGATCAAGAAGATACTTTCGGGGGGCGCAGTGAGACTGAGTGACCTAGACGGGGAGGATTTCACAAACCCGACCAACCTAGACCAACTTAAGAAATACTACCCTTGAACCGTAGCAACCAACTACCCAAGCCTAGTTTTACAACTAACATCCACCTTAACCCTTTTCAAGTTAAGTTCCTCAACGCGTTCTGATTTGAAATTGCATGTTTTATCGAGTCTAAGTTGCGGCACCTTGCCCGTTTCGAATGTCCTTTGATCTATCAAAGGCAACATCCATTTGCACTAAAACAAACAAAACCTCCCTGAACTACGAGCATGGTTTGATTTCTCCTCTTCAGGTGGATACGTAGGCAGTCCCTCTTATACATGAGGGATACAACCACAAAACCCAATCAAATTTATAAAACATTTCGAACTACGATCATGGTTTTATTTCACCTCTTCAGGTGGATACGTAGGCAGTCCTTTATTACACAAGAAGGATACAACCATCCCCATAATCAAAACAAAAAACCACATACAAAGAAAAATTCCCATAATCAAAAAAACATTCCCATCAAAAAAAAGAAAGGGAAAACCATTCCCTTTCCCTCAAAAATACAAAAATAAGCCTTTCTCCCTTCCCACAAAAATCCCACTTTCCCAAGTGCAAATGTTTAGGACGATTCAAACGGAATTGCCTTTACAAAATGGATGGAAGAAACAAGCGTTCACAATTTTTGACACGAGCAATCCTCTTATTTAATTAATAATGGGAGGGTTTATAATTTCAACAACAAATAAAGCTCGACGAGTCTACAACTTGTCAAAGCTAAGGTGTCGACTAAAATACCTCACATAATAAAACTAGCACAAAACACACAAATCATAGCTAGTACAACATAATAAAAACTCACAACAATAATACAACATAATAATAAAGTGGGTAATGGAGGTCTTCACTCTTCCATTCTACCCTTGCCTTTTCCTTCGGGGTACATCTTTCCCTTGTTCTTCTTGTTGGCCCGCCTAGCACGGATTTTCTCCTCGGAACGGATCCTCAATGGATCTACAACGGCAACGGCCTCCGGCCTAGTGCAAGACCCCATGTTCGGCCCAAAACGAGCCCATGCACGGCCCACCATATTATTGGGACCCGAGCTTCTTCTCTTTGGTGGCCTCATCACATAGGGGCTAACTCCATCAACGTACTCCTCAAAGAAGGCACGGTTGGCCTTGCCAACCTCTCGATAATTCAAATCGACAACCTCGTCCTTACGCAATTTGGACCTCTCTTCCAAGGACGGAGCTGTTGAGCACTTGACATAAGCGGGAGTCACCCATGTCGCGGCAACGGGGTTTGGTACCTCCCAAAGCGGCCGAGTGGCCCGCCATCTTTTGAAGACCTCCATAAGCTCGGAGTTTCGGAAAACATTCTCTTGGACAAGAGTATCTTGAGCGGGCACCTTTTGTTGACGCCCCATTTGCCTCATGAGCCTTTCGGGATAAATGAAAGAAGCAACCTTCAAACCCACCACCATCAAAGAACGAGGACTAGCACCCGAAGCGGGCAACCCCGTGAAGGACCTCAAGTGCCACCATGGCACCACCCAACAGATGTGAGGACCACCCTCCTCCGCCAATCTTGCAACCCAATAAACCTCGGTGGAAGCAAAGTTATCCGAGTACAACTTCTTCCTCATAGTAAGGTGACGGAAGGAATAAGAAGAAGAATCAACCGGAGGCTCTACATACCTTAGCCTCTCCAATAGCCACACTTGGAGGATCCTTGGGTATCCAAATGAAGGATCTTCTCCGAAAGAGCCTTCGTTGTCCAAAGCTTGGATGATCTCACCAAGCACCAACCATGATGGATCTCTACCATGCTCCATTTGCTCAACCACATGTACAAGGGTCATGCTACCATAGCATTTTGGCCCCTCCTTCTTCAAAGCATCAACAAAGAGGTATACATGGACAAGGCAAAAGGCAAGAGCCCTTCTCTTAGACACCTCCGAAACATTGGCATCTAATCGGTTTGAAAAGATGTTGATGAGAGCTAACATATCCACACCATGTGGAGCAAGAAGAAAGTTGACTTGACTTGTCGACAAGCCGAACATTGAACGGAATTTCTCCTTATAGCATAACCGAGTTGGAGGAAGCACCGGAACACAACCCGGCCACCCACCAATGGCTCCAACTTCTTCGGCAAGTGGACAAATTTTACCTTTCGGGAAAATGAAAACATGGTGTTTCGAATCCCCAAACCGAGAGCATGCTTCGAGAAATGAGGATTGCACCTTTACCTGACGAAGCACCAACAATTGACCAACTCCCATGCAAATGAGTTGATAATTTTCGGGAGGCGACAAATCCCGACACCATTGTCACAACGCATTCTCAAAGACATCCATGAAATATTTTTGTGGAAGAAGAATAAGAGGTTTTGTAGAGATATTTTTGTGTTTCGGATGATGATACAATGAAGCACAAACATCACTATTTATACAAAACAATCAGCGCGTTTTTCAGAAAAAAGGGAGAGCTGGCTCCTATCGCCATGCTGCTCGCGCCTCTTTAGGCCTTCTCCCAGGATTCCCGCTTTGACTTGTCACTTTCAAGTTGTGTTTTCTCCTGACACCTCAAACCTCCCGCCGGAATGCTCGCGCCTCTTCGAGATGATCCAGAACATTTTGTGTTTCCTCACACTCACATTTCCTTGTTTTCGCGTTTTACGAAATCCGACACAGTTTCCATGACGCAGATTTAAACATACGGATTTTTCTTTCTTTTTTTAAAGGGGGAAGGGCTAGTCGCCCTGATCCGCGACGGATCGTTTCCATGTCAATCAAAATTCCGAAATTGTTTTCGCTTTTTCGCAATTTTACCAGCAAAAAATAAAAATCAAAAATTGATAACACGACATCAGTTTTCCTCAAAAATTCAAGCACTCACAAATTCGAGTCTTAACCCCACAAAAACCGAATCAAATATACTCCTAAAATTGTTTTCTAAAATTCATCCATGACGGTTTGAGTTTGAGTTTTTCGAGTCACAAATCAATTTCAACAATTCCGACGCAATTTCATTCAAAACACGAGTTAATTGCTCAATTTTCAAATCAATTCCTTTTGAAGTCCAAACGTGACGACTTGTCGCGGAATTTTCAAAATTCATTTCAAATTTCAAAATTCAATTTGAACTTCAAGTTATCTTGGTTAACTTTGTTTTCGATCAAATGCTTTTACGTGTTTACGTTTATGTATACGTGCTACCTGTTGCCTGTTTTCTACACTAACGATGGAGGAACTAGTGCAAAACAAAAGGGGAATTGACAGCCGACAACGCTCCTCCGAAACACAACACAAAAAAGCCAAAAATCACAAAATGAACCACAATCCAAAAACACATATATACAAACCGCCTCACGCAAAATACATCGACACACATTTGATACAAACGACTGACCATACAAATAGGATCCAGTACAGATATTTATCATACAGACACTGGCCTAAGACAACAAACTGGGGGCTACCCGCCACCTACCGAACTAAGCACTCCCTATCCTTCCAATCGGAAAAGAAAAGGAGCAACACGGGGAACAGAGGAGAAACAGCGAAAGCAGAGGTGGTTACCATGACGGTAACACCGCGTTCTTCCTTCGTAGCAAAAAGAAAAATATGCCTGGCAGACTTCGGACGACACGACAACCGAAGATCGTAACTCAACACGTTACCCCGACGTTGACCTCCAATCATCGGAATTCGAGAGCAAAAGGGAACCATGACAACGGACGCTACTCCGATGTTGAGCCCCAATCGCCAGAACTCGACAACAATCAAAAGTGGCAAGATGGGATAACACGCCCGTACTGAACCCCACTCATCGGACATCCGAACCTCTGCAGAAAACGACCAACGATCAATACCCGATCATTGGTCGGGCAAAGGCCGCGATGAAGAAACACAACCAAGCCTGTAACAAAAAACAGTCGTCTCTCCTCCTCCGGGATCATCCTCCCCCTCCAAGGCCTCCACAACAGACCCCGTTGGTCCCAGATGGTACCCTGCAGTCAAAGGCAATCAAAGAATGTCAACCGAAATTTCGGCATTACGACGGCGTAAATTGGACAAATCCAAAAAAAACACCTGCAAAGCAGAACAAGGGCAATCCCGCCCAAACAAAAACAATTCACAAAAAAAAAAAAAACAAACAAAACAATTTACAAAAAAAAACGCAAAAAAAATGACTCGCCCTTCTTTTCAAGCAAAAGACAAGTCAAAACAACCACAACAAAAAAGCGGCACCCCAAGACCCACACAAGGTACGCCAACAAACCAAAATACATTCCCGATGCAATGGGGTATTTTTCTACGGCTCAAAAAGGCAATTACTACGCCAATTTGAGCGCAAACCCAAAAAAAATTCAAAATACGGCCACAAAAGGGCAGCGTGATTTTATCACGCCTCAAAGCGACCTAAACTACCAATGGGGTCCATTTCAAGGCAAACTGACTCAATTCAAGCCCAAACAGGCGCTTATTCTGTCAGACATAAGACCGTCACAAAAGGCGAAAATTCCAACTTTGCCCACAATACCCAACAAAGGTCCATAATGGCAAATACAGTCTTTCCCGACTACAATGCAACCTAGTGGGACCCAGTACCCAAGCAAATAAACTTGGCATTGTGATATGAAACGGTTTCTCCACCTCACTCACGTTTTTCGAGCATAGGGAGCGGGAACGGGGAACAGAACACTAACTAAAAGCACCCCTATACTCCTAAACAGGTCTCTAACTGATGTGACACATAGTTGCGCACATTTAGTCCCCTAATTGAGCCTATTTTGCATACTATTATGACATTCCATAACCATTTTATCCGTCAAATGCTTTCTATTTTGCCTTCCTAGTGCATTTCGTATGTTTTGTAGAAAGGAAGATAATTAGGCGGAAATTCCCATCTCCCGTGCATATTTGGAAGCTTTTTGATGATATTGGATAAAATAGTATGAAGAGGAGGCAAGAATGATGACCAAGGATGTAGGAATAAAGAGTATATAAAAGGAACATAGGCTTAAAAAGCAAGGATGACGAGAAGGAAGCCATTATATAAAGAAATGGCCCGGAACCCAAAACTAGAGTTGCTCCTTTGGCTCTGAAAGTATTCTAGATGAAACGGCGTCAACAAATCAAGTGGTCTAGGCTTTTGAATCACCCCAATAGGAGTCCGGATGAGAAAATGACGTCCGTTTTACGATCCGAGCTCAAATAGACAAGCTGTCCGCCAAGACGCTCGTCCCGAGACCAATCCGCTCGTCCCAAGCTGTAGTGCCATTCTGTTTGAGAATCCGCGCATATTTTTCAAAGACTAGCTAAAAGGAGACCAGCATCTGTTTTGAGAGGAGCGATTCCCTACCTAACATTTAGCATTGTTATTTACTATTTTACCTTTGCTTAACCTAATGATGCACTACTATATATACCCCATTTGTAATAATCAAACCATCAAGTTTTCATTACATTAAATTAGTCCTTCTTTAGATTAGGTTAAGCTTTCATTAGGAGTAGATTAGAATAGTTACTCTTTAGTCTTTCCACAAATAACACATTAATCTTTCCTTTAATTATTGTTAAAGTTTATTATTGAGTAATTCAAGTTTATTATTGGGTAATTAGAAGATCATTTGGGTTTATTGAGAGATTGACAACCTTCCATCAATCATCAAGTACTTCTATTATTCTTTGCTTTATTTTGGAATCTCCATAGGTATAAGTCTCTTAATCCTTGTTTTAATTATTGTTAATCTGTCTTACTTGTTCATCATGTTTTGCCTTGTTAATATGATTGACAACCTTGTTAGCATGTTAAACATGATAATGAGTGAGTAGTCTCTTAGCTAGGATTAATGGGTAATTAGGGAAACCAACATGGGGATTGATTCATGCTTAATCTAATATGTTCACATAATTAATTTGCTTGCTTGTTGTGATGTCAACCTATGCACATGTTATGTTTGATGAAATGCTAAGCCTATGAATCCTTGAATTTACAACCATCTCTTATCTATTCAACTTGACTTGTAAGATATAAACCAACTCGAGTCTTGTTAGACCATACATAGAAGTGAAGAGGGGGAA
Source organism: Silene latifolia (assembly GCF_048544455.1). NCBI lineage: Eukaryota > Viridiplantae > Streptophyta > Magnoliopsida > Caryophyllales > Caryophyllaceae > Silene > Silene latifolia. The sequence continues at coordinate 81,369,247 of NC_133526.1, forward strand.
AGTAAGTCGACTTGTAGGTGATGTACAATCTAATCGATTTGGCTCCGGGACACAACTCTTCCTAAGAACCGTAAGACATAAACCAACTCAGTTCCTTTACAGCAATAATTGCTTGCTTATAATTGAGAACATGTTTGTATGATCAACTCCCATGATTTCCTTATGAACCCATGATATCCTAGTGCCTTTTATCAATTGTTTACATCCCTTTTTAATTATCTTGCTTGTTTACTTTTATTGCTATTTAGTTTAGTGATCTTCTACTTCAAACCCCAAATTGTGACACCCCTAGACACCGCTACTTACAATTGGAAATCTTACTTCAATACCCATCCCTTGGGATCCGACCTTTACTTGCCTCTTTACTAATAGTAGAGTTGTTTGTGAAGTTATAAGTATTGTTTTGGTCTAGGTGCTCTTAACGACAAGTAACCGAAAACTAAACCTCCAAGCCACCACGACCAAAAATGGCGCCGTTGCCGGGGACGGTGTTCACTTGATTTAGATTTTCTTAGATTGTTATTAGTTGTGTCTTTCTTTGCCTTGGGGAACTAAAACTCCTCAAGGTTTGTTCTAATTGTTTTCAAGTTGTTTGATATTTTGCATGTCTAAAAGATCACAAGGTAACTTGTTACCCATTGATCATGAAATTGAAAGGACTTTGACAAACAATAGAAGACTTGCTAGAGGTACTTTGAGAGGTATTGGTGAGGTTATATATATTCAACCAAACACTATTGAGTTCGTCAAACCTTTTGCAAGAGAAGGTGAGGAGAACCAAACACAAGATCCAACACAAAATCAACCCACAATGCCTAAATTTTCATCACATTCCGTACCAACCGAGGAGAACCTACCCAATTGTACTCCCACACCACAACACTTAACCGGAAATTTTATTGCCAAATCCGCATTTATGTAATTAGTCGAAAGAAGCCAATTTGGGGGGATGCCTAGTAAAGACCCTCATTCTCACATGGAGACTTTTTGTGACTATTGTGATGCGATTTCACAAACCGGTGAAACTCAAGACCAAATTCGATGGGTCTTATTCCTTTTTTCTCTAATTGGCACCACAAAACAATGGTTGAAAGGCCTTGATAAGGCTACTCTCAGAATTGACTCTTGGAAGAAATTGGCTCTAGCTTTCTACAAAAAGTTCTACCCACCGGAAAAGACTAACATGCTAAGAGCTCAAATTACGGGCTTTAAGCAAAGAGATGAAGAATCTTTGTATGAAGCTTGGGAGCGGTTCAAGGGAATTTGTCGCTCATGTCCTCATCATGGACTTAGCGAGTGGTTCTTGGTTCAACAATTTTGGAATGGTCTTTATGAAGACTCAAGGAACATTCTCAACATGGGATCAAATGGTATGTTCACCGAAGTTGACCATAATCAAACTTGGAACAAGATTGAGGAAATGGCGGTCCATAATTCACAATATAGTAGACCTCGCAAGGCTACTAGAGGAGGAAAGCATGAAGTGGACTCTATTACTCAACTGGGTGCTCAACTTAGTGCTCACATTGATACCATCAACTTGAAGTTCGAAAACGCTATGGCTAGACTTGAAGAAGCCTCAAAATCACCAAAGCATCATGTTAATGCCAAGACGTCATCTTCATTAATCCCAAGTCGGATATGTGAGAATTGTGGAACTTTGGGACATCACCAAATTGAATGTAGGGGAACAAATGAACAAGTGAATGGTTTTCAAGAATACAAGAGTGGTACCCTTTATTCAAATTATTACAATAAAAACACCAAATTCCACCCAAATCTCTCATACAAAAGCCAAAATGTTCAAAATCCTCAACCAACATACACCCCACCTCCCATGAGAAACCAAAATCAAAGACCCTTTTACAACTAAAACCAAGGCTACCAAAATCAAACTCCATACAATCAACAAAATGAACAAGGTTTTTATGTTCAAAAAGCGGTCCTCCAAATGCAAAAGAATCAACAAGAGTTTTTCACTCAAATGCAAAAGGATAGTCAAGCGAAGGAAATCACCATCAACAACATCCTAGCTCACACCAAAATGTTGGAAACCCAATTGACTCAACTAGCATCTTCAAGTTCTCAAAGGCAAAAGGGGCAATTACCACCTCAAAGTAATCCCCCAAGACATGAAACGGTTAGTGCCATTCACTTGAGGAGTGGTACGAGGTATGAAGGACCGAAGAAGCAAGTTGAGGATGAAATTGTGGAAGCTAGTGACAAAGAAGAAGTTGTGAAAAACTCCAAGGATGGAGAACCAACAAAAGACGAAGTTTCAAAGAAAAGTGAAGACAAGGCCAAGGAGAAGGAATCCATTGTGATTAGACTTCCTTTTCCAAGTAGTCAAGCTAAGCCCAAATTTGATGACCAACTTGGAAAATTCATGGAAATTGTGAAGAATTTGGAAGTTTCGATTCCTTTTACGGAATTAATCAATCACGTGCCGGCCTATGCGAAATACATGAAGGACATCCTTACGAAAAAGAAGTCGATCCGGAAGCTTGAAACCATCGCCTTCACTAAGGTGAGTAGTGTAATCCTTCAAGGGAGTTCACCTCCGAAACTTAAAGATCCGGGAAGCTTCTCAATACCGTGTACTGATACGTGCCTAATGTATAGTCTTTTTAGCCTATTTCAGCACGTATTTCTATGCATTTTTATACTGTTTTTATGGTATTTTGCCCCGAATTGGCTACTTTTGTTAGTTTTGTCCTTTTTGTAGAAATGAACGCGAAAGTAGTGGAATCGTACTCTTTTTCGTCCTTTTTGCATGCATTTAGAGGAGACGGGATTTTCCAGAGTGAGATATTATGTTTGGAAGCATCATGGCATGGATTACGAGGCATTTAGGCGCAGACTTGAGCTGAATTGAAGTCAAAGTACTCGATCGAGCTGTTTTATCACTCGATCGAGTGGTTTCTACGTCCCAGAATGGTCGATCGAGCACTTTATACTCGATCCTTAACTTGCAGAAAGACAATCTACTCGATCGAGTAACTTTTTGGTCGATCGAGTAGATTTGGTTGAGGTTTTGCTCGATCGAGTGGTTTTAATCCACTCGATCGAGTTGTTTCGCTGATTATGGGCTTTAAACAGCCCGTGTGTTGTTTATTTTCGTTAAACTTATTACTTTTCCTATTTAAACCTATGTTAACTAGGTTATTAGGATATTTCATTTTATCTAAGCTGACTACTGTTAAACTTTGTTACGTTGCTTTATTCCCTTTCACTGTAACCTCGTTCTTCGGATTTATTCACTCGGATTTTGTGTTCTTTACGCCGGATTCGCTTGATTGTAATTCCTTTCTCTCCCTTTAATAATAATTAATCTCTTGTTAGCTTTAATTCTTCGTTTCGTTGCATTTAATCTTTGCCCTAATTTACTTTTATGCAATTTATTGTTTATTTCATAATGTTTATTGCTGGGAATTTAATTGCTGTTAGTTTAATTAGCGATATGAGTAGCTAAACCCCTTTCATGTTGGGATTAGGGGATCTGCGGTAGAAATGTGACGATGTAGTAAATGAATTAGATGAATTAGTTTTGAGATCCTGTCACCATAGCAATTTAATTGTATTTATTCGACTTAGTTGAGTGCACGCTTCTATGTCATCCTTTAATCTGGCTAAAATTAATCCTAGATCGAAAGATTGGACTAAATAGTCCTACTATGAACAATAGACTACCCTAATGAGAATGAAAGTTAAGTTAGTGGTAATTTAGGATAGAAAGTGGACCGAAAGGACCTTTCAACATCCGTCTCGCATATAATTCCCTGAATCATTTACAGCTGAGTCACTAGACTACCGTAGTGAACCGAATTCCCGACATGTCCCTCCTCTCTTGATAGTTTAAACTTATTTCTTGCTTTTATTGCCTCTATTTCTCTTCTTTTAAATCTCGTAGTTTAGCCACCAATTCAAACAACCTCCATTTGTTACCTTAAGATTAGAATTAGGCAACTGATAATTGCACCGCCTCCCTGAGGATTCGATACTCGACTGCCTCTACTACATTTTAGTTAAGACCGTTAGGTTTATCTTTGACAGGGTACACGATAGACGTGTCATGTACCATTGGCGACACCACGATTAACAAGGCCTTATGTGATCTAGGGGCTAGTGTGAGTGTTATGCCGTATTCGGTGAGTAAAAGGTTAGGGATGGGAGAGCTTAAATGTACCAACATCACACTCCAAATGGCCGATAGATCGACGAAGACACCATTAGGGATATGGGAAGATGTTCCCGTAAGAGTTGGGAAATTTTTCATCCCGGTGGACTTTGTCATTGTTGACATGGAAGAAGACTCCAATATTCCAATCATTCTAGGTAGACCTTTCTTGCACACCGCGGGTGCAGTGATAGATGTGAAGCATGGAGAGCTCATTCTAGAGGTAGGAGATGAGAGCATAACTTTCAATCTTGATAAGACCATGAGAGCTCTCCGTTTGCATGAACCATGCTTTATGGTTGATCACTATAGCCGGAAGGATGATAGGAAAAAGTCGGAATTCCAATGGAAAAAGAAAGTTGATGATGCTCCATCAAAAGAGCAAGAGAATAAAAACAAAGAGAGCTTGAAAAGCTCACCCATGACAAGTGAAGAGGATGGCCTCATTGGCCAAATCAAGAAAGGAGGAGAGTTGTCTCTATCAACTCAAGAGATTTTTAATGATCGTGTCTACAAAGTTTGCGGTCTTTGGGATGATGAGTTTGAAGGGATTTTCAATCCCTATATTGGCAACGCTATCGATCAAGACCATCATGAAGGACAACAAGTGCAAAGGTCTATTGAGGATCTTTATCATAATAATGAACTAGATTTCGACTACTTTTTCAAGGTGTTGGGTAACATCAACAACACCTTGAACATGCCCCCATGACATCTCACTAAGGATGAGAGTTTGGTGGAGTCCTCTCCAAACCACCATTTGTAAATATTTCTAACTCCTTAACTTGCATTTTAATTCTTACATTGCATTTTTGTCATTTTTGAATTTTTGTGCCTTGATCAAGATATTCATCATTTTTGAGATAAGTGAGGGAGGGACTAATGATTTTATTAATGTGTAGTGCTTTAACTTAGTGTGGGTATGGCAATTTCTTAGGCTATTCATGCCTTTGTAGTGCCCCTACAATGTAGAACACGAGATTTGAAGAATGGAAATGAAACGGGTTATGCAGTGCACGGATGGACCTGAATCCGTGTTGTCCAAGAAGAATCCGAGCGGCTTAAAGGGTAATCCGCTCGTCTGGCAGGAATCCGAGCGTCTTAAGAGGAATCCGTTCGTCCTGGTGAGCTGCAAAAACATTCGCAATCTCAATTGTCAATTGTCACTTGTGTAACACCCTTACACAAAATTGCATCATGAACACTTTGCTTTACTTCCTTAATGCTTCTGTAAGCACTTAAGGGTAATATTTATGGCTTACTTGGTAAAGATTACTTAAATTCGATTTTAAAACAATTCATCATACTCAAAGCATATGAAGTGTTATACATCATTACTTATTTAATTGATCCGGCAGCGGAAGCAAATGGAATCAATCAAATATGTTCAATTTAATTTGAACTAGTCATGAATCTTATCAACATAAGACTTCTTATTGACGCTAATATCATGTGGATTTATCTTCATAAATCCGGATATTAAAGATGTATTATAATACTCCAAAAGTCTTAAATCATTCTCAATGATCAATATGTCATCCACATATAAGACTAATTAAAATTTTCGTAACTCCCACTAAACTTCATGCATAAACACAACTTCTCGACTTATCGAGAAATGTTTTATCACATGATCAAAAATGTTGATTCCAACTCATTGATGTCCTACTTAAGACCCTCTCTTAAGTTTCACATTATCTTAGGATTGCAAGAATCTACAAAACTCAAGACATGTATTGAATACATTCCTTTTAATTGAAGAAGTGGTTTTTAGATTCACTCGCTATGTATTTCATAATAATGAAACACAATCCCTAAGAAGATCCAAATAGACTTAAGCATTTCAACCAGTGCAAAAATCTTTGCCACCAATCTTGCATTGAAATCTCTCTTTATTAGTGCAAAAACCCTTTGTCACTAATCAAGCCTTTTTATTTCGGATTTTCATGGTTCTAAGCCTTGCAGTGAGTTGTGACTTAAACACTCTTATGTAAGTCATATATTCATTACTTTCCAGAAGTAATCAACTTGAATCAAACGATTTCTTTTGTAAGTTATAAGCTCTTTACTTTCTTAAAAGTAGCATGAATTCATCAAATTCAACAAGAGACGAATTTAACCTCCTAGGTTTTAAAGAAACAACATCTTACACAAAACGTCTCATGTACCAAGAAAGACCAGTTTCTTGCGACATAACATTCTTTGTGGCTCTTGAATAATTTCTCCCACTCTGTCTTCTAGAAATAAACTTGTATTTTAGAAAGACAGCTTCACGAGCCGCAAACCCGTCGTTCTCGTGATAATTGAAAGGGAAAAATGTGCATTTGTTTCTTGTGAAAACTTACAAATATGGTACATTACCATTTCATATCTAATATCCCTAAAAGGATCAAGTAACTCAAAGTAACTTGATCGAAGTCCAAACCATATCGAATAGCGTTTGATTTCTTATCCAACCACACATTATTCCATAATGCGTGCTAAGAGAGATTAACTTGTGATAATATATCACATTTCCTTTGGCTTATATCAAAGTCTTCACTTTGATAATCCCATCACGACTAAATCGTGCTTCTTTGAACTTTTGAACTTCTTCAAAGATTTTTCTATTTACCTTATTAAGTGAACACATTAGTGTCAACCTAAATCGTTGGTAAAAGAACATGATCGACCTTTTTTGGATCAATGATTTACAACCTCGATCTCCTTTTTCAACCAAAAAGTACGAGATATCTTGCTTTGAATACAAGATACGCATAAACCATAAGATCTAATGGTTTCAAGAGAACTTGATAAGTCTTTGCGTTCATCATTCCAGAAACTAAGGTTTAATCTTGGGTTACCAATTTAAGTCTTGCATCATCTTCATGATATATCATTCTATTTTGGTTTAGAATATAATCACTTTGATGATGGGCTAGCCATACATCAAATCGTGGTGAATAGGGTCACAAAAGTGAAACCTCTTTTGTATCTTAACAAGTTTGTATTCTTATTTAGAGTTTATGTACTTAGTAGTCACAATTAAGTACAACTCCAAACCCGAAAACTAGATTTAGTACACAATGACTCTATCTCTCGACATCATTGTTGCTAGTCATCATATTCTAATCATCCTATGTATCACATACAATGATGAAAACCTCCACTGGTTTCTAATATTGACGAAGTAGTTCTAGCAAAATTATGTCAATCAAATAAACATTTAAAGAAGAAGGTCCCATTAGATGTCCCACAACTAACTTGTTCTTTAATAATTTGGGGTAGTTTCCTTTCTAGTGTCCAACATTTAAGACAATGGAAACTTTATCGATTGGAATTGATAGGTTTAGTATCGTTATTCTCAATAACTTTACTTTTAACATTACCTTGTATCAATTCCATTATAATCTTTACTTCTTGAACCTCGTCCTCATCTTAACGGTTTAAGAGAATGCTCCCACTTATTTCAATGAGTCTTTGCTTTGAGAAGCAAAATTGAATTCATGAAGATTACTCTTCATTTGTTCGTTTTAGTCTTAAAACTTTCATTGAAGTGGTTGCGTTATTTTGGTCAATTACGAATTACCAAAACAATTTATCGCTTCAAGGTACTTAATTCAATTAAGTATATGAAACATAATCCATTGTAAGTAGAAGTGTTAGTCAAGAATCAAAAACCTGTTTGATAATGAATAACTTTAATCTATATTCTTTACAAGAGATCCTTAGCAATGGTACATTTGAGGTTTTAGAAGCAAATTCATATTTGTCTTTAGTTACGATGTTTTAATGGAGATTTGAATCAAAAAACGAAATGATATCGTATATAAATTGGGTAAATAAATAGAACAATATTTCTAACGTAATAGTGGAAAACTTAACATTTATCGTTTTATTAATACTTGTAAATAACAAGTAAAGCATTTACATAGTGACCTCTACCCAACTATGATAAATGAATCCAAGATCCAAATTCATATTAACTTGGGCACGGTAGGGCCGATTCATCCCTTATCAATATAACTCGGTGGATTAACACTTTAATCGATTCTACTTTTAGAACTCTTGGTCGATAAAATTACATTAAAATTTATCTTTAGCCCGGAACACATGCGACTACGGTCATGAATACTTCCGTTAAGCTCAATCCAAATTTCGAATAAATGTGTCCATGATCCAAATCCACATCAACTTGTGCACGGTAGGGCCGATTCATCCCTCATCAACATGAATTCGGTGGATAAACATTTATCACCCACTTCACCAACGTAACAAGGTTTGTCTTACGGTAAAGCCGGCTCAACTCCCTTGCGAAACTGGTACTTCATGGTTTCTAATTTTTTGTAAGGCTAAGTCTCAATTGATTATTTTTAGCGAGAGGTCATGTCAATTTATTATCTATCACGTTTTAAGTGAACTAAAGCGGTGAACTACGATAATTATAATTGACACGGTCGATAAACTCGATTAAATGATAATGCATGTTTTAGTTATGGCGATTTAGCGATGCATGCGACATATAAATAAAATGCAAAGCATTAAATAAATCCTAGTATGGCCTTCATAAAATAGAAAAATCTAATTAACTATTACATATTCGGAAACCAACTCCATTGGTCCCTTGAACTTCAGTTGTGGCACGCATCTCGAGGTAACACCGTCTTTATGTATCGCCTTCTTGAATGGCACCGTCTTCAAGGAACTCCGGAATAAATAAATTACATAACAAATTACATAATTTCCTATTATACATTTTAAAATAAAATAAATCTATTAAATTACAAAACGGTGATACGAGATCACAATAAATTATAACCGAATCGATATTCCCATACATTTCGGGTAATACCAATTAAAAACTAAGGCCATACTAAGTAAAATTACATAATTCAAAAATTACATAAAATGAAATTATGACAATCATAAATAAAAATGCAGCATTATAATATGTAAGAACATGCCCAATTTTATGCTAAATCGCCTTTAAGGAGCCAATATCGTATATTACACGGTTTTTACGGATTTGCGTGATTCAATCGTTTGATAATCACAAAAATTACATAAATTCATATTTATGCACAAGTTAATTACCCTAACCTCTTAGGACTCAAAATTAGTCTTCACTAATTACTTGACTATAATTAACTCATATTTCTTAAAATTGTTCATTAATGGACTTAAAATTACAATAAAATGCTATAAACTTCAAATAAATCACAAAAAATTCCAAATAAATTCAAAATTCAAAATTTAAACTTATGAACATTCTGGAAAAAATGCCATGACACTCATAATGTTCAAAAACTTAGGTTAAAATTTCGTAAAATTATCGGAAAAACTATGTTGTGGTTTATCGGATTTAATAATAAAATCATAAAAACATGAGAAAAATTATATTCACCAACTTTTCAATTTTAGATCTGAAAAAGATAATAAAATGAAACATGTGACATTTTTCCTTAGTCATGGAGTATGTTTTAGCAATTTTTACTAATTAAAGACACTATTTATGTGATTTTTCATCAAAAATCCATAAATCATGCATAAAGACTTCAATATAGCCTATTATTTTACACACATCTTGTAAAATTGCATGTGACAACATACTAAATTTCTATGACCAGATTCGAAATTTATCTCATATTAACTTATTTTTCATTTAAATTCGATTTTTATCATGAAAAATCCATATTTCGAGCATAAAAACTCCAAAAATTATGAAAATTTACAGGTCATCTCAAAATAAAACATGTGATAACATATCCAAAAATCACTGGAAAATACGAAGTTTAGCTAATTTTAGTCCGAAAATGACATTTTAATCATAAAATCACATTTTAATGTCATTATTGTATAATATGAACAATAAAAATCCATAAAATAACCAAAATATCCTAAAAACATTTTAGGACCAGAAACTTTAACATGCACAAATTATTTTCGTGATATATCATAATAACACAAATTTACAAGTTTTATATGTTAATCGTATAACTCGGAAAAACTATAACCGATTTGCATGCAAACAACCAAGGCTCTTGATACCGCTTGTTGGAAATCTGTATCTCTTTACTCAACATATTCATATATGTTTAAACTTTAATTTAGTCATAATATTAAAAGGTAATCTTATGCATGCAAACAATAAAATAATTAAAGAAGAAATCATCATCTCACATTGATATTTCGGTTTATGGGCACAAGTGAGTTCTCCTACTCACTTGTTCTTCAGCTCTCCAAATGGAAGAACAAGGATTCAAGTATAGAATCCTTCCCAAAAGCATATACCCAAAGAAAACTCATAATAACCAATATTATTTAGATCTAGTAATAATATTAGTTTTACTATAAAATTGACACAAAATAAATTGTATTGGCTCTTCAAAAATTTCGGCCAAAGGAAAGATTTGTGTGTATTTATCTCTCTAAGTTTTCACAAATTATGGAGAGATTTATTTTTCTTACTCTAGAAAAATATTAGGTGAAAAAGAATGAATGAAAAATTAGAAACCCATATGGTTCACATAGGAAAACCGGTTGGGAGGGGGCTATATTGGGGAGCCAATGCATGGTCTTGTTCTTCTCAAGGCAAGACTAGGGATGCATGGCTAGATATTAGTCTTTTATCATTATGTTTTCCACTAATATGAAAACACAATATTAATTCAATACTCCCTCCATTTTCGGCACTTTCATTATAAAATGGATGGTCCATTTTATTTTGTCATTTGTCAATTTTGTCACATGTAACATGTTACATGACATGTCACAATGTAATGTATTTTTAACATATTAAAAATCAACATACTCATAAAATATGTCATTTACAAAATCGACTAGTAATTTGTAATCACTTGTACCAAAAGTGTTCCCGAATTATAAACTACAACATTCTGTATTTATAATAATTTATTCATTCCGTTTCAATTGTTTCTGTAAACAATAATTTCATCTAAGTAATAAAACAATTCGATTACTTAGACCGTGTCTCATTTAATCATATTACAATAAGATACGTTAATTACACTCACAAAATCATCCGTCAATTTTAAGCAATTTAATTAACTCGTATCGGTATACGATTAATTAAATAATCAATTAAGAGTATTTCCCTATAGGTATGACCTAAGGGGATCAACTGATCACCACCGTCGCACGACAGTAATGTCAAACTCTAGTCAGCCAATCATTACCGATATGTGTGGACCAGGTTGATCAGTAAAATATTACATCCCACATGTATTCTTAAAAATGAGATTTAAACATGTGATCATCATGATCAACAGTTGTGATCGCATTATTGTCGGAGGACACATATTCCAACAGTATGATCTTTCCAAACTCCTTTTTCCTCTTTATGTTAATGACTATGTGGCTTTATTTTGATTGATGCGGTATAAACAATGTGATTATAGGATTGCATTTAGATTATTTGGCATACTAGTTGGTAGAAACATTTGCATTAGGATGTATAAATGTTAGTTGCATCATGGCATATAGTTTGCATGTTAGAAAATTTTGTGAAACCGTCTATTTGGGAAACTTGACAAGTGTATATAAGGCCTTTTTAGATACTTTTTATTCTTAAGACTTTGCTTGTTAGAATACTTGTAAAACACCCTAGGATGTGTCATGCTAGTATCCTTTGACCCATGGATTAAGGCCTAGTCAAGAGTACCTTGTGGCGTGATAACTCCTTGGCTACCGTTTATTCCAAGGTGACCCTTGAAACCATGCAACCATCATTCATCCATGTTCTACCATACATTTTGTCATCAAAGGGAATGGGCACAAAAATTATTCAAATTTGAGTTCAAGAAATGAAATGAAAAGTCAAAAAGTTCGCAAATTGCATCAAAAGAAAAGAGGGGTAACAAAAATGAAAACTCCTATGCTTCAAATATAAGGCACCCTCATTACTAATTGGGGTGACTTTGAAAATGTTCAAAAGAAAATGCAAAAATTGAAAAGTTGTCAAGTATTGAAATGCCAAAAATCAAAAGAAATGGCAAAAAGAAATGTTCTCAAAATGTTAAATGCCACAAGAAATTGGGGGGAAAAACAACAACATAAGCGAACTCCCACATGAAACTCAAATAAAATTGATCCCTTTATCCATCGTATCCATTTTTGTGCATGGTAGAGAGGGGACGACCCTTCTTCTTGTCTAGGCAAGAAGGGGAATTCCGCGATCCTCCAGTGTTTCTAACACCATAGGAAGTCTATTTTTGACAAAAGCATTTAATGATTGAGGACAAAGGTACCTTACCTTGACACAACTTGGAGGTGAATTGTTGGTATCCTTCTAGGCTTAGTAGTTTGAATAAACCATATCTATGAAGGAGTGTGTACCCTTGAATTGCTTCCCCTTGTAGATAATTTCTGTCACTTAGATGAGGAAAGTGGCTATTCTTTTGTAGATGCATCCATTACTAGATTTTGTGTGCTTTAATGATTGGATGTGTCGCCATTTTGGCAAGCCCCACCTTGCCTTGCAAGAAGGCATCCTACCTCATGGTTGTCTTGTTGTGAGTTGAAGGGGCGGAGTGAGACCCGCTAATTGTCTCACATCGGCTATATTAGTAGGTTAGTTTGAATAAGGGTCCTAGTTTTTATCACCTCTTTACTCGGGACGAGTAAAGGTTCGGTTTGGGGATATTTGATGTGAACATTATTTGCGCACATTTAGTCCCCTAATTGAATCTATTTTGCATACTATTATATCATTCCATAGCCATTTTATCCGTCAAATGCTTCCTATTTTGCTTTCCTAGTGCATTTCGTATGTTTTGTAGGAAAGAAGGTAATGAGGCGGAAATTCCCGTCTCCCGTGCATATTTTGAAGCTTTTTGATGATCTTGGATGGACTAGTATGAAGAGGAGGCAAGAATGATGACCAAGGATGTAGGAATAAAGAGTATATAGAAGGATCATAGGGTTAAAAGTAAGGATGACGAGAAGGAAGGCATTACAAGAAGAAATTGCTCGAAAACCAAACCAAGGGTTGCTCCTTTGGCTCTGAAAGTATGCTAGATGAAACGGCGTCGAAAAATCAAGTGATCTAGGCTTTTGAATCACTCCAATAGGAGTCCGGATGAGAAAATGACGTCCGTTTTACAATCCGAGCTCAAACAAAGAAGCTGTCCGCCAATCCGCTCGTCCCGAGACTCAAGACGCTCGTCCCCTGAGACAAGACGCTCGTCCTCCCTTCCAGGACGCTCGTCTTGAGGCCTTAAAATCCGAGCGTCCCGTGCTTGATCCGCTCGTCTCCCCCTGCTACAGGACGAGCGTCCCGACCCCTTGGCCGTTCGGATTCCTCTCCAGTGCAACACGTCCTCTTCTTTCTCCATTCGAGATGCGCATATTTTTGAAAGACTAGCTAAAAGGAGACCCGCATCTTTTCTTGAGAGGAGCGATTCCTTAAGGACTTAATCGTCATTTACGCCCTTAGTAACCCTAATTCTTGTACCTAATCTTTAGTATAAATACCCCATTGTACTACTTAGATTAACAAGCTCTCTTAACCAAGTTCCCACATTAGAAAATCCTCTTAGAATAGATTAGGAGTAGATTAGAATAGATTAATCTCAATCTTTCCACAAAATTACACATTAATCTCTCCTTAATTATTGTTCAAGTTTATCACTTTTGGGTAATTGAAGATTATTGGGTTGATTATTGGAGGATTGACAACCCTTCATCAATCAATCAAGTTCTCTTCTTTTATTCTTGCTTTATTATTTAGATCATCTCAAGTTTGGTATAATTCCTTTACTCTTTATTGTTTATTTCCTTAAGCTTTTATCATGTTTATACCTGTTATAATGATTGACACCATTAATGACACGTTTCCCATGATAAAGAGTGAGTAGTTCCTTTAGCTAGGATTAGTGGGTAATTAAGGGAGAAAAACATGGGGAATAATCATGCTTAATTTAATATGTTCACATAATTAATTTGCTTGTTTGTTGTAATGTCAACCTATGCACATGTTATGTTTGATGAAATACTTAGCCTATGAATCCTTGCATTTACAACCATCTCTACTCAACTTGACTTGTAAGATATAAACCAACTCGAGTCTCGTTAGACCATGCATAGAAGTGATTAGGAGGAAAGTAAGTCGACTTGTAGGTGTTGTACAATCTAATCGATTCGGCTCCGGGACGCAACTCTTCCTAAGAACCGTAAGACATAAACCAACTCGGTTCCATTACAACATAAATTGCTTGCAACTGGTGAACATGTTTGTATGATCAACTCCCATGAATCCCCTATGAACCCATGATATCCTAGCACTTTTAAGCATTGTTTACATCCTTCCTTTTATTGCTTGTTTTACTTTATTGCTTCCATTAGTCTAGAACACAACTACAAACCCAAATAAATTGTGACATTTGCATAAATTGTGATAGATAGACTTAGAACCCAAAGCACACCGTCCCATGGATCGACCTCGACTTACCACTAACTAGTTGTTTGTTAAGAATTATAAATGGTTTTGATTGGATGTGTGACGACCAACTCTTGTCCTATCAGATGTATATAGCCAAGTTGTGGTTGACTCTAAAGGGAGGGATATCCTGGTCAGAGATGAAGACCGGGTTGTTCAGGTCAGAGATGTCCCTGGTCATATGGACTATCACTTATTCGGGTGAGGAGATGAAAGTCACTGTCAGTTTCCCCAAGGCTTGAAGCAAAGCCTGTCGGTGCTCAAAGGATGTGATGATTAGTTACCAGATGGATATATTGGCCTTGGCCTTCTGGAGTTGTTTGGGAATTGAGTTCTTGGGGACCCTAGGTTGAATGTCAACGTCCGGGACGATTTGTTCATTGATTCTGGCGGATTGTTTGTTGTGTTGTTTGGGTTCTGGTAAGAGCGTTCAGACCGAATAAGGTGATCAATCTCTTTGGTTTGCCTTCCCTTTCCCGAGACAATGTAAATGTTATCTACGTCATATCTCCAAATGTCGTTGTTTTCAAGGTCGCGAGTGTACCTTCAAGGGGTATTCCTCGGAGGATAGTTTTTGTGAGGGAAATTTTTGTGAAGGCAACTTTTGTGAAGGTGATTATTGTGAGGTTCATTATTGTGGGGTTCATTATTGTGGTTTATGTCGTGAGGTGCGTGCCAGAATGGTCGCGAAAGCAGTCCATTTTGGAATGGGAGTTTTGCGCGTTTGGGGGATCCTCCCTTGAACCTGGTGCAGGTTTGGTGGGCTGAATACTAGTCAGTTCTAAGCATCCTCGAGTCGGTGGTCCGATCTGAGAGACTAGCAATAGTTTTCTCGATTTGCTGAAACATGGCACGCATGGACGCAGCGTTGAACATGAACATTCCGTCAGGGGTGTCCTTTCCCAAGGCATTGATCTTATCTTCAACATGGAAGATGAGATGCGAGAAACCTAGAGTTGGTTCATCAGCTGAAATGGCGTGAATTCCAAGAGAGTTTTTTTTTGTTGTTTGGTTTTGTTCGTGGAGGTAGGGATAGTTCTCCTTTCCCGATCAAGTCCTGGATAGCGTGTTTCAGCTTGAAGCAAGTTTCTAAGTCATGCCCCTTGCCTTGTGATATTGGCAGTAGGCGTTAGGGTTCCAAAAGTGGGTTTTTTTTGCTTCACTAGGGTCCGGAGTGGGCCCGATTGGTTGCAGTTTCCCTTGTTCCATGATCCTCTTCAGGCCGCTAGCGTAGGTCGATCCCAAGTTGGTGAATGTCCTCTCGGGACGTTCGACATTTTTTGCAGTTGGTTTGAGGAGTTGACATCATCAATTTTGTTTGCTTGACCGTAGGGATGAGATCCAGTAGATGTAGACCCCTGATAGCCTCTCCCCGTGGTTTTGGCCAAGACGCGCTTGCGTAGGCCATCCTCGATACGGGTCCCGAGGATCTGCAGATCCTGGAAGGTTTTGATGTTCTGGTACCTTAGCAGGTTGGCATAAGTCGGACTGAGATTGTTGACGAATTTGTCGACCAAGGTTGATTCGCTTGGTTTACCGACCAATTGGTTGCTCACCTTTCTCCAAGGGGTTAGGAATTCGGGGAATTCTTCTTTGTCATTTTGGGTTAGAACCTCAAGGTTACGTGTGTTGGCCTGAATTTCGACATTGTCGGTGTATTGCTTAGTGAATTCAACGGCGACTTCGTCCCAAGTGGTAATGCTCTTTGGGTCAAGGGAATAGTACCATTGACGGCGAATTGGTTCCAAGGAGGATGGAAAGATCCGAGTAAAGAGCTCTTGTTTGACCCGTTTGATAGACAAGTAATCATTGAAGGCCCGGATGTGATTGAGTGGGTCCTCCATGTTGGAATATGTGTCCTCCGACAATAATGCGATCACAACTGTCGATCATGATGATCACATGTTTAAATCTCATTTTAAGAATACATGTGTGATGTAATTATTTACAGTCAACTGGTCCACACATATCGGTAATGATTGGCTGACTAGAGTTTGACATTACTGTCGTGCGACGGTGGTGATAAGTTGATTCCCTTAGGTCATACCTATAGGGAAATACTCTTAATTGATTATTTAATTATTCGTATGCCGATACGGGTTAATTAAATTGCTTAAAATTGACGGATGATTTTGTGAGTAAAGTTAACGTGTCTTATTGTAATTCGATTAAATTAGACACGGTCTAAGTAATCGAATTGTTTTATTACTTGGATAAAATTATTGTTTACGAAACAATTGATATTGAATTAAGATTGAATGAATGATTTATTATAAATACAAGATGTTGTGATTTATAATTGATAAACCATTTTGGTACAAGTAATTACGAATTACTAGTCGATTTTGTATATGACATATTTTATGAGTATGTTGATTTTTAATATGTTAAAAATACATTACAATTTCATATGTCAAGTAACATGTCACATATGTTACAATTGACAAATGACAAAATAAAATGGACCATCAATTTTATGTTGAATGTGCCGAAATAATGGAGGGAGTGTAAGATATATATTGTGTTTTTATCTTGAGTGGAAAACACAATTATTATATCTAAGTAGTAGCCATGCACACCTAGCTTTTGAGAAGAGCAAAAATAAAAGGCATTGGGCAACCTACCCAAGGCCTCTCTCTCTCTCCTTTTTCGGCCAAATCAAAAGAAAGAGAGAAGTTTTTCTCTCTATGTTTTATTATTCATTCATTTTCATTTACAATTTCTAGTGTAAGAAATTGCTAAAAACTCTCTACAATTTGTGATAATTCTAGAGAAATAAACTCACAAACACTACCTCTTGAACCGATTTTTCAAGAGAACAAAATTAATTTTGTGTCAATTTCATAGTAAGACTTATATTGTTTCTAGTACAAAATAATATTAGTCATTAAGAGATTTCTTTGGGTATGCTTTTGGGAGAGATTCTAAACTTGAATCTTGTTCATCCATTATTGGAAAGCTCAAGAACTAACAAGAAGGAGATCTTGTTGGTGCCCTTTTAATCCGAAAATCATATGGTGAGAAAACGATTTCTTCTCTATATTTACTTATGTTTGCATGCATAAGATTTGTATTTAATTTTATGACTAAATTAATTTGTAACATATAAGAATATGTTAAGTAATGAGATATAGATTTCTAACAAGCGGTATCAAGAGCCTTTGGTTGTTTGCATGCAAATCGGTTATAGTTTTTCCGAGTTATACGATTAACATATAAAACTTATAAATTTGTGTTATTATGATATATCACGAAATAAATTATGCATGTTAAAGTTTCTGATCCTAAAATGTATTTAGGATATTTTGGTTAATTTATGGATTTTTATTGTTCATCTTATATAATAATGGCATTAAAAATGTGATTTTATGATCAAAATGTCATTTTCGGACTAAAATTAGCTAAACTTCGAATTTTCCAGTGGTTTTTGGATATGTTTTCACATATATTTTTTTTAGATGACCTGTAAATTTTCAGAATTTTTGGAGTTATTATGCTCGAAAAATGGATTTTTAATGATAACAATCGAATTTAAATGAAAAATAGGTTAATATGAGATAAATTTCGAATCTGCTCATAGAAATTTAGTATGTTGTCACATGAAATTTTACAAGATGTGTGTAAAATAATAGGCTATAATGAAGTCTTCATGCATGATTTATGAATTTTTGATGAAAAATAGCATAAATAGTGACTTAATTAGTGAAAAATTGCTAAAACATACTTCATGATTAAGGAAAAACGTCACATGTTGCATTTTATTATCTTTTTCAGATCTAAAATTGAAGTTTATAAATATAATTTTTCTCATGTTTTTATGATTATTATTGATAAATCCGATAAACCGCAACATAGTTTTTCCGATAAATTTTTCGAAATTTTAACCTATGTTTTTGAACATTATGAGTGTCATGATATTTTTTCCAGAATGTTCATGAGTTTAAATTTCAAATTTTTAATTTATTTGAAATTTTTATGATTTATTTGGAGTTTATAGCATTTTATTGTAATTTTGAGTCCATTAATGAACAATTTTAAGAAATATAAGTTAATTATAGTCAATATGTTAGTGGAGACTAATTTTGAGTCCTAAGTTAGTTAGGGTAATTAACTTGTGCATAAATATGATTTTATGTAATTTATTGTGATTTTAAAAGGTTGAATCACGCAAATCCGTAAAAACCGTTTAATATACGATATTGGCTCCTTAAAGGCGATTTAGCATAAAATTGGGCATGTTCATACATATTATAATGCTGCATTTTATTTATGATTGTCATAATTTTATTTTATGTAATTTTTGAATTATGTAATTTTACTTAGTATGACCTTAGTTTTTAATTGGTATTACCCGAAATGTATGGGAATATCAATTCGGTTGTAATTTATTGTGATCTCGTATCACCGTTTTGTAATTTAATAGATTTATTTTGTTTTAATTACAAATGTATAATAGGAAATTATGTAATTTGTTATGTAATTTATTTATTTCGGAGTTCCTTGAAGGCGGTGTCACTCAAGGAAGAAAATCCATTAAAGACGATGTTACCTTGAGATGCGTGCCTCAACCGAAGTTTCAAGGGACAAATGGAGTTGGTTTCCGAATATGTAATAGTTAATTAGATTTTCTATTTTAGGAAGGCCATACTAGGATTTAAATTTATGCTTTGCATTTTATTTATATGTCACATGAATCGCTAAATCGCCATAACTAAAACATGCATCATCTTTAAATCGAGTTTATCGACCATGTCAATTACAATTATCGTAGTTCATCGCTTTAGTTCACTTAAAACGTGATAGATAATAAATTGACATGACCTCTCGCTAAAATAAACAATTGAGACTTAGCCTTACCAAAAAGTAGAAACCATGAAAACCTATTTCGCGAGGGAGTGCACTCGGCCACCCCGGGGTACAAACCTTGTTACGTAGGGGAAGTGGGTGATAAATGTCTAATCCACCGAATTCATGTTGATGAGGGTTTCATCGGCTACCCCGTGCCCAAGTTAATGTGAATTTGGATCATGGACTCATTTATTCGAAATTTGGGTTGAACTCAACAAAAGTAATTGATAAGGGTTTCATTGGCTACCCTGTGCCCTTGTCGGATGTGTTTTGGGCTAAAGATAAATGTTAATGTAATTTTATCGACCGAGAGTTCTAAAAGTAGAATCGATTAAAGAGTTAATCCACCGAGTTATATTGATAAGGGTTTCATCGGCTACCCCGTGCCCAAGTTAATATGAATTTGGATCTCGGAATCATTTATCATAGTTGGGTAGAGGTCACAATGTAAATGCTTTACTTGTTATTTACAAGTATTAATAAAACGATAAATGTTTAGTTTTCCACTATTCCGTTATTATATTGTTCTATTTCTTTACCACAATCATATACGATCATTTCGATTTTTGATTCAAATCTCCATTAAAACATCGTAACTAAAGACAAATTTGAATTTTCTTCTAAAAACCTCGAATTATCCATTGGAAGGATCTCATGTAAAGAGTATAGATGAAAGTTATTCATTATCAAACAGGTTTTTGATTCTTGACTAACACAACTACTTACAATGGATTTATTTTCATATACTTAATTAAATTAAGTGCCTTGAAGCGATAAATTGTTTTGGTAATTAGATCTGTCAGAATTCGTAATTGACCAAAATAACGCAACCACTTCAATGAAAGTTTTAAGACTAAACAAATGAATTAAAGAATAGTCTTCATGAAATTCAAGTTTGCTTCTCTAAGCAAAGACTCATTGAAATGAGTGGGAGCATTCTCTTAAACCGTTAAGAAAATGGTGAGGTTCAAGAAGTAAAATTAGAATGGAATTGATACAAGGTAATGTTAAAAGTAAAGTTATTGAGAATAACGATACTAAACCTATCAATCCCGACCGATAATGTTTTCACTGTCTTAAATGTTGGACACTAGAAAGGAAACTACCCCAAATTGTTAAAGAATAAGCAAGTTAGTTGTGGGACATCTAATAAGACTTAGTTCTTTATTTATTTGATTGACATAAGTTTTCCTAGTACCATTTCGTCAATATTAGAAACCGATGGTGGTTTTCATCATTATATGCGATACATAGGATGATTAGAATATGACGACTAGCATCAAATAATGTCGAGAGATAGAGTCATTGTGTACTCAATCTAGTTTTGGGTTTAAAGTTGTACCTTAATTAGGAATATTAAGTACATGGACTCTAAATAAGAATATAATTTTTGTTAAGATACAAAAGAGGTTTCACTTTTGTGACCTTATACACCATGATTTGATGTATGGCTAGCCCATTATCAAGGTGATTATATTCTAAACCAAACTAGAATGATATATCATGAAGATGATGCAAGACTCAAATTGGTAATCCAAGATTAAACCTTAGATTCTAGAATGAGGAACGCAAAGAGTTATCGAGTACTCTTGAAACCATTAGATCTTATGGTATATGCGTATCTTGTATTCAAAGCAAGATGTCTCGTGCCTTTTGGTTGAAAAGGAGATCGAGGTTGTAGATCATTGATCCAAAATAGGTTGATCATTTTCCTTTATCAACGATTTAAGTTGACGCTAATGTGTTCACTTAATAAGGTAAATAGAAAAATCCTTGAAGAAGTTCAAAGAGTTTAAAGAATCACGATTTAGTCGTGATGGGATTATCTAAGTGAAGACTTTGATATAAGCCAAATGAAATGTGACATAGTATCACAAGTTAAATCTCTCTTAACACGCATTATGGAATAATGTGTGATTGGATAAGAATTCAAGCGCTATTCAATATGGTTTGAACTTCAATCAAGTTACTTCCAGTTACTTGATACTTTTGGGGAATTTATCATTTTTATCTAAATTATTTTTCCACTAAATCTAAAACGAATCATATGAGATATGAAATGGTAGGGTACCATGGTTGTAAGTTTTCAAAAGAAACAAATGCTCATTTTTCCTTATTATAATCACGAGTACACCGGGTTTGTGGCTCGTGAAGCTGTCTTTCTAAAATACAAGTTTATTTCTAGAAGACAGAGTGGGATAAATTATTTAAGAGCCACTAAGAATGTTATATCGAATGTTATGTCGCAAGAAACTGGTCTTTCTTGGCTACATGGGATGTTTTGTGTAAGACGTTGTTTCTTTAAAACCTTCGTCACTTGTTCAAGATGATGAATTCATGTTACTTTTAAGAAAGTAAAGAGCTTAGAACTTACAAAGATATTGTTTGATTCAAATTACTTCTGGAAAGTAATGAATATATGACTTACATGAGAGTGTTTAAGTCACAACTCAATACAAGGCTTAGAGCCATGAAAATCCGAAATAAATTCCGAATGGAATTGTTGGATATCTAAGAGAGATATCAAAGCTTGATTAGTTGCATAGTGTTTTTCACTATTCGGATCTTCTTAGGGATTGTGTTTCATTATGATGGTATGCATATAGCGAGTAAATCTAAAACCCACTTCTTCAATTAGAAGGAATGTATTCAATACATATCTTGAGTTTTGTAGATTCTTGCAATCCTAACATAATGTGAAACTTAAGAGAGGGTCTTAAGTAGGACATCAATGAGTTGGAATCAACATTTTGATCATGTGATAAAACTTTTCTCAATAGGTTGGGAAGTTGTGTTTATACATGAAGTTTAGTGGGAGTTACGGAAATTTTATTAGTCTTATATGTGTATGACATATTGATCATTGAGAATGATTTAAGACTTTTGGAGTAATATAATACATCTTTAATATCCATATTTATGTAGATAAATCCACATGATATTAGCGTCAAATAAGAAGTCTTATGTTGATAAGATTCATGACTAGTTCAATCAAATTGAACATATTTGATTGATTCCATTTGCTTCCGCTGCCGGATCAATTAAATAAGTAATGATGTATAACACTTCATATACTTTGAGTATGATGAATTGTTTCAAATCGAATTTAAATAATGTTTACCAAGAAAGTCATAAAGATTACCCTTAAGTGCTTGCAGAAACATTAAGGATGTAATGCAAAGTGTTTTTGATGCAATTTTGTGTAAGGGTGTTACACAAGTGACAATTGACAATTGAGATTGCGCGTGGTTTCCGATAAAACCATAATCAAAACACTTTAGGATGGTTAAGATACCATTGTGGCTATGTTATTTAAGAAATAGATTTTCTAGAATCGTTCTAGGCAATAAAGAACAATGAGAAATATTGACAACGGAAATTAAGTACACTTGCAATCATGAGATGTGCAAGAAGGATGAGTTCCACACACTGTGAAAACAGTGGGAGCTATTCTAAGGCTAGAGAGCTTATGTCTTGATTGGATCTCGACACGTACTCATAAATTTTTGTAATGCAAATGTATACATTACAAAGGAAAACGAGTATGTAGTAAGGTTGAGTAAGGTACAAGAAGTTGATAAAACCTACTAACCAAAGCCTTCTCATAGGCTTAACATGATGAGTCATGTCATTTCAATTAAATTGAGATGCACAACTACATTCAAGATCAAACTAGATTATAGAATATGAAATAGTAATAAGGCATTAACTATTCATATGTGATAATCGCATTTGTCGTTCGAGTTTTTATTTTAAAAACTCTTTTCTTGTATTTTGTTACATCCAAACGGGTTGTAGAGACAATATTGAATCCCGTTAAAGTGAACCCGGATTAACATAGTATTCGCCCATAGTCACTTGTATGAGGTGACGTCTCGAAGTGACTAGAGTGTGATGCGATTGATGGCAAGTTTAGTGACATACAGTCATGTGAGATGACTAGTCGATCACATAGGCAGACTGTTAGGAACACTTTGTCGGGCCTTATGACCGCTTATAGAGTTCTAGCAAATTTATATAGCCTGGTCGTGGCGAGAGCTACTATAGTATTCTAATGACTCGATTCTTTTGACTAAAGATTGTTCGCCTAAGATGGCACAGTTTCAGATTAGCTTTGATTTATGTTACTACGACCTTCGTAAATGGGGTCAAATGGGCATATTTTGGGTTATGATGGTTGTGGCTTGTCGAAGGGAATAAGTGCGATAGGAATTGTCCACCCCTTTGTCAGGGTTAAAACAATATCTCAGGGCCACTCGAGGAGTAATGAACTGGAAATGCGTGGCCACGCTCGGAATGTATCCATGGTGGATTATTCCGGTCAATCAGTTATTCTCCAGATCTAGGAAACCACTCTCGATATGATCACTTGCAAGTACGACCCGAAAGACACCTTGCATTGAGTGGGAGATAGTAATAGGACAAGAGAATTGGTGACGCACACTTGTCGAGGACAAGTGGGAGATTGTTGGAATATGTGTCCTCCGACAATAATGCGATCACAACTGTCGATCATGATGATCACATGTTTAAATCTCATTTTAAGAATACATGTGGGATGTAATTATTTACAGTCAACTGTTCCACACATATCGGTAATGATTGGCTGACTAGAGTTTGACATTACTGTCGTGCGACGTTGGTGATCAGTTGATCCCCTTAGGTCATACCTATAGGGAAATACTCTTAATTGATTATTTAATTAATCGTATGCCGATACGGGTTAATTAAATTGCTTAAAATTGACGGATGATTTTGTGAGTAAAGTTAACGTGTCTTATTGTAATTCGATCAAATTAGACACGGTCTAAGTAATCGAATTGTTTTATTACTTGGATAAAATTATTGTTTACGAGACAATTGATATTGAATTAAGATTGAATGAATGATTTATTATAAATACAAGATGTTGTGATTTATAATTGATAAACCATTTTGGTACAAGTAATTACGAATTACTAGACGATTTTGTATATGACATATTTTATGAGTATGTTGATTTTTAATATGTTAAAAATACATTATAATTTCATATGTCAAGTAACATGTCACATATGTTACAATTGAAAAATGACAAAATAAAATGGACCATCCATTTTATGTTGAATGTGCCGAAATAATGGAGGGAGTGTAATATATATATTGTGTTTTTTATCTTGAGTGGAAAACACAATTATTATATCTAAGTAGTAACCATGCACACCTAGCTTTTGAGAAGAGCAAAAATAAAAGGCATTGGGCAACCTACCCAAGGCCTCTCTCTCTCTCTCTCCTTTTTCGGCCAAATCAAAAGAAAGAGAGAAGTTTTTCTCTCTATGTTTTATTATTCATTCATTTTCATTTACAATTTCTAGTGTAAGAAATTGCTAAAAACTCTCTACAATTTGTGATAATTCTAGAGAAATAAACTCACAAACACTACCTCTTGAACCGATTTTTCAAGAGAACAAAATTAATTTTGTGTCAATTTCATAGTAAGACTTATATTGTTTCTAGTACAAAATAATATTAGTCATTAAGAGATTTCTTTGGGTATATGCTTTTGGGAGAGATTCTAAACTTGAATCTTGTTCATCCATTATTGGAAAGCTCAAGAACTAACAAGAAGAAGATCTTGTTGGTGCCCTTTTAATCCGAAAATCATATGGCCTGGTGAGAAAACGATTTCTTCTCTATATTTACTTATGTTTGCATGCATAAGATTTGTATTTAATTTTATGACTAAATTAATTTCTAACATATAAGAATATGTTAAGTAATGAGATATAGATTTCTAACAATCCACTCCTTTGAACATATTAATATCAGTCAAGATGAAGTTGTCAGGTAGTTGATCTTCGACGGGCTCGAACCTTCGTTTGTTTTCGAGGTTAATGTTGTTCCCACGGGCCAATAGTTGTTCTTCTAAGATCTTAAGCCTTTTCTCAATTTCTCTACAGTTTCCTACTTTTCCAGAGTGTCGATACGGGTCTCGACACGGTCTAGAGTGACCATAAGGGCTGTGAGTAGGCTGGCTAACTAAGAAGTTGTAAGATCTCTGTTGTCATCATTGTTGTTGTTGGCCGAAGCTGAAGATGGGCCCATGATTCTGAGGCAGAAAACGGCTCATGTTACAGCCCTATTCGACACGGTTTAACAACGAAACACAGACATTTGAAAAGAAGGAATGACATTTTGGACTCAACGAGACGAGGGCAACCGTATGTGGTGCCTTGGTGCTAACTCGATTGATGGTGCGAAGGTGTTGACTAGACTTTAACTCGCGTTCCACGTGATGGCATGAGGCCATTGAATGAGTCTCGAGGTGAGACGACTCATAAGTAAAGACCCATAAGTACGTTTGCTTTGACTCAGTAGAGATGAGGCGGAATAGGAGTAGCGGACTAAAATTTTCGAAAATAGAAATTTACAAAAAGATACATTTGTTGCTTTATGGATGACTTTCAAAGAGTACAGATCTTCAAAGAGTAGACCAGTTGAAAAAGGTCGTCTTAGGTTTGTTTTCAAAAGACGGTTTGACTTGAAGTTTCGGCGGCTTTGAAAAAGATTTGTTGTTTTTGAAGACGGTTTATTTGAAATTCGTGTGTTTTGAAAATCGATATTTGAAAAGGGTTGAATTTGTTGTGGTCTCGAGAACGGTGTGTTATCCTCGGGATTTGGAAAGTCCTCGAAAATTTTACGAGGGCATAAAAAGGTTCTTTTGTTGATACGGTTGTAAAACCAGGTTTGAAAATCATCATTACGATGGCATGAAATACGTTTACAACGGTCGGTGAAAGACCGAGATTTTAAATGGCCATTATGACGGCACAAAAAGGTGTTTTGAAAGTTTGGAAATGACAATGGAATGACTTATGATCACATAGCACATGAGCACTAATAGATCATTATATTTTGCATAATGCTTACACGGGTTTTGGCTAATTAAGGGTGGTTACACACCAAGCGGTCAATCCCTGATTCTCGAGAGGGATGCCAATCCAAACAAACTGTGTAAGATTTGGGCCCTAGCCTCGTGCACGTGGGAAGTGAATGCTCTTTGGCAAAACAAAATGGTGTGAAGCCAATGGTATGCTTGGCGCAATCAAGATTCAAAACGCGAGGATGAGAAAACTCATGCCGACGGGACGAGCCAGTTGGTCGATAAAGGTTAGGTTATGGGCCCGGACAAGGAAACCGACTTATGACCATAATATCAATTAATGCACTTCAACCGAGATCTCATTCGAGTTTCACCATCTAGGGATCACAAAGACACAAGTGTCCTAGTTTTCCCCAACAGAGTCGCCAATCTGTGGACATGGGTGTAGATATCCAGTATCTGTTGAGTCTCCAACAAACACCCGATGATTATCAGACTACAACATGCTTAGGAATCGCAGCGTTTGATCGACAGTTTGTGTACAACTATACGTCGAAAAACTTGAAATGATTTCGAAAATAAAACATTTCAAAACTTTTCAAACGTACTCGGAGTGTTTAATGCATGACCACAACGTCGCAATGACACTAACTAGATTAAAAACCGACACCGGACCAAAAACCGACTCAAAATTCAAATCCTGACTCCAACAACGAGTCAAACCGAGTCAACCACAAAAAACAAACCATTCAAAACCTTCTATGCTAAGATTTCCGGATTCATGAATGGTCAAGTACCAAACATGTGACTACAAATCCTAGGATAGAACAAATTATGATTGCATTTGTGTGAAAGTGACAGGACAACTCGAAGGCCCGCGACGTGGCTCGCCCCTCTTTGAGCAGCCCGGGTGGCGACGTCGCCCAAAACTCACACAACCTCTCATTTTCCTATAAATACCCCTCAAATGCCCCCATTTGAGGACTTGCGCGAGTGTCCGCCCCCTCTTTTATCCCTTAAAATTCTCGACTCGACTTCCTAAGTCACAATCCGACGCGTATTTACGACCTACCGATCGTAAATACAAGCCTTACACATTGTTTGGTACCGTCATCGTGCACTAAATCACTTGACCGACCATTTTGACCACTACACCATCACTAATCTTAATAAAAGACTCTTTTTACTTACTAAAACGGTTTTAAATCGAGTCTTTTCCGACCAAACGAGTTGTTACACTTATGTCGGTTTCTCGCCATAACCAAGCATGTAAGTATGAGGGTGTAAAAATCCTTCTTTTATCATGTCTTTACTTATTTCATGACCATAACATGCTAAATCATGCATAACACGATCCAAAACATAGGGTAGATGAGCCAAAACTGAGTCTTGGCCTGAGACAGAAGCCCCTTTTTCTGCAAAGAGGCTCGCGCCTCAATGGGGTGTTCAGGTCAGGCTCAACCGTGTTTGTTCTCGTCTTTCCTCATTAATTCATTTTCATATTTGTAATCGGTTTTTACCATTTCAGATATTTTCAAACCTCTTTTATTTTATTTTATTTTTTTTACATGTTTTTAACCATAAAACATTTTTCACCCTTGGTTCTTAATACCATGACGGTTTAATCCGTGTTTCGGTGATAATATTTGGTTAATTACATTTAAAAGGTATTTTAAAGCCTTTTATTTCATTTCTTTACATTTTGGGAGGTATTTTAAAGCCTTTCATCATTTTTTTACCTTTTGTATTAGTCACCAACACAAAGTCATCCTTGGTTCTACATACCATGTCGGATTTTAACCCGAGTATGATGATGAGTATTGACTAGTTATATTCAAATGAACTTAAAACAATTAGTTCATAATCATTCTCAAAACTATCCATGTTAAGTCAAACCCGACGTCGAATATCATCAAAATAATGACGATTATTCGAGTCTCGTTCCTCACATCAACAAATACGGTCTAAACGCCCCTTTTATACCAAAATGGGTTCAAATACCCATTTTTCAATACGTTTTATAAACGTTTTTCAAATGGTCAGAGCACGTCATATAACCGTTGACTGACCCGCGCCTAAACAGGCCTCTTCTTTCTTATTTTCAAAACCAGGGGAGACCCCCTTGCACCGCCAACAGGCTCGCGCCTCATATGGCTGCTTGGTGCAGGGTCTGTTCCCCTTCCAACATTAGTCTAGGACGATCCCGACTCCGGCCAACCCGGATATAGGACGGATCAGATGACCAATTTGCTCATTCAAAAATCATATTTGCAAAATGCTTTACTAAGACAAATGGATCACGTTATGCACCATAAACCTAATACGGTATATGGATGTTTAATTTCCGTCTTGCATGCAAATCAACCATAAATCCAACTCGACATCTTATAATTGATACTTGGATTAAATCAACCGACTTAGAAGCTCTCACATGTTAGATTTAAATTATTGGATGCGCATTCATGCATTTAAACCGTTTTATCAACTTTTGCATTCAACCAACCAAGATCGATCAAGAGAGGCGCTACATGCGGGCGGGGGATTGGGTGTCTGATTAAAGGGCTTCCCAATAAGTACCTTCACCTCTTACTCAGAAACTTTGGATAGTGGACGACCTTATCCAGGCCGTACGAGAGTCATTCTAGAGATATGATGCTAAAGAGGGACGATTCCTTATCTTCAGTAACTATGTCAAACACTGCTTTGTGCTTCGTTTAACCGAGGTATAAAGTGGATTCGAACGGGTTCCAAGCATCCCACAAATGCTTGGTGGCGACTCCGAACATCTCTAATCGTTTTGAGATCCTTACCGAGACGAAACCGACCGATCTAAAATGATCCGGTCGAAAGCATCTTTACGCCGCCGAGCGTGGCTTTCAAAAGACCGTTGTATGTCCACAAATCGGCTGGGCTTGCAGGTGGCCATGTCCACAGATTGGCGACTCCGCTGGGGAAAACTAGGACACTTACGTCTTTGTGATCCCTAGATGGTAAGACTCGAACGATGTCTTAGTTGGAATGCATTAATTGATATTACGGTCACGGTCGGGTTCCTTGTCCGGGCCCATAACCTAACCCTTTTCGACCAATTGGCTGGTCTTGTCGGCGTGAGTTTTCTCATCCCCGCGTTTCGAATCCCGATTGAGTCAAGCATACCATTGATGTTACACATTTTTGTTTCGTCAAAGAGCTTTCATCACTTTCGAGCACGAGGCTAGGGCACCCTCCTTACACACTTTGTTTGGATTGGTATCCCTCTCGCAAATCGGGGTTTGATTGCTTGGTGTGTAACCCACCCTTTTAAGCCAAAACCCGTGTCAGCATTATGCATAATATAATGAAACTGTGAGTGATTATGTGCTACTTGATCATAAGTCCTTCCGTGTCATTTTCAAACTTTCAAAAACATCTTTTTGCGCCGTTATAATGGCCATTTCAAACCTCGGTCGTTTGCCGACCGTTGCACGCCTTTCTAGGCCGTCGTAATGACGATTTTCAAAACCGATTTTTATAACCATTTCAACACGCCTTTCTAGGCCGTCATAATGACGATTTTCAAAATCAGGTTTTTACAACCATTTCAATTCACCTTTTTACGCCGTTATAATCCCCGCATCTAGACACGGACTTTAACCCTTTTTGCGCCGACAATGGCTCTTTCAAAACCCGAGAAAAGCACACACCCTTTTCTCGAGACACTTTCGAGATCCCGAGGACCATGCACCGTCCCCGAGACCTCTTCAAACATTTCAAACCCAATTTTCAAAACAAACAATTTTGAATTTCAAAAACCATCTTGGGAAACAGTACATTGTTTTCCGAGCCGACTCAAACTCAAAAACGTCTTTTGCAAATAAACTTAAGACAACCCTTTCAACTGACCGACTTGTGGAGATCTCTATCTTCGAAAGCCGTCCACAAAGCGACAAATGAATCTTTTTGAAAATCTTTATTTTCGAAAACTTCAGTCCACCATTCCAATTCCGCCTCATGTCTATCGAGTCGAAGCAAACGTAATTATGGCTCTTTACTTATGAGGCGTCTCACCACGAGACTAATCCAATGGCGTCACGCGGTTATTTTGGACGCGTGTTAAAAGTTCGGTGAACACCGTCACGTCATAAATCGAGTCAGCACCGAGCTAGCAAACACGGTCATGCTCATCTTGTTGAGTCTGATCTTTGTCTCGTCCTTTGTGTTGTCTACGTTCAGTCTTTGAACCGTGTCGGATTGAGTTGTAATGTGAGCCGTTTTTCTGCCTCAGAGCCATGGCCCCGTCTTCAACTTCGTCTGTCAACAACAACAACAATGATAACAACGGAGATGTTACAACTGCTCAACTAGCCAGCGTGCTCACCGCTCTTAAGGTCACCCTTAATCGTGTCGAGACCCGTATCGACACCGTGGAAAACAAGGAAACTGGAGAACATAACACTCCACCTCTGACTGAAACTGAGAAGAGGCTAAAGCTCTTGGAAGAACGACTCCTAGCCCGGGTAACAATATCTATCTTGAGAACAACCGAAGGTTCGAACCTGTTGGGGATCAACTACCCGATAACTTTACCTTGACTGATGTGCCCAAGTTCAAGGGCGTGGAGGACCCACTCAATCATATCCGAGCCTTCAAAGACTACATGGCCATAAAAGGGGTCAAACATGAACTTTTCACCCAGATCTTTCCGTCCTCTTTGGAACCGATCCCTCGCCAATGGTACTACTCCCTTGATCCGAAGAACCTCGCTACTTGGGATGAGGTCGCAGTCGAAGTTGCCAATCAATATGCCGACAATGTTGAAATCCAAGTCAATACCCGTAATCTTGAGGTCCTAACCAAGAATGACAAGGAGGTATTCACCGAGTTCTTAACCCATTGGAGGAGGGTAAGTACTCAGCTGGTCAGCAAGCCGAGTGAATCAACCTTGGTAAAAAACTTCGTCAACAATCTCCGCCCAGTGTATGCCAACCTACTGAGGTACAAAAACATTAAGATCTTCCTGGATCTGCAAATCCTTGGGAAACGCATTGAAGACGACCTCCGAAAGGGTGTCCTGGCCAAGACCACTGGCAGAGGCTACCAGGGATCCAACTCAACCAGATCTCGCCCTTATGGCCAGACGAACAAGATTGATGAGGTCAACCTCGTTGAACCGACCCCTAAGAGAGCTGAGCGCCCCCAGAGAGTGTTCACTAATATAGGGTCAACTTATGCAAGTGCCCTGAAGAGGCTCATGGACCAAGGGAAGCTACAACCAATCGGACCCACCCCGAATCTGACCGATGCTAAGAAATCCCGCTTATGGAACCCTAGTGCCTACTATTAGTACCATCAAGGGAAAGGGCATGACACAGAAACCTGCTTCAAACTCAAACACATAATCCAAGACATGATTGAGAAAGAGGAATTGCCTTTACCCCCGCCGACTAAGCCAAACAATAAAACTAACCCTCTGGGAATCCACGCTATCTCCAACGATGAGCCGACTCTGGATTGCTCACACCTCATCCTGCCAGTTGATGACGAGGTGAATGCCTTGGAGAAAGATCCCTCGGACGGGGTATTTGTGTTCAGTGCCGCCACTATGCTCACCATGTTCCAACAGGTTGAGGGAGCCATAGCCAGTCTCTCCGAAAGGATCACCCGACTTGACGATGCCTACCGTCGACTTATCTTCAATCCTCCACCACCACGCCCGAGGGAGAGTCCCCTGAGCACCCAAAAATACCCTCACCAGGATGGATTGCTCCCGCGACCATTCTGGCATGCACCTCACGATAATCACCCTCACAATAATCAGCCTCACAATAACTACCCTCACAAGAATCACCCCCATAAGAATGTCCCTCACAAAAACTGCCCACCAAGGAATACCCCTCCAAGGTACCTTCGGAATTCGGAAATTAATGGCATTTGGAGAGATGATGTTGAAGATGTCTATATCGTCCCAGGGAAATAGGCGAAAGAGATCGGCCACCTTGCACGGTCCGGACGCCCCTACCAGAACCCGAACAACCCAACGGTCATTCCAACAACGAATGACCAAGTTGTCCCGGACATGGGCACTCAACCAAAGGCTCCTGAGAATTCTATCCTAAAGCAGCTTCAGAAAGCAAAAGCCGAAATCTCAATTTGGCAACTGATTGCTACATTCCTTCGAGCATCGGCAGGCTTTGCTAAAAAGCCTTGGGAAAATTAACTGTGCCCTCTACCTCCTCCCCGGAAGAAATAGTGGCACATATGACAAGGGTCGCCCCTGACTTGAACAACCCGGTTGTCTTCTCTGACGATGATATCCCTCCATTCGGAGCCAATCATAATCTTGCCCTGTACATTACCGTACAATGTCTCAAAAAGAATGTGCCCATGGTCCTTGTGGATGACGGATCCGCAGTGAATGACATTCCCCTCAAGACGGCTCACAAACTGGGCATTAAGGAAGCTGATTGGGTCTCGACAAATCAAGGAGTACGCGCTTACGACGGCACTCGTCGTAAGGTCGCAGGGCATAGCACTCTAAACGTCGCAACCGGACCACTGGAAAGGCAAACCAGTTTTCAGGTAGTCGACATCAACGCCTCCTTCAACATCTTCCTAGGACGTCCCTGGATTCACGTCGTCAAGGCAGTTACTTCAACTCTCCACCAGAAAATTAGGGTCTCTTTCAACGGGAAAACAATCACAATTCCTGACTCCCCGATCAAAGCCGTTATGAGAAAAGGAATAGCCTCCCAAGCCATTGAGGAAGATGATAATGAAATGTGGGGATTCCAAGTCGTGAATGCCATAACTGATGAGTCAACACCCTCTGATTGTGATCCGTTTGCCAACCTCATAGTCAACCGCATTCTGATGCGCCTGGGTTACTTCCCGGGTTTACCCCTTAATCCACTAAAGAGCACCTTGCCTCCCTTGAAACTGGCTAAAGTCCCCAACATCCCCTTCGGACTGGGATACAAGCCTACCGATGAAGATATCCAGGAAATGAACCTCCTAGTTCGGAAGCGCAAGAAGCACGGAGTTATCCTCCGTCCCTATCATCTGACCCTAAATGGATAGTTTGTCCCCGAGGGAGAGTCCGAGCTCTACCATGGCTTTCCGGAACCGATCTATGACTCTGTGGCCAAGACCAGGTACCAGGGTGTGGAAGTCTTCCAGGACTGCTACTTCATCCCTGACAATACCGAAGCTGCATCAACTGAGTCTAAGCCGTCCTCATGCCTCGATGTCCAAGCTGTCACTCTCCTCTTTGGAGAGTATAACATCAAGCGCCTCGACTACGAGGACATTATCAACATCGCCCTGAAGGACAATCAATTTGACCCAACCGCCTTGATCTTCGACACTGACCTGGAGAA
Source organism: Silene latifolia (assembly GCF_048544455.1). Taxonomy (NCBI): domain Eukaryota; kingdom Viridiplantae; phylum Streptophyta; class Magnoliopsida; order Caryophyllales; family Caryophyllaceae; genus Silene; species Silene latifolia. Next base: position 81,402,924 of record NC_133526.1, read on the forward strand.
AGCTACACAGGGCTACAGGAAGACCGTCAAGTGGACCGATCGTCGAGGCCGCGTTTTCAAGATCATAACTGGAGAAGGCCCAATGTTCAAAGAGGGAAGTGACGAAGGATCTAAATTCAGAGGCTGAGTCTACTAGGGTCATCCCCACTCCCAAGAAAGGTGACAACCTGGAGCCTGTTCCAGGGGCCACCTCCTCTACTGTGTCGCCTCTGACTGACCACGAGATGTCTGTCCTCTCCGAGCTTTTCGCTCGTGTCAACTTAATGAACGCTAAGTTTGCTTATGATTCGTCTCAATTTAACTGCAATGCGATTCTAAATGACTATGAGGAATTTGACTTGAGTGACTACCCACCTCACTTAGCCAAAGAACTTGACAAACGGGAAACCAGAACCCTCATCATTGAAGATACCGAACCTATTAACATAGGAACCAACAGCATACCTCAAGAACATAGGATAGGGACAACCCTTGACCCCTCGGAAAGACAAAAATTCATTGACCTCCTCCACGAATACAAGGACGTGTTCGCCTGGTCATATAGAGATATACCTGGGATTGACAGAGAAATTACGGAGCATCGTATACCCATTAAGCCAGGAGCTGGACCCGTGAAGCAAAAGCTGCGCCGGATGCGTCCTGAATGGGCCCTGAAAATCAAGGAAGAAGTAGACAAACAGTTCAAGGCTCGTTTCATCAAAGTGTCTGAGTACTCTGACTGGGTGGCCAACATTGTTCCTGTACCGAAGAAAGACGGGAGAATTCAGGTTTGCGTCGATTTCAGGGATCTGAACAAGGCGAGGCCAAATGACAACTTCCCTTTGCCACATGTTGACATTTTGGTGGACAATACCACCGAGCACGCCCTCCTATCATTCATGGATGCGTACGCTGGGTACAACTAGATTACAATGGCTGAGGAAGACATGCACAAGACTGCGTTCACTACATAGTGGGGTACATATTGCTACACGGTCATGCCCTTCGGCCTCATCAATGCCGGAGCAACCTATCAAAGAACCGCTACCACTCTCCTACATGATATGATGCACAAAGAGGTAGAGGTATATGTCAATGACATGATTGTCAAATCAAGAGAACGGGATGGCCACATCAACTCCCTTAGGAAATTCTTCGCTCGTCTGCGGAAATATAACATGAGACTAAATCCTTAGAAGTGTGCATTCGGGGTCATCTCTGGAAAACTCCTGGGACATGTCGTCAGCAAAAGAGGCATTGAGATTGATCGAACCAAAATCAAAGCCCTTCAACAAATGCCACAGCCTAAGAACGAGAAGGAGATTCGGGGATTTCTCGTTCAGGTTCAATACATCAACCGCTTCATTGCCAAGCTCACCATGATTTGTGAACCAATTTCAAGAAACTTCGCGCCTCCGCTCACACCGATTGGGATGACGATTGCCAAAAAGCCTTCGACAGGATAAAGGAAATCCTATCCAAACCTCATGTCCTCATGCAATCTCAACCGGGATTCCTTTATCCCTATACCTGACTGTTACCGACACAGCCATGGGAGTAATGCTATCACAAATTGTCGACGGCGAAGAACGTGCCATCTACTACATCAGCAAGAAGTTCATTGAGTACGAGACAAGGTACACCCAACTTGAGAAGACATGCCTTGCCCTAGTATGGTCAACAAAGAAGCTGTGGCATTACATGCTCAGCTACACGGTCCACATCTACTCCAAGATGGACCCGATCAAATACATCTTCGTAAAACCCGTACTAAACGGAAGGCTGTCTAGATGGACACTCATGCTGTACGAGTTCGACCTCAAGTTTGTGCCCCTCAAGGTTATCAAGGGAAGAGCAATCGCCGATTTCCTAGCAGAGAATCCCGTCAACGAGGATCCAACGACCGACACATGGTCACTTCCTGACGAGGACATCCTTTGTGCTGACTCCGACGCATGGGACCTATACTTCGATGGTGCATCTAATCTGAGAGGCTTCGGGGTAGGAATCCTTCTAATATCACCAGAGGGAGAACATGTTCCGATCTCAGTCAAGCTAGACTTGGCCGTCACCAACAATGCTGCTGAATATGAAGCATGCCTCATCGGCCTACAAACAGCCATCACACTTGGCATCAAAAGACTGAGGGTCCACGGCGATTCCTCGCTCATCATCAATCAGGTGTCCGAGTCATGGAAATCTGAAGTGACCGTTTAGCTCCCTACCGAGCAAAAATCAATCAAGAGGCCTAGTTCTTCGACCAAGTCGACTACTTCCACTTGCCACGAGAGGAAAATCAATTTGCTGATGCCCTGGCAAAACTTGCCGCACTCGTCAATATACCTGACGACATGACATCAATGCCCCTATGTGTCAAGAGAAGGAGCGAACCAGCTCACATTTGTGCCATCAACGACGACGAGGAAAGCCATGATGAACCTTAGTAACAAGCCATCCTCAACTACAAAACCAAAAATGAATTTCCTCCCAACTCTGATCAAAGAGGACGAAGAGCCATCCGTTTACTTGCATCACAATTCGTGATAAACCAAAATCAACTATACATAAGAACACCCCAAGGGATTCTCCTCCTTTGCATTGACAATCACAAAGCTAAAAAAGTCATGGGAGAGGTTCACGACGAAGAATGTGGCCCTCACATGAGCGCAATGATGCTTACCCGGAAGATTATGCGGCTAGGTTACTACTGGACCACCATGGAAGCCGATTGCCGTAACTACGTGAAACATTGCCACAATTGCCAAATCTTCACCAACATACAACACATACCACCAACCCTTTTATACAAAATGACGTCGCCCTGGCCTTTCTCAACCTTGGGCATCGACATCATCGGGAATGTCAACCCGGTGGGCACCAAGAGGCATTGCTTCATCCTCGTCGCCATCGACTACTTCACCAAATGGGTGGAAGCGCTGTCATATGCAGTCTTGACCGCCAAACAAGTGTCCAAGTTCATCCAAAACAACATCATCTGCCGATATGGGGTACCCCATGAAATCATCAGCGATCAAGGCTCTCACTTCCGGGCAGAAACACAGACCTTGCTGGACAAATACAAGATCAAGCGACATCGATCATCCCCTTACCGCCCCCAAACCAACGGAGCGGTGGAGGCGGCGAATAAAACTCTTGTTGCCATTATCAAAAAAATGCAAGACAACTACCGCGATTGGCCGAGCAAACTCCCATTCGCACTCTGGGGATACCGAACCTCCATTCGAACACCGACAGGCGCCACACCCTTCTAGAGGTCCCTTCTCTACGCATCCTACTGGAGAGTCAAGTCCCTGAGGCGGAATGGACCCGTCGAAGGTATGAGCAACTCACTCTTCTAGACGAGCGGTGGCTCAACGCCTTGCACAACGTCCAGCTATACCAACGACGTATACAACGGGCATTCAACAAGAAATTCAAACCCAGGAACATCAAGGAAGGCGACTTGGTCCTCAAGTCGGTCCGAGCACCACTACCCGTCGATCCGAGGGGAAAATTCAAACCCAACTGGGCCGGGCCATAACTGGTCAAGAATATACTTTCGGGGGGCGCAATGAGACTGAGTGACCTAGACGGGGAGGATTTTACAAACCCAACCAACCTAGACCAACACAAGAAATACTACCCTTGAACCGTAACAACCAACGACCTCAGCCTAGATTTAAAACTAGCGTCCACCTTAACCCTTTTCAAGTCAAGTTCCTCAATGCGTTCTGATTTGAAATTGCATGTTTTATCGAGTCTAAGTTGCGACACCTTGCCCGTTCCGAATGTCCTTTGATCTGTCAAAGGCAACATCCATTTGCACTAAAACAAACAAAACCCCCTGAACTACGAGCATGGTTTGATTTCACCTCTTCAGGTGGATACGTAGGCAGTCCCTTTTATACCTGAGGGATACAACCACAAAACCCAATCAAATTCACAAAACATTTCGAACTACGAGCATGGTTTGATTTCACCTCTTCATCTGGATACATAGGCAGTCCTTTCTTATACAAGAAAGATACAGCCATCCCCATAATCAAAACAAAAAACCCCACATACAAAAAACATCCCCATCAAAAAAAAAGAGGGAAAACCATTCCCTTTCCCACAAAAATACGAAATAAGCCTTTCTCTCTTCCCACAAAAATCCCACTTTCCCAAGTGCAAATGTTTAGGACGATTCAAACCGAATCGCCTTTACAAAATGGATGGAAGAAACAAGCATTCAGAATTTTTGACACGGGTAATCCTCTTATTTAATTAATAATGGGAGGGATTACAATTTCAACAACAAATAAAGCTCGACGAGTCTACAACTTGTCAAGGCTAAGGTGTCGACTAAAACACCTCACATAATAAAACTAGCACAAAACACACAATACATAGCTAGTACAACATAATAAAAACTCACAACACTAATACATCATAATAATAAAGTGGGTAATGGAGGTCTTCACTCTTCCATTCTACCCTTGCCTTTTCCCTCGGGGTACATCTTCCCCTTGTTCTTCTTGTTGGCCCGCCTAGCATGGACCTCCTCTTCAGAACGGATCCTCAACGGATCTAAAATGGCAACGGCCTCCGGTCTAGCACAAGACCCCATGTTCGGCTCAAAATGAGCCCATGCACGGCCCACCATATTCTTGGGACCCGAGCTTCTCCTCTTTGGTGGCCTCATCACATCGGGGCTAACTCCATCAACATACTCCTCAAAGAAGGCATGGTTGGCCTTGCCAACCTCTCGATACTTCAAGTCGACGACCTCGTCCTTACGGAATTTTGACCTCTCTTCCAAGGACGGATCTCTTGACCACTTGACATAAGCGGGAGTTACCCATGTCGTGGCAACGGGGTTTGGTATTTCCCAAAGCGGCCGAGTGGCCCACCATCTTTCGAAGACCTCCACAAGCTCGGAGTTCCGTAACACATTCTCTTGGATAAGGGTATCTTGAGCGGGCACCTTTTGTTGATGCCCCATTTGCCTCATGAGCCTTTCGGGATAAATGAAGGAAGCAACCTTCAAACCCACTACCATCAAAGAACGAGGACTAGCACCCGAAGCGGGCAACTCCGTGAAGGACCTCAAGTGCCACTATGGCACCACCCAACGGAGGTGAGGACCACCCTCCTCCGCCAATCTTGCGGACCAATAAGCTCGCTGGAAGCAAAGCTATCCGAGTACAACTTCTTCCTCATAGTAAGGTGACGGAAATAACAAGAAAAAGAATCAATCGGAGGCTCTACATACCTTAGCCTCTCCAATAGCCACACTTGGAGGATCCTTGGGGACCAAATGAAGGAGCTTCTCCACAAGGGCCTTCCTTGTCTAAAGCTTGGATGATCTCGCCAAGCACCAACCATGATGGATCTCTACCATGCTCCATTTGCTCAACCACATGTACAAGGGTCATGCTACCATAGCATTTCGGTCCCTCCTTCTTCAAAGCATCAACAAAGAGGTACACATGGACAAGGGAAAAGGCAAGAGCCCTTCTCCTAGCCACCTCCGAAACATTGGCAGCAAATCGGTTTGAAAAGATGTTGATAAGAGCCAACATATCCACACCATGTGGAGCAAGAAGAAAGTTGATTTGGCTTGTCGACAAGCCCAACATTGAACGGAATTTCTCCTTATAGCATAACCGAGTCGGAGGAAGCACCGGAACGCAACCCGGCCACCCACCAATGGCTCCAACTTCTTCGGCAAGTGGACAAATTTCACCTTTTGGGAAAACGAAAACATGGTGTTTCGAATCCCAAAACCGATGGCATGCTTCGATGAATGAGGATTGTACCTTGACTTGACGAAGCACCAACAATTGACCAACTCCCATGCAAATGAGTTGATACTTTTCGGGAGGCGACAAATCCCGGCACCATTGTCGCAACACATTCTCAAAAGCATCCATGAAATATTCTTGTGGAAGAAGAAGAAGAGGTTTTGTAGAGATGTTTTTGTGTTTCGGGTGATGAAACAATGAAACACAAACATCACTATTTTTTTCGCTTTTTCGCAGTATTCCACTAAAATAAAAATCGAAAATTGATAACACGACATCAGTTTTCCTCAAAAATTCAAGCACTCACATATTCGAGTCTTGACCTCACAAAAACCGAATAAAATATACTCGTAAAATTGTTTTCTAAAATTCATCCCTGACGGTTTGGGTTTGAATTTTTCGAGTCACAAATCAATTTCAATAATTTCGACGCAATTTAATTCAAAACACGAGTTAATTGCTCAATCTTCAGATCAATTCCTTTTGGAGTCCCAACGTGACGACTTGTCGCAAATCTTCAAAAAAATCATTTCAAATTTCATTTTTTTAAACTTCGTGTCATCGTGGTTAAATTTTGTTTTCAATCAAGTGCTTTTTACGTGTTTACGTTTATGCATACGTGCTACCTGTTGCCTGTTTTCTACACTAACGATGCAGGAACTAATGCAAAGCAAAAGGGGAACTGACAACGGACAGCGCTCCTCCGAAACACAACACAAAAAAAGCCAAAAAATCACAAAATAAACCACAATCCAAAAACACATATATACAAACCGCCTCACGCAAAATATAAATGTGTACAAGCAAGAGTCCAAGTCACGGACAAGCTACTACAACTACTCAGCGCCTCCTGTCGGTCCAGTCCCGGTCTCACGAGGAGTCGCAGCCAAGGCAGACACTACCACCTGCTCAGACTCCCTCTCCGGAGAACTCTCCAGCGTTTTGCGCTCCATATCGACATGGAGCTCTTCCGCTACAGCCAACTGAGCACTAAGAGAGGCAATCTCCGCGTCTCGGCTCCGTAACTCGTCCTCACGACGCCTCAACTCCTGGTCTCGAAGGGTGATCCCCAACCCCTGGGCCTCGATCATCGACCTGGCTGTATCCAACTCAGCACGGACCCGAGCAAGCTCCGTCGGATCCACAGTACCCTACAAAACACAATACAGGTCATCAAGATCTAAAAACGTGAAATACAACACAAAATACACAAAAACAACACACAAAAAGGTACCTGAGAAAGCCGAGCCTCCCTCGCCGCCACGTCACCAGCAAGCGCCCTCCAGCGGTTAGCCATCCGCCACAAAGCCTGATGACTTAACGGTCGTCACCTACAGCCAAAAAGGTCTTTCAATACAATGCAAGGCAAAACACGAATGAGGAAAAATGTTCAAGTTAGAAACTCACCCTCAGAACGACCAACCTCCACTCCATGCTAACGTCGGTCACCTCAGCAACCGCAGGCTCTGGTAACCGCAGCTTGTAGCTCCTCGCCACCCGGCCCCTGAAAGGTGGTCTCCGCCGGGAAAACTGGGGGCTGAGTCCTCATCAGCCTGTTGACTCCCTGCAGTTTGGATCCGTATCAAAAATAACAAACTCTCCTATCAAAAGTGAAGGAAAAGTAGATCTATATACTTACATATTCATATATATGTTATAAATTAATTTGTCATAAAATTAATAAAGGTCTTATGCATGCAAACTAATTAGCAAAAAAGGAAATCATCCTTACATTGTAATTTCGGTTCTTATGGGCACAAAAGAGATTCCTTCTCTTTTGTTCTTGAGCTTTCCTTTTGGATGAACAAAGACCCAAGTGTAGGATCTCTCCCAAGGAATTATACCCAAAGCTTACTCTTAATTAAAATTAATATTATATGAACTAGTACAATATTAATCTTGTGAAAAATGACCCAAAATAATTTGGTATTTGATCTCCCAAAACCGGTTGGGAGAGAATAGGAGAGGAAGTATTTTCTCTTTCTAAAACTTTGTATTTTATTAGTAAGAATGAAAATGAATATCACTTGTTGTATTCTTAGTGAATATTAGGCAAAATAATAAGAAAAATCTCAAGGATTTCTCTTCCCAAAACCGGTGGGAGTGGAGGAACAAAAGAGCCAATGCATGCCCTAGTTGTTCATCACAATGAACAATAGGCATGCAAGGCTAGTTTAGTAGGTAATTATGTTGTTTACCACTAATGAGAACAACTTAATATTTGCCTAAACTTCCTCATATTTTCGGCACACATGGATAACATGGAATCCATTTTATTTTTGTCAATTGTCAATATGTCACATGTCATATGTTACATAAATTTGTTATGTATTTTTAACATATTAAAAATCAACGTATTAATAAAAATACGTCATATACAAAAATCGACTTAGTAATTCATAATTACTTGTGCCAAAACATTTTACCAATTTATAAATCGTATTTATAATAATTCATTCAAATTTAATTGTTTCCTTAAACAATAATTTCATCTGATCAATGATACAATTCAATTACTCAGACCGTATCTCATTTAATCAAATTTCAATGTGATACGTAAATTTTACTTCCAAAATTGTCCGTCAATTTTTCAAGTAAATTAACTCTAACATTATACCATTAATTAAATTGATCAATTAAGAGTGTTGTCCTATAGGTATGACCTATGGGGTCAACTGATCACCACCGTCGCACGACAGTAATGTCAAACTCTAGTCAGCCAATCATTACCGATATATGTTGACCAGTTGACAGTAAAAATTACTTCCCAATTGTATTCTTTAAAATGAGATTTTAATAATGATATTTAAATCATGTGATCGCACTATTGTTGAGGACACATTTCCCAACAAAAAGGGACAATGAAAACAAAAGAACAGAGGAAAATATACCTCGATCGGCTACCAGGCAAGCCTCGACAACTGGAAGGTGTCGTAGTCAAAGTCCCGTAGCAACAGCTCCTCACCACGCTGACCGTGAAGGTGCTCCTCATCCTCGTCGGGAATCGACTCCTGGAACAACACCCTAGGCGGGTCGACCGGTACCACGAAGATCTCAGTAAGGCACTGACTGTTAGAATTATTTATCTCATTAATTTACATATTCATATATGAAATGATTTATTTAGTCATAAAATAAAAGCTAGATCTTATGCATGCAAACATAAACAAAATAAGAGAAGAAATCATCAATCTTACTATATGATTTCGAATTAATGGGCACCAACAAATTCATCTATTTGTTAGTTCTTGAGCTTTCCTTAAAATGGATGAACAAGGTTCAAAGTAGAACCTCTCCCAAAAGTGAATACCCAAGGAAAACTCCTAATAACTAATATTATTTTGTACTAGAAATAATACATGTCTTACTTAAAATTATGACACAAAAAATTTATTTGTTCTCTCTTATTTTCGGTTAAGAGAGGAATGATTTGGGAGATTTTTATTTCTCTAAGATTTTGCAATTGTAGAGAGAATTAATATTTCTTACACTAGAAATATATTATGAAGTAGTAGAATGAATCATAGAGGAAAAACCCTCTATATTTCCCTCTTGGAAAACCGGTGGGGAGGGTGACTAGTGCCCAATGCATGAGCTCATTTTCTTCCCAAGAAAATAGACTTGCATGGCTGCAAAATAAGTGTGTAATCATTTTGTTTTCCACTTAAATATTTAACACAATTTAAACATTATACTCCCTCCACTATTTCGGCACTTTTAACATAAAATGGATGGTCCATTTTATTTTGTCATTTGTCAATTATGACATATGTGACATGTTACTTGTCTTATGAAATTGTAATGTATTTTTAACATATTAAAAATCAACATACTCATAAAATATGTCATTTAAAAAATCGACTAGTAATTCGTAATTACTTGTACCAAAACGGTTTATCAAATTATAAATTACAACGTCTTGTATTTATAATAAATTATTCATTCAATTTCAATTTGAAATTGTTTCGTAAACAATAATTTTATCTAAGTAATAAAACAATTCAATTACTTAGACCGTATCTAATTTAATCAAATTATAATAAGACACGTTAATCTTACTCACAAATCATCCGTCAGTTTTAAGCAGTTTAATTAACTCGTATCGGCATACGATTAATTAAATAATCAATTAAGAGTATTTCCCTATAGGTATGACCTAAGGGGATCAACTGATCACCACCGTCGCACGACAGTAATGTCAAACTCTAGTCAGCCAATCATTACCGATATGTGTGGAACAGTTGACTGTAAAATATTACATCCCACATGTATTCTTAAAATGAGATTTAAACATGTGATCATCATGATCGACAGTTGTGATCGCATTATTGTCGGAGGACACATATTCCAACAATCTCCCACTTGTCCTCGACAAGTGTGCATCACCAATTCTCTTGTCCTATTACTATCTCCCACTCAATGCAAGGTGTCTTTCGGGTCGTACTTGCAAGTGATCATATCGAGAGTGGTTTCCTCGATCTGGAGAATAACTGATTGACCGGAATTATCTACCATAGATACCTTCCGAGCGTGGCCACGCATTTCCAGTTGATTACTCCCCGAGTGGCCCTGCGATATTGTTATAACCCTGACAAGGGGGTGGACAATTCCTATCGCCCTATTCCCTTCGACTAGCCACAACCATCATAACCCAAAATATGCCCATTTGACCCCATTTACGAAAGTCGTAGTAACATAAATCAAAGTTAATCTGAAACTGTGCCACCTTGGGCGAACAGTCTTTAGTCAAAAGAATTGACTCATTAGAATACTATAGTAGCTCTCGCCACGACCAGGCTATATAAATTTGCCAGAACTTTATAAGCGGTCATAAGGCCCGACAAAGTGTTCCTAATAGTTTGCCTATGTGATCGACTAGTCATCTCACGTGACTCTATGGCACTTGAACTTGCCATCAATCGCATCACACTCTAGTCACTTCGAGACGTCACCTCATACAAGTGACTATGGGCGAATACCATGTTAATCCGGGTTCACTTTAACGGGGTTCAATATTGTCTCTACAACCCGTTTGGATGTAACAAAGTATAAAAGGAGTTTTATAAAAACTCGAACGACAAATGTGATTATCACATATGAATAGTCAATGCCTGATTACTATTTCATATTCTATAATCTAATTTGATCTTGTATGTAGTTATTCATCTCAATCCAATTGAAATGACATGACTCATCGTGTTAAGCCTATGAAAAGGCTTTGGTTATGTTGGAATATGTGTCCTCCGACAATAATGCGATCACAATTGTCGATCATATTGATCACATGTTTAAATCTCATTTTAAGAATACGTAAGGGATGATTGATTTTATAGTCAACTGATCAACATTAATCGGTAACAATTGGCTTGTTAGAGTTTGACGTTACTGTCGTGGGGCGGTGGTGGTAAGTTGATCCCTTAAGGTCACACCTAAAGGATGATGCCCTTATCTGTAAAGTTGATTAATTGTATGACGATACAAGTTGATCAATTCCTTAAACTTGAACAATTCATTTGTGAGAGAGAATATTGATATCTTATTGTAATGGGATTAAATAAGATTTATTTTAGTAATTGAAATGCCTTGTTACTAAAATTATTTATTGTTTGAGAAACAATAGAGATAAGAATGAATGGTTAATTATAATTACAAGATGTTGTGAATTATAATTATATGACCCATTTTATTTATGTGATCAAGTATCACTAGTCAATTTGTTGGAAGTAATTTAATTAATTTATAAAAATGATATTTATGTGATAAATATGCATTTAATTAATTAATAACATGTAACATACTACATGTGACATATTGTGTGACAAATGACGAATTGACAAAATAAAATGGTAGTCCATTTTACATACATGGACCGAAATAGAGGGAGTTATGGTGGATTATGGGTGAATTATTTTATGTGATAGAATATTATATTCATGCCTACACCATGTAGCTTACACACCTACTCTTACATCTCTTACACAACCTATTACCTTGTGAAGAGAAAAAGGATAAAGTAAGATGCCATCCTTGGGATTTGGTGGTGCTTCAAACCGTGTTCCCTCCTTCTTTTAGAGAGAATTAGTTCTCTTATTTTATTCTTACACATCACATGCAAAAGTTTATGCATTATTCTCTCTTCTCTCTTTAATCTTCATCTAAAATATGAGAAGATTCAATCAAATTGTTCATATCAAATTACTAATATTATTAGTGTAATATATGAGTATTAGTAATCAATTTTAAGGTAAACTACTAAACAAATATCTAGCAAATATTATTTAGTGGGGATAAGGGATAATCTTGGGTGCAATCAAGAGGAGAATCTCTAGTTTGGGGTTTTTGGAGGATCATCCTAATATTCAATTATAGCTCAAGAACTAACAAGTAGGAGATCTTGTTGGTGCCCAAAATGGCCGAAAATAAGATGGTGAGAAATCGATTTTTCCATCTCTTTTATTAAGTTTGCATGCATAAGATCTAGAATTTATTTTATGATTAAATAAATTGATTCATATATGAATATGTAATTTAATGAGATTAAATGTTTTCTAACAGGTTAGTAGCTAGGTTTTATCAACTTCTTGTACCTTACTCAAACTTACTACATCCTCGTTTTCCTTTGTAATGTATACATTTGCATTACAAAACTTTCTGAGTACGTGTCTAGATCCAATCTAGACATAGGCCCTTTAGCCTTAGAATAGCTCCCATTGTTTTCACAGTGTGCGGGACCCATCCCTCTCGCACATCTCATGATTGTAAGTGTACTCAATTTCCGTTGTGAGCATCCTCATTGTTCTTTATTACCTAGAACGATTCTAACAAATCCATTTCTTAAATAACTTAGCCACAATGGTTCCTTAACCATCTTTAGGTGTTTTGAATACGGGTTTTGTCCGAAACCATATGCAATCTCAACAGTCATTAGTGTAAGTCCTTACACAAATTTGTGAATTTCAAAAACACTTAACTTTGCATTTTTAATGCTTCTTCAAGCACTTAGAAATAATCAATATGGCTATTTGGTAACTATTACTTAAATTCGATTTGAAACAATTCATCATACTCAAAGTATATGAAGTGCTATACATCATCACTCATTTAATTGATCCGGCATCGGAAGCAAATGGAATCAATCAAATATGTTCAACTTGATTGAACTAGTCATGAATCTTATCAACATAAGACTTCTTATTTGACGCTAATATCATGTGGATTTATCTACATAAATCTGGATATTAAAGATGTATTATACTACTCCAAGTCTTAAATCATTCCCAATAATCAATATGTCATCCACATATAAGACTAATTAAAATTTCCGTAACTCCCACTAAACTTCATGTATAAACACAACTTCTCGACTTATCGAGAAAAGTTTTATAACATGATCAAAACATTGATTCCAACTCATTGATGTCCTACTTAAGACCCTCTCTTAAGTTTCACATTATCTTAGGATCGCAAGAATCTACAAAACTCAAGACATGTATTGAATACATTCCTTCTAATTGAAGAAGTGGGTTTTAGATTCACTTGCTATATGTATATCATAATGAAACACAATCCTTAAGAAGATCCAAATAGATTTAAGCATTTCAACTAGTGCAAAACCCTCTGCTACCAATCAAGCTTTGATATCTAACAATTCACTTGGAATTTATTTCGGATTTTCATGGCTCTAAGCCTTGTATTGAGTTGTGACTTAAACACTCTCATGTAAGTCATATGTTCATTACTTTCCAGAAGTTATTTTGAATCGAACAATTTCTTTGTAAGTTGCAAGCTCTTTACTTTCCAAAAGTAACATGAATTCATCGTCTTCAACAAGTGATGAATTTAATCTCCTAGGTTTTGAAGAAACAACGTCATGTAGCCAAGAAAATACATTTTCTTGCAACATACAAATTTGACACAATTCTTTTGTGTCTCCTTGAATATTTTCTTCCACTCTGTCTTTTAGAAATAAACTTGTATTCTAGAAAGACAGCTTTACGAGCCACAATCCTGTTGTACTCGTGATTATTGTAAGGAAAAATGAGCATTTGTTTCTTGTGTAAACTTACAAACATGGTACCCTACCATTTCATATCTTATATGATTCGTTTTTAATTTAGTGGAAAAATAATTTAGACAAAATGATAAAATCCCCAAAAGGATCAAGTAACTCAAAGTAACTTGATTGAAGTCCAAACCATATCGAATTACGTTTGATTTCTTTATCCAACCACACATTATCCCATAATGCGTGCAAGAGAGATTAATTTGTGATACTATATCACATTTCCTTTGGCTTATATCAAAGTCTTCACTTTGATAATCCCATCACGACTAAATCGTGATTCTTTGAGCTCTTTGAACTTCTTCAAAGATTTCTCATTTTACCTTATTAAGTGAACACATTAGTGTCAACTTAAATTGTTGGTAAAAGAGAATGATCAACCTATTTTGGATCAATGATTTACAACCTCGATCTCCTTTTTAACCAAAAGGCACGAGATATCTTGCTTTGAATACAAGATACGCATATACCATAAGATTAACAATCTAATGGTTTCAAGAGTACTCGATAACTCTTTGCGTTCATCATTCGAGAATTTAAGGTTTAATCTTGGGTTACCAGTTTGAGTCTTGCATCATCTACATGATATATCTTTCTAGTTTGGTTTAGAATATAATCACCTTGATAATGGGCTAGCCATACATCAAATCATGGTGTATAGGGTCACAAAAGTGGAACCTCTTTTGTATCTTAACAAGTTTATATTCTTATTTAGAGTTTATGCACTTAATAGTCATAATTAAGTACAACTATAAACCCAAAACTAGATTGATTACACAATGACTCTATCTCTCGACATTATTTGATGCTAGTCGTCATATTATAATCATCTTATGTATCGAATACAATGATGAAAACCTCCAATGGTTTCTAATATTGACGAAGTAGTACTAGCAAAATTTATGTTAATCAAATAAACATTTAAAGAAGAAGGTCCCATTAGATGTCCCACAACTAACTTGTTGATTCTTCAATAATTTGGGGTAGTTTCCTTTCTAGCGTCCAACAATTAAGACAATGGAAACTTTATCGGTCGGGATTGATAGGTTTAGTATTGTTATTCTCAATAACGTTACTTTTAACATTACCTTGTATTAATTCCATTCTAATTTTACTTCTTTAAACCTCACCCTTTTCTTAACGGTTTAAGAGAATGCTCCCAATCATTTCAATGAGTCTTTGCTCAGAGAAGCAAAATTGAATTTGATGAAGACTACTCTTCAATTCATCCGTTTAGTCTTAAAACTTTCATTGAAGTGGTTGCGGTATTTTGGTCAATTTTGATTTCCTACAAATCTAGTTACCAAAATGATTTAACGTTTCAAAGTACTTAACTCAATTAAGCATATGAGAAATAATTCATTGTAAGTAGATAAGTTTGTCAAGAATCAAAAACCCTTTTGATCATGAATATCTTTTATCTATACTCTTCAAAAGAGATCCTTACAATGGATAATACGAGGTTTTTAGGAGAAAATTTAAATTTTGTCTTTAGTTACGATGTTTTAATGGAAATTTGAACTAAAATCGAAATGATATCGTATATGAATTGTGGTAAAGAAATAGAACAATATGATAACGGAATAGTGGAAAACTTAACATTTATCGTTTTATTAATACTTGTAAATAACAAGTAAAGCATTTACATAGTGACCTCTACCCAACTATGATAAATGATTCCAAGATCCAAATTCATATTAACTCGGGCATCGGTAAAGACGAATACAACCCTCATCAATATAACTCGGTGGATTAACTCTTTAATCGATTCTACTTTTAGAACTCTTGGTCGATCAAATTACATTAATATTTATCTTTAGCCCGAAACACATCCGGCAACCGTCGAGAATACTTTCGTTGAGTTCAACCCAAATTTCGAATAAATGTGTCCATGATCCAAATTTACATCAACTTGGGCATCGGTAAAGCCGAATACAACCCTTATCATGTGTCCATGATCCAAATTCACATTAACTTGAGCACGGGGTAGCCGATGAAACCCTCATCAACATGAATTCGGTGGATAGACATTTACCACCCACTTCTCCTACGTAACAAGGTTGGTACCCCGGGGTGGCCGAGTGCACTCCCTCGCGAAATAGGTTTTCATGGTTTCTACTTTTTGGTAAGGCTATGTCTCAATTGTTTATTTTTAGCGAGAGGTCATGTCAATTTATCATCTATCACGTTTTAAGTGAACTAAAGCGGTGAACTACGATAATTTTAATTGACACTGTCAATAAACTCGATAAAAAGACAATGCATGTTTTAGTTATGGCGATTTAGCGATGCATGCAACATATAAATAAAATGCAAAGCATAAATTAAATCCTAGTATGGCTTTCTTAAAAATAGTAAATCTAATAAACTATTACAAATTTGGAAACCAACTCCTTTGGTCCCTTGAACTTCGGTCTTGGCACGCATATCAAGGCAACACCGTCTTTAATGGATCGCCTTCTCGAGTGGCACCGTCTTCAAGGATCTCCGGAATAAATAAATTATATAACAAATTACATAATTTCCTATTATACATTTGTAATTAAAATAAAATAAATCTATTAAATTACAAAACGGTGATACGAGATCACAATAAATTACAACCGGATCGATATTCCCATACATTTCGGGTAATATCAATTAAAACTAAGGCCATACTAAGCAAAATTACATAATTCAAAAATTACATAAAATTAAAATATGACAATCATAAATAAAATGCAGCATTATAATATGTATGAACATGCCCAATTTTATGCTAAATCGCCTTTAAGGAGCCAATATCGTATATTAATCGATTTTTATGGATTTGCGTGATTTAACCTTTTAAAATCACAATAATTACATAAAATCATATTTATGTACAAGTTAATTACCCTAACCAACTTAGGACTCAAAATTAGTCTCCACTAACATATTGACAATAATTAACATATATTTCATAATAGTGTTCATAAATGGACTCAAAATACAAAAATTTGCCATAAACTTCAAATTAAATCATAAAATTTCAAATAAATTCAAAATTCAAAATTTAAACTGATGAACATTCTGGAAAAATACCATGACACTCATAATGTTCAAAAACTTAGGTGATACCCGTCGTTGTGAGTACCAAAGATAAAATTTATAATTCCTATTAGGACTAACCTAGGCTAGTGGTAACAGGGTCGAACCACAAGGAGACAGTTGTAAATTTTATTTGATTTATGGTCAGTCTGAGGTAACTATTGTGGGGGTTGAATTGAATTGGTCTACAGCTAAAAGTGAACAAAGATAATAAACTAAATAAACGATTTAAACAGATAAAAGAAGGGTACTAGGATGGTCGGGTCATTATAGCTTCGGCGGCAGCAAACTAAGTCGGTCTGAATCAAACACAGGTAAGGCGGGAAATAAAGAGGTCCTCTCGGTCCACTCTTAACAAATAGCATCTCTCGATCTCGCTATAGGTCCCTAATGTCACTAATACTGACTCTCGTCCTGAAAAGTGGCTAACGGTCTAAACTATACCTATCTTTCGATCTTAGCACAGTCTAGTCGAATTAATTGATGGTCTAATAACCTCCCCTACCTTTCGATCTAATGGGTCAATCACGAAATAGGTATCTAACTGGTCGCATGCATTCGATTCGTTAAATACAAGATTAAAACAATTAAAACGATTATAAAACCCTACGAGGTCAGTCGATCGACTGGCAATGTCAGTCGATCGACCAACACGCGAGACAGTCCTCTCTAATCTAATACCGCCTATGCCATAAATCGCCTACATCCTAGCACTAAAGAATTAGCTACTCATGCTGAAAGTAATAACAACAATAAAACTAACAGCAATCACCGAATTCATGCTTAAAGTAAATAACAAAAAGCGATAGAACGATAATTGGCTTTGGGATACTAATCTAGCAAATCTTATACTAATGAAGAAACTAAAACAAAAAAATGGAATTAGGGCAGAAAGAATACCGAGATTCAGAGGAACGATTAAGAATAAGAACAGAAATCCAATGCTAAAACGATGTTCCGAACCCTAATTACTCGAATAAACTAAAACTGAAAGTACTGTATTGTGATAAAAACTTCGATAGAAAAACTTCGATACCCCAAACTGATGGTTTTATGTTACGTTATATAGCAATCAACGTAACATCTTATTTCCTAAACCTAAACTTCACGGGCTTCAAGATTCACGGTCTTTCAATTCACGTTTGGAATAGAAATCTGGTCGATCGACTGATGAGGCTGGTCGATCGACTGCTCCTCAGCAAACAGTAGCTTCTGGAACCCGAGCATTGGTCGATCGACTGAAGGTGACGGTCGATCGACCGGATGAGCTGCTACTTGACTTCTTAAAACACGTGGACTTGTCTTTTGGGCCTTGGATTGCGCACCAAGCTCGTTCCTTAAGCAATTCCTTTACGTCATTTGCAATGCAGATTACTCGGGGACGGATTTGGCTTGATATCCCGTTGAATTCTTCACATTTCTGCAATAATGTACAAAAACACGAAAGTAGAGGAAAATAGAGAAATATTGGCATATATTGCACATTTGAGCTCTGAAATGCGTGTAGAATAAAGTGTGAAACATCATATTTTAGACACGCATCAAATCTCCCCAAACCAAACCTTGCTTGTCCCCAAGCAAGAACTAGACTCGATCTAATGACCTAATGGAACGAGTTCAATCTCAGAGCGAAATGCAAACTGTTAAGCCTAAACCAATTTAATGCAAAACCACAATCAATTAGTAATGCGAATCATGCAAACGAATTATGAAGTCGTTAAAATTATGCCGAACTGTTGACTGTAAAGACTTATCAAATTGGACTCTCACGGGTCGCTCAAAATACTCAATAAGCACAGGTGATATTAATGTAAGATAGAAAGAAGTAAATTTTGTAATGACTCTCACCTAACTACGACCTATGAAAACATGCCAGCAATAAAATATGAAAATGATCTCTACAACTGTACATATGCATTCCAACCAAACAGATGACCAATGACACATGCCGAGGGAATATGGGATATGTGACGTATGGGTAAGAAGAGGCAAAAAATTTTATGGTAAAGTGGGGGTACAGGTGATCAAGCTAGTACCAAAACGGAACCAAGTGGCAACATCCAACTTCTTGCTCACAATCAGACGAAACAGTGCCGCAGCAAGCACAAAACTCACAATCTCCAAATTGTCGAATCAATAAACTCCCCATAGGATATAAATGAAACATGGGAGAAAAAATAGCCAAAAGATAAGGATTAAATTATGCGAATTGACCTTTTCTCGAATCTCAGTCGACCGACTAAAAGGGGCAGTCGATCGACTGCTTTGAACAGTACATGACTCTTTTTCTTTTTTTCGAATCATTTTTTTCATCTGTGTTTTTTTTTTTTTCTTTTCTTTTGTTTCTTCCTTTCCTCTTCCGTTTTCCAATCATCATCTCAACAGAGCAAATGCCACCAAAAACGAGTAACAATCCCAAGAACACAAACTACTAGCTTGACAAAGGTAGGCTAAATGTAGGATGTAGTAAACGGGACAAAAAGGATATTTTTGGCAGTGTGAAGCTTATGGGTAAAATGAGAAAAGGAAACCTCTACCACATGTGTCAACAAACCACAAACCGAATGCATACAGGTATTAAGTAGATCGAATTCATATTCATGCAAATTAAGGAAACATGTCTCATAAGGAGTACTACTCACATTCCTAAATAAACCGGTCATAGATGCCACCAGTTATAGACTCTAATTCTCAGAATATGTGATGTAGTTTGCCAAAATTCAAAGTCAAGTCTCAAGTTCAGCAAGAATGTAACGAAAACTCGTAGATATGCATTTACGATTCTACTAATAACATGTTAATCTAGCAAGGCTCAGGCAAAACAGGTGCATATGCAAAATCATCATAGAAATACTACTGTTCCGACTCGACCTATATGCTAAAATAAACGTGCATTTTATGGAATTTTTTGAAATTTTTCAATTTTTTGAATTTTTGTATATATATATGAGAAAAAGACAAATGCAAGACAAAAAATAAACGTGAATGCAAGAAAATGAAATGCGACGCAAAACCCTTCCCCAAACCAAATCGCACAATGTCCCCATTGTGCAAAATCATATAGTGAAGAAAAGAGAAATGGGAATTTGCGAGAAAATAAATAAGCAAGACACAAAGGAAAGATATGGAACTCACAAGACTCTAAGCGCAGCAAAGAAAACCTCCCCAAACCAGCGTGAGCTAGGAGGTTTCAGTAGCCAGCAGTGCTACCAATAAGGACCTGAAAAGACAATTAAAAACCACGCATAAGACCGAAGAAAATAATTTTGAAGCGTAAAAATTGTGCACAAATGAGACAATAGAAGAAATAGTTAATTCGACGGAAAATAAAGTGGAGTAGAAGACTCCCTTAGGCCCGCATATCGACCAAACATAGCAGGGGAGAGGTCGTGAACGAATATAGCAGCAGCAGTGGTCGATCGACCACGGAGATCAGTCGATCGACCAGGTGGGCGTGAACAGTAGCTCCTGTAAACCTGCAATTCAGTCGATCAACCAATGGTTCCAGTCGATCGACTGAAAATACTGCTGCAGCGTCTTATTTCTTCGTAATTGCCCAATGATTTGAGCTAACAAGCCCTAAATACCTGCAAAAGCACAATAATACGAGCCAAAAATTGCGCAAAACCCAGAACGAAGTCTAAAATACTTAAAAATCCTAAGCAAATAAAATAAAAGCGAAGTTTTCGCGCACACAAAAAGCAATAAAATTGTCTCAACAAAGCAAATAAAGAGAAGTTTATAACGAGATCGATCAACTAATAGTTGATCAAGAAGGACCACGGTATGGCCCACTTCGTCGGCTTCTGGCTACTAGAGGTAGCCTCAATGGTGCTCATCTTATTAGTTGCACCCTTCTTAGCGTCGACGGTCGGAGAGCTCAATGGACCAGCTTCGTCATCTCCCCAATCAAGGACTCCCACGGAATCGTCGGAATCCAAATTTGCCCATCTCACCTTGGCTGGCTCATCTTCCACTACCTCATCAGCACCATAGCTTAAGCAACCAAGACCTCCTCGTTGAATGATCGGCTGCTTTACAGTTGGCATAACTTGTGGCACTTCCTTCCCCAAACCAGCTCCTGCATTATCTAAAACAACAGAGTCTTCCTCCTTCTTGCTCCCAATCCGGGGCGGAGGGGTTAACACAGCAGTAGTAATAGGCACAGTCAATTTAGGAAGCACAAAGTACGATCTCTTTTCAGAGACCGTATTACAAGTAACAGGCCACATGGCGTCCTTCTTTTTAGCAGGTTGGGCAAAAATGATGGAATGTTTCCCAACTTTGAAGGTCAAAGTTCCGAGCCTACGTCAATAATCGCACCAGAGTGTGCGAAAACGCCTACCTAAGATGATCGGTATATGGGCATCCTCGGGCATGTCAAGGACAACAAAGTCAACAGGGAAGAAAAACTTCCCTATTTGGACGGGTATGTCCTCTAGGACTCCTATAGACTCGACCAGCAGATCGGTCACCATCCGAATCTGTCATGTCGGTGATAGCAAACCGGGTCAACTTGAGTTTTCTAGCTAAACTCAAGGGCATGACGCTTATACTGGCCCCTAAGTCACATAATGCCTTCTCAATTGAGAAGGTACCTATTTTGCAAGGAACGGAAAAGCTACCCGGATCCTCTAACTTATGGGGCGCAGTGTGAGACAGATAGGAGCAAGACTCCTTGGTGAGTGCGACAGTGTGCACTGTTTCAAGTGACCGCTTTTTGGACAATAACTGTTTCATAAACTTAGTGTATGCTGGCACTTGGTTAACTAACTCAAGGAAGGGTACCTGAAGATTCAAGCTACGAATAACTTTCTCAAATTTACTGAAAGATACCTGTTCCTTCGTCGGCACGAGTCTCTCCGGATATGGGGCCGTAAGGAGTACCTTAGCCCTCTCCTCTAAATCGCGTGTGCCGGTATCCTTGGACTTAGGCTGAAAGTCCGTCACCTTCTCTTTGTTGAAGCTAGACCCCTCCTCAGACTGTCTCAAATCAGAACCATTAACCGTCATCGGATCGAACTTCGGAACTGGGACTGACCCATCAGCACTCGGGTCTGCCCCTAAAATCTTCGGGACTGTGGTACCCCGAAACAAGTGGTCTCGCAGATTAGTTGGCATCAAAGGACGAAATTCTTCATCATCAGCAGCGATCTTAGTCGATCGACCACTGTCCTCAGTCGATCGACTGAGATGTACAGTTCCAGAAGCTCTTGTAACCCGTGCTTCAGTCGATCGACTAGGTATGTCAGTCGATCGACTGAAATACCTGGCAGACGTCTTTTTCTTTGATTTGCTCGTTGAAGCTTTCTCTTGACTTGTTTCCGGCTCATCTTTTCCAACAGCGTCCTCAACCATGGCAGGACCATCAAGGGTGGACCCGCTCCTTAAGGTGATGGCATTTAGGGTCTCCTTTTGTTCCGGTTGAGTGGGCAAGTGTCCGGAAGCTCGAGTGTTATTTTTACTAGCCAATTGAGCAATTTGGCTCTCTAGTAGCTTCATCCCGGCCTCTCTTGCTTGGGACTCCTTTAGCAACAGATTCTTGAGCTCGGAAAATTCAGTTCTGATTGTTCTTTGCTGCGGCACATAAGGAGGTTTCTGGTATTGTTGTTGCTTTTGATGAGGGGGCACATAGGGTTGTTGCTGCGGCGGATGTTGGGTTTGATTTTGGACATTTTGGCTCCTCCAACTCAAGTTTGGGTGGCTTGGCTCATAGTAGGTGTTTGTCTGCCTATAGTGTTGGAAGGCAGCACAAGATTCAAAGGGGCTAGGGCATTTTTTCGAGACATGGCCCTCACCTCCACACCTTTCACAGACGAAAGGGCCGTCTGACACAGCATTGACTTGGTACATCCCACCCTTAGAAGCTCCTCCTAGCTCATACTTGTCAAACCTCGCAGAAGAGCCTCAAGTGCAAAGAACAGAGGAAGATTCAGCAGCTCTCCTCTGGTTCCCTCTCGAATTCCCATCCTCGGCCTTGTGGGTAGCTAGATCGTCAATGATCTTCCACCCCTTGGTTGCTCCCAAATTTTCACGAATCTTCCATTGGCTGCAAAGATCCAAAATGGCCCTCTGATCGTCGTACAACCCATTGTAGAAATGATTGCACAAACTCCACTTTTCGAACCCATGGTGCGGTATGGTTCGCACCAACTTCTTGAATCGGACCCATGCCTCGTGGAAATTCTCATCTGGCCCTTGTTTAAAGCCCGTGATTTGAGCTCTAATAGCGATCGTCCTTGAAGCAGAAAAGTACTTCTTGTAGAACGCCAATGCCAATGTATTCCAATCAGTGATCTCCTGAGCGGTCCGGTCCAAATCTCTATACCACTCCCTTGCAGCATCACGAAGGGAGAAGATGAACATGGTCTCCTTGATTTGATCCTGTGTCACGCCAGATGGTGGGGGAATGGAGCAGCAGTAGTCAATAAAGGTCTCCATATGCCTTGCTGCATCTTCATTTGCTGCTCCCCCGAACTGATTTCTCTCTACCATAGTAATGTAGGGAGGCTTTGGTTCGAACTTCCTGGCATCTCCCGGTAATTCGAACCCCTTGTATAAATTGTCGGCTGTCGGCTCAGAATAACTAGCTATACTTGCTTCCTCGGCCATGACTGGAATTTCCTGAGAAGTAACTGTCTCTACCAAGAAGTGGAAACGGGCGAAGATGGTGGATTATCTTCGAACAGTTCGTTCTCGTAGTAGCTTGACAGAGTACTCGCTCTTCCTCTCGTCGGTAATACTCTTTGTGTTCGTCTCAACTCGCGCAAGGATCTTTCAAGCTCGGGTTCAACGGTACTAATTCTCCACCCCGTGACTGCGCGCATAAGAAGAAACTACAAAAGGAATATAAGAAAAGTTTAAGGAACGGATGTCCCTTAAACTGAGAAAGACTAAAAATAAAAACAACTAAAATTAGGACTATTGCCTCCCCGGCAACGGCGCCAAAATTTGATACCCGTCGTTGTGAGTACCAAAGATAAAATTTATAATTCCTATTAGGACTAACCTAGGCTAGTGGTAACAGGGTCGAACCACAAGGAGGCAGTTGTAAATTTTAGTTGATTTATGGTCAGTCTGAGGTAACTATTGTGGGGGTTGAATTGAATTGGTCTACAGCTAAAAGTGAACAAAGATAATAAACTAAATAAACGATTTAAACAGATAAAAGAAGGGTACTAGGATGGTCGGGTCATTATAGCTTCGGCGGCAGCAAACTAAGTCGGTCTGAATCAAACACAGGTAAGGCGGGAAATAAAGAGGTCCTCTCGGTCCACTCTTAACAAATAGCATCTCTCGATCTCGCTATAGGTCCCTAATGTCACTAATACTGAATCTCGTCTGAAAAGTGGCTAACGGTCTAAACTATACCTATCTTTCGATCTTAGCACAGTCTAGTCGAATTAATTGATGGTCTAATAACCTCCCCTACCTTTCGATCTAATGGGTCAGTCACGAAATAGGTATCTAACTGGTCGCATGCATTCGATTCATTAAATGCAAGATTAAAATAATTAAAATGAATATAAAACCCTACGAGGTCAGTCGATCGACTGGCAATGTCAGTCGATCGACCAACACGCGAGACAGTCCTCTCTAATCTAATGCCGCCTATGCCATAAATCGCCTACATCCTAGCACTAAAGAATTAGCTACTCGTGCTGAAAGTAATAACAACAATAAAACTAACAGCAATCACCGAATTCATGCTTAAATTAAATAACAAAAAGTGATAGAACGATAATTGGCTTTGGGATACTAATCTAGCAAATCTTATACTAATGAAGAAACTAAAACAAAAAAATGGAATTAGGGCAGAAAGAATGCCGAGATTCAGAGGAACGATTAAGAATAAGAACAGAAATCCAATGCTAAAACGATGTTCCGAACCCTAATTACTCGAATAAACTAAAACTGAAAGTACTGTATTGTGATAAAAACTTCGATAGAAAAACTTAGATACCCCAAACTGATGGTTTTATGTTACGTTATATAGCAATCAACGTAACATCTTATTTCCTAAACCTAAACTTCACGGGCTTCAAGATTCACGGTCTTTCAATTCACGTTTGGAATAGAAATCTGGTCGATCAACTGATGAGGTTGGTCGATCGACTGCTCCTCAGCAAACAGTAGCTTCTGGAACCCGAGCATTGGTCGATCGACTGAAGGTGACGGTCGATCGACCGGATGAGCTGCTACTTGACTTCTTAAAACACGTGGACTTGTCTTTTGGGCCTTGGATTGCGCACCAAGCTCGTTCCTTAAGCAATTCCTTTACATCATTTGCAATGCAGATTACTCGGGGACGGATTTGGCTTGATATCCCGTTGAATTCTTCACATTTCTGCAATAATGTACAAAAACACGAAAGTAGAGGAAAATAGAGAAATATTGGCATATATTGCACATTTGAGCTCTGAAATGCGTGTAGAATAAAGTGTGAAACATCATATTTTAGACACGCATCATTAGGTTAAAAATTTCGAAAATTATCGAGGAAAAACAATGTTGCGGTTTATCGGATTTATCAATAATAACCATAAAATTATGAGAAAAAATTATTTTTACTTACTTTTCACTTTTAGATCTGCAATAGGTGATAAAATGCAACATGTGACGTTTTTCCTTAGTCATGAAGTATGTTTTAGCAATTTTTACTAATTAAAGACACTATTTATGTGATTTTTCATCAAAAATTCATAAATCATGTAAAGACTTCATTATAGCCAATTATTTTACACACATCTTGTAAAATTGCATGTGACAACATACTAAATTTCTATGACTAGATTCGAAATATAACTCATATTAACCTATTTTTCCATTTAAATTCGATTTTAACTTGAAAAATTCATATTTCGAGCATAACAACTCATATTATTATGAAAATTTAAAGGCCATCATTAGATAATATATGTGAAAACATATCCAAAAGCACCAGAAAAATCGAAGTTTAACTATTTTTCGTCCAAAATTGACATTTTTATCATAAAAATCACATTTTAATGCCATTAGTATATAAAATGAACAATAAAATCCATAAATAAACCCAAAAATCCTGAAAACATTGTAGGACCAGAAACTTTATCATGCAAATAAATTTCGTGATATATCATAATAAACACAAATTTATAAGTTTTGTTTGTTAATCGTATAACTCGGAAAAAAAATAACCGATTTGCATGCAAACAACCTAAGGCTCATGATACCGCTTGTTAGAAATCTATATCTCATTATTTAACATATTCATATATGTGACATTTAATTTAGTCCTAAAATTAAATACAAATCTTATGCATGCAAACATAAATAGAAGTAAAGAAAGAAATCATGTTCCTTACTATGTGATTTCGGTTTTATGGGCACCAACAAGATCTCCTTGTTGTTAGTTCTTGAGCATTCCAAATAATGGATGAACAAAGATTCAAGTATAGAATCTCTCCCAAAAGTGAATACCCAAGGAATACTCTTAAAGACTGAAATAATATGATCTAGTATTAGGATTAGTCTTACTTAAAATTTTGACACAAAATATTTACTTGTTCTCTCTTGTTTTTGGTTGAGAGAGAATAGATGAGTGAGTTTTTATTTCTCAAGGATTTTCACAAAGATACAGAGAGTATCATTTCTTACACTAGAAACTTTTTATGAAATGATGAATGAATAAAAATTGAAAAGAAAAACTCTTTTCTTTTTGCCTATGGTGGCCGAAATAATTGGCCTTGGGTAGCATGCCCAATGCCTTTTATTTTTGCTCTTCTCAAAAGCTAGGTGTGAATGGCTACTAGTTAGATATAATCATTGTGTTTTCCACTTAAGATAAAAACACAATATAAATCTTACACTCCCTCCATTATTTCGACACACTTAAAATAAAATGGGTAGTCCATTTTATTTTGTCATTTGTCAATTTTGTCACATGTAACATGTTACATGACATGTCACAATGTAATGTATTTTTAACATATTAAAAATCAACATACTCATAAAATATGTCATTTACAAAATCGACTAGTAATTCGTAATTACTTGTACCAAAACAGTTTATCAAATTATAAATTACAACGTCTTGTATTTATAATAAATTATTCATTCAATTTCTATTTCAATTGTTTCGTAAACAATAATTTTATCCAAGTAATAAAACAATTTAATTACTTAGACCGTATCTAATATAATCGAATTACAGTAAGACACGTTAATTTTACTCACAAGATCATCCGTCAATTTTAAGCAATTTAATTAACTCGTATCGGCATACGATTAATTAAATAGCCAATTAAGAGTATTTCCCTATAGGTATGACCTAATTATGGGGATCAACTGATCACCACTGTCGCACGACAGTAATGTCAAACTCTAGTCAGCCAATCATTACCGATATGTGTGGACCAGTTGACTGTAAAATATTACATCCCACATGTATTCTTAAAATGAGATTTAAACATGTGATCATCATGATCGACAATTGTGATCGCATTATTGTCGGAGGACACATATTCCAACAATTAAATTGAGTGGAAACAACATGAGTACACTACCAACACCTAGCCTTGCATGCCTATTTCTTGATTAGAGAATTAAGCCCATGCATTGGCTCCCCAATCCCTCCTTCCACCGGTATTTGGAGGACCAAATATAGAGTTTTTCTCTATCATTTTCATTCATTCACAATTCATATGATTTCTAGTGTAAGAAATCAAAAACTCTCTAAGAAAACTAGAGAAATAAAACTCCAAATTTCTTCCTCTCTTAACCGAAATAAAGAGACCAAAATAAATATTTTTGGGTGAATTTTATTTAAATTAATATTTTTCTAGTATTAATAATATTAATTTTATTAAGAGGTTACCTTGGGTATTATTCCTTGGGAGGGATTCTATACTTGAATCCTTTGTTCATCCATTTTAGGAGTGCTCAAGAACAAGTAAGAAGAAAATATTACTTGTGCCCTTTGATCCGAAATATCAATGTAAAAATGATGATTTTCCCGTAATATTTACTTATGTTTGCATGCGTAAGATCTAATTAATTTTATGAATAAATTAAATTGGAACATATAAGAATATGTTGAGAATAATGAGATATAGATTACTAACAAGTGGTATCAGAGCTTTGATATCATTATATCTACAAAAGCAATAAAAATGTGTTTTAATTTTATGATAATTGACAAAAATAAAATGGAATCCATTTTTGAAGTATGAGATAGTCCTCCTTATACTTCAAAAATCATTATTTGTGTCTCATAAGCTATGTTTGAATCTCTAGTGTATTTATTCTAAAGATATAGTGGGAGAGAAAATGAAGACACAAAGAACACAAAACAAAATTGTATACTTGTGTAAATGATTACTTGTGTAAATGAGATCTACACAAGAAAGAATGATTTGTATACCTATATAGATAGTGTACACGAATAGATGAGATCTATGGTTTGAATAGATGAAATCTACATGACAAAAGAGACCAAGTGAAGTATTCAAAAGAATATGTTCTCAAGATAACTACACGAGGAGACCAAAAGAAAGTTTTGGAATAAGAATGACTAAAGTAAAGTCTTAACAAGAGATTTGGCTACTTTATGAAAGACTTCTGACCAATAGTTTCAATATTGATATTTACTTAAGAGCCTAAATAAAACAAAGTTGCATCCTCGAAAGTAAATGAGAATCCTCGAAAGTAAATGAGATTTATGACTAAAAGTTTCAACGAATGATGTGCCGATATCTACAAAAGCTAAGTTAATTGTTAACCGTGCTAGTGTCATTACTTAACCTCATTATGAAAATGAAATGGTTAAACCTCCTTCCGGAAAAGGGTATTTTCAGAAGGACGTATATTAAATGAAATTCACATTTAAATAATGACATTGCTACGCATCATTTTAAAATGAACGAGTTAGAGATTAAAGTCTCTTTCCATAAGTTTAAGACTGAAACCATTTCAAAATAGGTATTTTGAAAGGATATGCTGGGAACATATATGCTTTAATGTTAAAAACTTGGCAAAGCAAAATGTATTTCAATTCTTGAAATGTTTCGATTGAGTAGTCAATTACGAAACATGTGGAATTAAGTGGGAGTTGGAAATTATCATGTGAAGACATGGAATTTAGTGGGAGCAATCATCTTGTAAAAATTTATAACTCATTATTCATTGAGAATGATGAGCTAATACTATCTTTCACAAAGAAGCATTTGAGTTTTCAATTCTGGATGAAAATGGACTATGATGAATCCAATCACATCATGGGATGTTGGATAAGTATTGAGATATACACATCAAATCAACGAGAAACTTAGGTTATTCATGTCAATGAAAATGGAATTGCCATTAGCAGTCATGGTCATTCATTTAACCTAAGAATGGTTGATCACATGATTATTAGTTACTAATGTTTCCGCCATTAGAATAATCATGCACATGTCCAATAATGAATCACATGCATAAGAGCATGATGATTCATTGGCAAGCCATAGAAGAAACATCGTGAATTATCGAAGAACTTCTCGATGGAGAACTAAAGAGGTTGCACATATTGAAGTTCGATCACACGTAAGGATCAGCGATTCAAGTATGAAAATCTAAGAAAATCTATTCAATACTAAATGGAGAAATAATAAGCTTTGAAAAATACTTAGTTGAAGTAAGAAATTACTCAAAACTAATATTTTCTAATATGCTAGACTTATGAGAAGTTGCTAATCATCTTGACAATTGTTCAAGACCCCGCAAAACACCTAGTGCATTGCAAAATGGTAGAACACTCTGATGAAAATCCACCACAAATTCTATGTGATAAACAACAAGAAAGTTCTTTCAAGGTAAAAAAACCCAAACCAAGGTTGGGAACCTATATGGAGAAATAATAAGCTTTAAAAAATACTTATAAGTTTGAACACATGGAAATTATGTTAAACTCAAAACTAATATTTTCTAATATTGCTAGGACTTATGATGAAGTGCTAGGCTTAATCATCTTGACAATTTTAGGCTTTGAACAAGACCCCTTTTGCTTCTTATTTTTAAACGTATTTCATTAGAGAACCTTGTTTTAACCGTGCATTTAGTTTAACAAAAGAACGGTTAGAACAACTTTAATTAAACAAATAGACTGGTTAATTAGCGTAACCGTTCTCTTAAATAAACAAAGAGACCGGTTAATTAGTGTAACCGTTCTCTTAAATCCACCACAAATTCGTCCTGACTACAAGTTATGACTGATAAACAACACATCTCCTAAAGTTCTCTTTCACTAAAAATTGGTTTCCCAAATTTCCCTATACTCATCTCGTCCTTGGTTACCCTTAGTTGTCGATGGTCGCTCCTACTCCGGCCACCACCTGGTTGTGCACGCCTTTCATCGTTGACGATTGTTCTGAAGACCTATTTCACTTCGCTTAAGTAGGGTTTGCTTCTTAATTTTGCATTTACCGATTATTACGAAAATCGGTTTCCTAGTAATGACATGAATATAACTTTTAGTAGGGCTAGTTTAGTATTACAATATAAAAACATTTGTTTGAACACATGGAAAACAACATGGTGATTTATAAAGTTGTCACTAATACATCAATGACATATGAGATGAAGAATTGGGTTAACATGAATGGAGCTACGCCTTTGTACTAGAGCAATAGCACAAAATTCCGAAGCTAGCAAAAATACTAATGGAGATTAAGGGTGTAAAAACACATTTACTTGTTGTGTTAAAACTCTTGCTTTTACTTTATGTGCTATTAAATTGTCCATTCTAGTGCATAACCTATATCATAGGATAAAATAATTAATTCTTACTTTAACGACTACAGCAATAGTCGGAGTCAGGTTTAAGTAGGCGTAAAAACTCATCAGAATGTTCTGACTTTTAGGATGTACAATCTTCGTCGGTCGGAGAACCTTATCATTCTCATATACATGGGATGAAAAAGACAGGATAAGTGTAATCGATGCAAAGATGTGATATACTGTTTGAGTTTATTCTTACAGATTGTGATTGTGATTCGCTTGGTTCAGTTTTCTTTGAGTTTCAATTATATTGGGTTAAATTTGTGTTACTCATAATCTTTCTGAGTCAATTGTTCCGATTTCTTACGATTTCTGAGAAACGAAGGTAATTCCTCTTCCTTCTGGTATTAAGAACTCACTTTCACTTGGTCTTATTTACCTGTAGTTAAGTATTGTCAGTTATTGTCACCTGTTAATCTTACTATTTTGTGATCTGATCATTATCTTCCACAATCGATTTGCCGTGATATTCTCAGATAGTAAACCAGTCATCCAAGAGGTGGACAAACTTTCATTGCTCTTAGCTGTTACCATTCTCCTCAACAGTGTTCAGCCAGTTCTCTTAGGTCGAACAATTCTTGCAGTTTTTTGGTTTAAGATTCATTTTTGTTTCATGATGTTCTGTCGTCGTAGTTGGCGTTATAGGCACAGTTTTGATGCTGACATGTTTCGAACCCAGATTATATTCGAGTAACTTCACAAGCTACCTAATATTAGCATTTTTGTCAACTTTTGTTATTCAGGAGTGGCCATTGGATCAGGATGGCAGGCGTATGTACCCTACATTAATATCGCTTGCTACTATGTTGTTGGACTTCTTCTCGGAATCGTGATGGGCTCGGTCTTCCACTCCGGCGTAATAGTATGTTCATCAAGGACTTAAATTTGAAATTAAGATTATTTATAACCTTCTAAAGTGAATCCTTATAACTATCCACCCATAACATTCTTTGAATTCGTTTACCTTTGACCCTAACAAAGATAAAATTGTTAAGTTGTCCGACTGTCTGATACGATAAGATAGTCTCGTGCAAGAAAATAGTTGGACTTGACTAAACTATAATGTTGAGGTCAGTAGGGTATACTTCTGAAGACGATAATGATAACTTATATGCAGTCTCAAAGTCTCTGCTATGTGATAGTTTCATTATAAAATAGTTGACACTACGATTTGATTCCTGAACTCATGTTTATGCATAAAACAGGGCATTTGGGCAGGGATGATTTTTGGAGGCACAGCTCTTCAGACGATAGTATTAGCAATTATAACAGTGCAATGCGACTGGGATAAAGAGGTAAAAACTTGAATTTTATTTCCTGGTAATTTTCTTATTTGCATAAAAAAAAAATGGGATATATTTGATAACTAGATTTTGTTATATGGGGTTGAGTGGATGGTAAGATCATAATCCGTTATCGCATAATATAAGTCTCTTTCTATATATAGTTTGTGAGTTTGATGTTTATATTCAATTCAGGTTTACTTCATTTGGCAATCTGATACCTTATCGACCAGTTGAGGATCTGGCTTTTGCAGTTGCACGTTTTTACCAATGCGGGGGAACCATGCAAAACTATTACATGGTAAATACTCGCTTTGTCTAACTTCAGCTTTAGAAGATGCCATAAACAATGCACTGAAGTCTCTCTTTTGTGTCAACTCTTTACCTCTTTAATTAATTGTTGTTGATAACTCGCGGAGTTTTTTGCCTTGCATATGAGAGTAATCTAGTACATTTGAGCTTCCCTAAAGTAATGGTGGATGAAGACGAGGTACGGAATATTCTAGCTGAATTTACACTTCATTTTAAGCCCAAAAGTAATGGTGGATGAAGACGATGATTACAGTTTCCTGATGTTCAATTATTGCACTTAGATGCGACTAAGTGATGAGGATTTAGGGATCTTTATTTATGTTCTGCAAGTATTTTCGATATTTATAGCCTCTAGGCTCTTAAAAACATGATAGGACTTTGTATATTTTTTCAAGGATTTGTCCTTATGAATTCAAATTAAATTTGAAGGCTTTTGTTGCGTAAAACAGGCTGGAGTTTCTGAATTATAATGCAGGTTTAATTTTTATGAGCTATACGATTCAATCGTATAGGGGTTACGATACAAACGGTAATATTTTTTTAAAAAAAAATCTCATGTTCAAAGAGAACGGTTACTTGTAAAACCCGTTCTCTTTGAAATTAACAAACAGGACGGTTGTATCATTCACTGTTATCTTTGAAACGGTAAAACAAAGGCGCCAAATAAATCGACAACTTTATCAAAGAGACCGGTTCTCATATGCAACCGTTCTCTTTGATATATCAAAGAGCACGGTTATGGAGCGCAACCGTTCTGATTATTGTTACAACGAGACCGGTTTGACTTTTTTTCAACCGTGCTCTTAAGCAAAAGAGAACGCTTGGTTACAGGACGGTCCAAAATGGCTTTAAGAACGGTGTTTGACCGTTCTCTTTGATCAAAATTGTAGTAGTGACCTTATACTTTGTTACATCCAAATGGGTTGTAGAGACAATTGAACCCCGTTAAAGTGAACACGGATTAGCATTGTATTCGCCCATAGTTACTTACATGAGGTGACGTCTCGAAGTGACTAGAATGTGATGCGATTGATGGCAAGTTCAAGTGTCGTAGAGTCATGTGTGATGACTAGTCGATCACATAGGCAGACTGTTAGGAACACTTTGTCGGGCCTTATGACCGCTTATAGAGTTCTGGCAAATTTATATAGCCTAGTCGTGGCGAGAGCTACTATAGTATTCTAATGAGTCGATTCTTTTGACTAAAGACTGAAGATGGCACATTTCATTAACTTTGATTTGTGTTAAGTTCGTAAATGGGGTCAAATGGGCATATTTTGGGTTATGATGGTTGAATACAAGGGAATATGATAGAATTGTCCACCCCTAGTCGTGGTTATAACAATATTTCAGGGCCACTCGAGGAGTAATGAACTTGAAATGCGTCCACGCTC
Organism: Silene latifolia; assembly: GCF_048544455.1. Lineage (NCBI taxonomy): Eukaryota > Viridiplantae > Streptophyta > Magnoliopsida > Caryophyllales > Caryophyllaceae > Silene > Silene latifolia. The sequence continues at coordinate 81,436,603 of NC_133526.1, forward strand.
GGAAGATATCTATGGTAGATAAATCCGGTCAATCAGTAGATCGAGGAAACCACTCTCGATATGATCACTTGCAAGGGCATTGAGTGGGAGATAGTAATAAGACAAGAGAATTGGTGACGCACACTTGTCGAGGACAAGTGGGAGATTGTTGGAATATGTGTCCTCCGACAATAATGCGATCACAATTGTCGATCATGATGATCACATGTTTAAGTCTCATTTTAAGAATACAAATTGAGAAGTAATATTTTACTGTCAACTGGTCCACACATATCGGTAATGATTGGGCGACTAGAGTTTGACATTACGTCGTGCGACGGTGGTGATGGTGATCGATTGATTCCCTTAGGTCATACCTAAAGGGTAACACTCTTAATTGATTATTTAATTGATCGTATGACGATGCGGGTTAATTAAATTACTTAAAATTGACGGACGATTTTGGAAGTAATATTTACGTGTCTCATTGTAATTTGATTAAATAAGATACGGTCTAAGTAATCGAATTGTTTTATTGCTTAGATGAAATTATTGTTTACGGAAACAATTGAACTGAATGAATAATTTATTATAAATACAAGATGTTGTAATTTATAATTGGTAAATTATTTTGGTACAAGTAATTATGAATTACTAAGTCGATTTTGTATATGACGTATTTTTATTAATGCGTTGATTTTAATATGTTAAAAATGCATAACAATTTTACATGACTTGTGACATGTGACAAATTGACAAAATTGACAAAGATAAAATGGAATCCATTTTATCTTAAATGGACCGAATTAGTGGGAGTATTAGGATAAATATTGTGTTGATTAATTAAGTGGAAGACATAATCATTTTACCTAATTACTAGCCATGCATACCTAGTGCCTCTTGTGAAGAACACCTTGCTCATGCATTGGCCCCTTTTACCCTCCCCTAACCGGTTTTCATTGTAGAAAAGACCAAAGGGTTTTCTCTATTATTTACCTAATACACTACTTCAATAGTTAGTGCATTATTCATTCATACAACATCTAAAATATAGAGTTTTAGAGAGATAAAATTACTCCATTTTTCTCCCTTCTCTTAACCGAAATTAAGAGACCAAAAATTAATATTTTTGGGTCAATTTTATTTAAATTAATATTGTTCTAGTATCAATAATATTAATTTTATTAAGAGGTTATCTTGGGTATTATTCCTTGGGAGGGATTCTATACTTGAATCCTTTGTTCATCCAATATTTGGAGAGCTCAAGAACAAGTGAGTAGGAGAACTCACTTGTGCCCAATAATCCGAAATTTCCAATGTAAGAATGATGATTTCTTCTCTATATTTACTCTTCTTTGCATGCATAAGATCTAATTAATTTTATGACTAAATTAAATTTGAAACATATATGAATATGTTGAGTATAATGAGATATAGATTTCTAACAACTTCCACAACATGTCTCACGATATCGTATCAACTACATTATATCTCTCTCGACACTAACTCCATACACTACTGCTAGCTCCGTAACATATGACCCACTAGAAAATCCAATATCAAAATACTCATAACATCAAACGGAATGTTACATTATATCACCCTTAAAAGGAACTTCGTCCTCGAAGTTTACTCACACTCATCAACAACATCATCTAGGTGCCAAAACTATGGAACTCATAATCATCATCATCCAACTGTCAACACTATCGAAATATTCTCACACTCCTAAGCATCACACTACTACAAGCACGACCATGGCCCTTTTAACAATATCAATCACAATATACAATTCCATCCTTTATGCTACACCAACACTCTACTTCCAATTATACTACAACATGTACAACCAACAAACTCTCTTGCATCACATCCTACTCCTCTTAAGGTAAATGTTACGTCCTCGTAACTCACTATACTAAATCCTAGCTATATCTTCTCATTATCCCCATGACCACCGCATGTCAAAGATAACCACCTATAATCTGAACACTCGCCATGCATAAATTTAAGGCTCTCTTACTTATACAGTTCTTATACTTCAATTCACTCGTCACGCCACCTAACCTATACCTCAAAATCTTTAGCCTAACCAAAACTTCAATTGTTCCCTATTACTGCCAAAACGACATAATCCGCTATACCTGCACCTATCTCCATACTCATAACTCACAATCCACACTTGTTACGTACACTCACACTAGATCCTTTCTTTCATTACCGCAAAACTCATTCATAACTCAACATGACACCAATTCCCAACACCCTATACTCATTGTCTCAACGAAAGATTATGAACCACCTGCAGCTTTCAGATCATTACCACACATGTTCTACGAATCACTTGCCATTACTATGTGCACCGGTGCCTCATCTACAAAAAGGTCAAATGTATTGTAACAACTTCTGACAACTGTGTCCCATCAACAGAATATCACTATACCATGACAACAACGAAAACATATACAACTCTCTTTCATATCATACTCTACCCTCATTCCCAAACTTAACTGGTAAGAAACATCAATAAACAAAACAACTGTCTATCTGTACAAACTGAAACTCACAGGAAGCAACATCAAACAAAACAACAATTTATGTATAACTGGTATGTACTTTTGAAACTCGAATCATAATCATCCCGCCTACTCCACCACAACCGGTGACGGCATCGCAACACCGTCACCAACAGCCACGCCGCAGTGCTAAAATACCCGCATCACAACACTAAGTACCGTGCCCGGATCACCACCCGAGGCACCACAACCACACCGATAGACATCGCAACATACACAATCCCATAAACACTGACTCATAAATAACTTCTCGGACAAGAAAACTTACTCAAATCCACCTTACTAAATCACAACGCAACATATTATATGAATAAACGGATAAGCACCTCATTACCATCATCCCTACCATTTCACGGAATACACATGTATTATAAATACACATACAATTATAACTAACCATGCCAGATCAATCAAACTATTACCATTTTTTTTATTCAATCAGGTTACCGTACTCAACATATAGAAAATTCAGACAACAAATTTATAATTATCACACAATACCACTTCTTGTGAGGTCAAAACCTCACACAAACATTCATACACATCATAGACCCGTAATCACATCCAACTAGTCAATCCTGATCACGTAAGTGACCACCTAATAAAGGTTACTTTTTACCCGAGCTTAACTCGTATGCCCTTCATAACATGTTCTCCCATTCGCATATCCATCACCATATGCCAGATGTAACCATACCATTAATACTCAACTACTAACAACCGCCTCACATAACCATATCTTATACTCTCTCACAACCATACATATTAATCTGGTCTCTACAAAATCAACCTCTTTAGAATTGTTATCTTTCTTATCCATCATCACCTTTAACCGATATTGGCAATACCACAATACCATGACTGCTCGTATAACAATATCTTACACTCACTTCTAAATATAACAGTTCATTTCCTATCTTCGGTTAGCATCCCAAATAACTAATATAGAATCCATCAATAAAATTACCTCAACATTATTTCCAATACTATTCGTAATTGTATCGTCATCTAACTCTCCACTAAAACCTCGTATCATGCAAATAATTTACCCAACCTTTACTTTCCTTAATTTCTCGAAACTCATGATTATCATGTTGTTCTGAAACTCCTATATAATCATTAACTAGCATCCTCGTGATAGTATCACACATCTCGACGATTCATTACTTTTATATCACATAACCTCGGTGGACATTTTCCTAATTTTACTCCCCTCATTCTTTTCTTTTACACTCGACAAAATCAATTAACCATTCAACTCCTTATTAATTCTACGTAACTCTTTAGTGCTCCGGTTACCTTCTCATTGCTCCAAAACTCACATCTCATTATTTCATATCGATATCATCTCACTCTTTCTTACCATAGCTATTCTCTTATTATGATATCACTCACCCTTGCCACTAATCCATCCATAGAATCAACGTTTACTTGTTCAAACAATTGCATCTCCTTTCTTTTTTTTATCTCTAGAATCAAAATTCATTTTAAACCATTAATTGCCCAAGGAAATCACACGTTAGTTTCACCTCTTGATAACACAAATTCCCATACTCAGTCACTATCTGCAAATCCACGTTGCGACATGTTCACTATATACCACACTTCTCAATCCCTCTAAAACGACCTTTCATTATATATATTCTTAACCAACACAATTCCTAACCATCTCCCTCCATAATTCTTTACACATTTCAAGTTGCTACTATCCGCATTCTTCCTTTCAATCTATTCATTCTCACGTACCTTAGACTCACATCATCCCTTGCCTTTATTTACTTACTTTTACATTACTCAACACAAAATCATCACTCATATCTTCTCACAAAACATGCTCCATGCCTTAATAAGCCTTACCAATCCTTCTTTGCTTTTTTTTTCCACTATCCATCACAACCACACATAACGCATGTCCTCCCACCGAATTCATACTCACCACAGGTGCCACTCACTACACCATAAGATTGGGTAACTTACGCATCAAGACCAACATACATGTAAAACAATGCATAAATAAACAAAATAACACCTTTGAATTAAACATAATATGCAACGAAGTCAAAAGATAAGCATATGGCCCAAAATAGGGGTCACTAGATCGAGTACAGGCCACTCGATCGAGTAAATGACTTACTCGATCGAGTAGGTGAAATTCAGAGACATGTATAAAAATTTACTAGGACTACTCGATCGAGTAAGGGGTACTCGATCGAGTACCAAGGTGCACTCGATCGAGTGAGGGCCACTCGATCGAGTACCTTACGCATTTCTCAGCACTGTCCAGTTTTCGTAAAATGGTCATAACTCACTCGTTTCTTGGTCGTTTTGGGTGTGTGACCTATCGTTAGAATTGTAAAAGACCAAGCTATCACCTCCAATTGGAATCACATTAAAATCATATAAACATCTCAAGTTATAAAAGTTTAAAGACAACCTCTCTATAATCGATAAATACAACTACTTGATTTTTACTTCCAAACAACTTATACGACAACAAGGTAAACAAAAACAACTTAATACTCATAAGATCAGTATTCCTAATCACATGTTACTATTTTCAAAAGCCAAGCAACAACATTCATCATGCACATAGATTGTTTAACTTGTCAACCATGAACCCACATGCTTTTATTCTATACCTTTACATACAACAAAATCACAACTATATAACATCAAGTCCCCTATTCACATGTCACTAGCATAAGAACATTATAAAATCTCTTGCATCATACAACATGCTTTATCAGAAATCATATTATCATACAACGATTATTCATCTTTTTCCACCAACTCATCCATCATACCACATATTTATCCACCATATTCGTCAACATATTCGCCCAACACATGTTCAATTCACACTCCCAACTTTCTATACTCTTACACAAAATGACAACAACAACATATATACTTACGCATCGCTTTATATATATATAAACAAAACACTTTTCCTTTCATAATTCTAACATGCCACATTATATGTATCAATCATTATACTTTTCATGCTTTACAATAAACCAACATACAATTCACGTCATCGTCATCTTTCAACTCAGATCTCCCATCCTCCACATGCATGCATCCATTAATTTATACCACACTTTGCTACAAAGATACACAATTCACAAGATAAACACATAGCGATCCTGACTCATATCCCATGGTGACAGGTTCAAAATTGTTGGGCGAGTTCACGACTTTAGGACGTCTCCCAAGTCTTTGCATTAGCTCCTACAACTTCTACCCCGGGTTCATTTTAATTAAACTCCATAGGTTCATTAGATTCATTGGTTACAGGTTTCAGGATCGTCGCTCTGACAACATTTTATAACACCCCCATACTCCAAATGCCTTACCAGGACCACTTAAGGCATGGAAGTGCTACCATCTCGGTTACCCGAGGCAATGATAATCATAAGACAATAAAGAAACGTACTTTAAAAGTAAATATAATTTAATTGATTATATGTCTCAAACAAAACTATTAAATGAAATACAAAGTACTCAAACGGTCCACTGATAAAACTATCAAAGCTACTAGACATCGTCTGACACAGCGGAAGACTTCTAACTGCCACGTGATGACTCATCCCAGCTATCCCATGCGCATCAATCATACCTGCTCAATAACTGCTCACCACCCCCGAATGGATCACCACGGTTTTTAAAACATTTAAACGGGGTCAGTACTAATTACACAAAAACAATGCCACAACGAAACAAGTACACAAACAGTTCCAACAACTCAACACAACCCCAGCCTCCATCTCCAATCTCCACACAACTGACTACACACTAAAGTGTGTAGCCCTGCCAGAGTACCCATCGCAACATGTTACTCCTCGCCGCCAGTGGGGGACCGCAGCCGTTCCCACCTAAGCCCGCTCATCTCCATCGAGCGATAAATCCATGTTCATTAATGTGCACATCCCTCCTGTGGCGGGTTCCACAGAAGGCGAATCAAGGGCGTGAAACCACTGCCGCAAGTGACTCCACTCAGCCAGGGACGCACCCCGAAGAACACAGACAAATAAACGGCAACCACAATACAACATCAACAACCGTCTGAATCAATCAACAATATGAAATCACAACCGTCTGAATCACTAACTACAGCACAATCACCACACACATCATGTAACTAATACTGAGTAGGGAAACCCTACCTGGAAAGCAACACACTCAGACGGTCTCAACAGCTGTATCAAAATTCCTCTTCTACGAATCCTCCTCCTAACATATAATCACATAATTACTAACAATCACAATAATCATCAAAAACCCCCAATCCCCCCAAATTAGGGTTTAAACAAACTTAATTAAATACTATAAAATTGGTACGTAGATCTTACCCTCGACGCAAGGATCACAAGAATGTAAAGAACGATGGAATCCGACCTCTCAAGCTCCGGGATTTGTCAATAACACGGATGAATGCGAAGAACGTAACTTGAATCTCCCTTTTAATGTTATTAGGTTTGTAAAAGTGTATTATGAAAGTGACGGAAAGATTTTTATATTAATCCATGTTATTAACAAAACCCGTCGAATTATCACCCGCTAACCGAGCTACTCGATCGAGTAACTGACGTACTCGATCGAGTGCCACTTACTCGATCGAGTGCCCAGGCTACTCGATCGAGTACCCTACAGACAGAATACTGCTTTAAAAACCAAAACACCCTTACTCGACAGAGTAAGGCCCACTCGATAGAGTACCCATAGACTCATAAAACCGTAGTATTACAGTGGCGTAGTCGATCAAATGTGATAAAAGGACAAACACACACAATATATACAATGTATACACAATACTACACTATAAGGGAAATAAATATGTTTTTGTATTTTTTAAAATATTTCAATTTTTATGGGTTTTTTTTTATTTATAAATCATATTAGAATTTCCCATCCCCACACTAGTATGGACATTGTCCTCAATGGCCAATACGATAGGAAATTATGCAAGCTATATGAAAATGGATGATTTTTACACTAAATGCAAACTATATGACATAAATACAAGTGATGCAACTACACTATGCTACATGATGCATGAATTTTTGTTTGGTTGGAGAGCATAATTTGAATTGACTCACAATGCTTATGCTTGAACTTCCCCAAACCGAATGAGAGACTATTTTTAATGTCAAATTGGGGGAGTTCATGCACAAGAATGCAATGCATGAATATAAAATGTCATTTTGGATTTTTCATGGTGGGAACAATAAAAGACAACTCAATAGTACCGAGGTGGGAGTCTTTTAAGTGTTGCTAAGACTCAATGAAATGATCAAGATAAAAATTTAAAAATAAGAGAAATGAGCAAAGGTAAAGGAGGTGTAGAAAAATCACAATGCATTGTGGCATCCTCCAAAAAGCTTGCTAATCCTCAATTGTTGCTCATAACGACATCACTTCCATCGTCATCATCATCTCTAACTTCCTCATGAGTATCATCATCATCATCATCATCTACCTCCATAGACCCGGAGGCTTCACCATTATCACTTAAGCTTTGAACTTCTTCTCCCTCATCTTCCTCTTCTTCTTCACCTTCTTCCTCTTCTTCTTCACCACTCTCAACAACAACCTCCTCATCACCCATGCTAGCATCCCTAGGAGCATTAGGAAAGAACACTTCCCTATCCGCCCAACTAGGCAAAGGACATGATGGGTTAAGAAGTCCTTGCCTAGCTAGGTGTAAGAGGGGCGGATATTGAGCTCTATAGGCATTGACTCGGTCTTCATAGGCTTGCTTATGCATGTTTTGCATTAATAGAGTCAAGTAATCACTACCCACCTCAACATTTTCGGGTCGGAATTCTTGGTAGGTGAACGGGTAGGGTGGAGTAACAATAGAGGAGGAGGGCTCGGCAATGGCCTCCCTATGTTGTTGCATTATGAACTCGGCTTCCTCGGAGAGTGGAAGAAGATAGTTCGGGCTACGGACATTGAGTCAGCAAATTTTGTTTGGTAGAATGAAGGACTTGGCATCTTTTGTAAGCCACTCAAATTTGTTGTCAAGGTTGTCATTCTTGACCCAATGGAATTTATTAATCATATTGGCTAGATCAATGAGGTGGCCTCCTTTAACCGGCTTATAAGTCCCTTCTTTGTTGAAATCCCGGTTGAAGTGCTTTGCCAACCATCTTAACAATCCTCATTTACTATAAAGGTCGCACCTTCCTTACCATGGTCGATAGTAAGCCACCTTTCGATCAAGAGTTGAAGAACATTGTATTTCTTGGTGAACTTCTTATCGGCATTCAAGGTTGACTCAAGATAGATGAAATCATGTTCGGTGAAATGATTAGTCCCCTTCATAGCAATTAGAGTATTTCCCACAACCTTGTGTCATACCCTTATGACAGGATGGTGGACATAAAGGGCACGACACTCATGGAAGGATTCGAATTTCCTTCCGGTGATAAGTTTCCACAAAGAGGTAGGATCATATTTTGTTGAAGGTTTCTTCTCATAAATCGAGTCATTATCAAGACATAATACCTTGCCAAACTCATTAAAGGACATCTTTCTATCCAAATTCTCAAGGCGGAATTCAATATTCCTTCGAGTCTCCACCTTTGTAACTTTCAATGAACTTAGAAATTCCAAGGTGAAGGAGGGGTAGGTCAATTCTTGCATATTAAACAATGTAAGCAACCTCATAGACTCAAAGAAGTTCTTGGTCCTTTCAAGGACACCTAACTTGGTCAAAGCATCTTGGCAAACAAACTTGGTGGGCAAAATCGACTTCTTAGCAAGAGACACAAAAATTTTCCTATAGGATTCGATGTGAAAATTACCTCCGGATACTCTTGTAGTTGCTCAATAATCGGAATAGAAGGGGTGGTTTCCACCATAGGAGTAGGAGTTTCTTGGATTTCCATTCTTGCTTGTTGAACCACCAAAGCTTTTGATGCTTGAATAGCTTGTTGCCTCTTTAACAGAGTTTTTTTTGGAGGTGCCTTGTTTCCACCCTTAGTCCTAGCCATTGTTCTTCTCCTTGTATGTAACAACAACCAATGATTTTGCTTGAATTCTTGTAATATCCTCAAGGTTCAATGAAACCCAAATCGATTTAGGATTTTTAAAATTTGCCTTGTATCCTAGAAAATCGATTCAAACTTTGAGGATTTTGATGTTTGAATGGCTTTTTGTTGATAGAGGAGTTATTTGATTGAGTTTTGAGGGAGTTTGGGGTTGATTTGGATGAATTTGGTTGAGGAAATTCATTTTTATGGATGGAGGGAATGAGGGTTTTGAATATGTGTTTGTGTTTTGAAAGAGTGAAATGAAATGGAAAAGGGGGTTTAAAATCCCGTGTTTTTGAATATCAGCAGTAGGAGACGAGCGACTTAGGCATGGGATGCTCGGATTGCAGCTCAGTCAGCGTTAGAAAATGAAACCCGTGCTGAGATAAGCGTCTTCAGGAGGAGACGAGCGGATTGTGCTTGGAGACAAGCGGATTCTTCTTGGGACGCTCGTATCCATAGTCAGAGTGTAATCCCAAATTTTGATGTAGCCAGGACGAGCGGATTCTCACTGAGACGAGCGTCTTTGGGCTGAGACGAGCGGATTCTTGAGGAGATGCTCGGATTCATACCTAGTGCAAAAATTTCCTTTCCAGCTCTACCAAGACGAGCGTCTTTCTGTCAGGACGCTCGGATTTTCATCCAAGACGTGCGGGTTCTTCTTGAGACGCTCGTACCACTCCTGTACCTCACGGGTTCAGTTCCACCCATGGGTATTTTCATAACCCATGTCATTTCCTCTTCATTCCCTTGGTCTTCATTGTGGGAGCACTACGAAGGCTCGGATAGCCTAGGCAATTGCTATCCCCACACTATATCAAACACTACACATCAATAAACATTAAAGTACCTCCCTCACTTTCTCTAAAAATGATAATCTTGATCAAAACATAAAAATATAAATCCAAAATTGACAAAAATGCAATACAATAAGTAAAATGCAAGTTAAGAGGTTAGAATATTTACAAATGGTGGTTTAGGGAGGACTCCACCAAACTTGAGATGTCAAGGGGGAATAGCCAAGGTGTTGTTGATGTTGCTCAACACCTTGTAAAAGTAGTCGAAGGCTTGCTCATTTTCATTAAAAAGATCTTCAGTAGAGCTTTGCATATATTGTTCTTCATTGTGGTGACTTGAGTAAAGATTGTCACCAAAGCCTTGGTCTAGGGTCATAACATTACCAATATAAGGATTGACTAACCCTTCAAATTCATCATCCCATAGACCACATACTTCATCTAATTTCTCCCAAATAATGTTATCACGAGTTAACAAGAGAACCTCTTCTTCCTTCTTGTCATGGCCAATGAGGCCTTCTTCATTACTTGTCATGAGTGAGCTTTTCAAGCTCTCATTCTTGTTGAAACTTTCTTGCTCTCCGGATATAGCACTTTGAGGATTGTCCTCTTTCTTCTTCCATATGGGTGGTGATTCTTTACCCATAGCTTGTTCTTTGCATTGAGATGCCAACTTCTTCTTGTCACTTTCTCGGCTATAATGATCAATCTTGAAACATGGTTCATGTAGTCGGGGAGCTCTCATTGTCTTGTCAAGATTAAAAGTGATTGACTCATCCCCTAATTTAAGTGTGAGCTCTCCATATTTCACATCAATTACCGCTCCCGCACTATGCAAGAAAGGTCTTCCTAAAATGATAGGAATGTAGGAATCCTCCTCCATGTCTACAATGACAAAGTCTAGCGGGATAAATAATTTGCCAATTCACACGGGCACATCCTCCCATACTCCTAAAGGTATCTTTGTTGATCGATCCGCCATTTGAAGAGTAATGTTGGTGCATTTGAGCAATCCCATTCCTAACGTCTTGCATACCGAGTATGGCATGACACTTACACTTGCTCCAAGGTCACATAAAGCTTTGTTGATTGTAGTGTCGCCAATAATGCATGGAATAGAGAAGTTTCCTAGATCTTTGAGTTTTGGAGGTGAACTTCCTTGAAGAATAGCACTACTCACTTTAGTGGAAGCAATAGTCTCAAGCTTTCGGATGGATTTCTTCTTGGTAAGAATATCTTTCATGTACTTTGCATAGGCCGGAACATGATTGATCAATTCCGTGAATGAGATTGAGACTTCTAAGTTCTTCACAATTTCCATGAACTTCCCAAGTTGTTCATCCAACTTAGGCTTAGCTTGACGACTTGGGAATGGAAGTCTAATCACAATAGGCTCCTTCTCTTTAGCCTTCTCTTCATTCTTCTTCTTTGAAACTTCATTGGTGAGTTCTTATTCCTTAGAGTTCTCCACAAATCTTTGCTTGTCACTAGCATCCACAACATCTTCCTCAATTTGCTTCTTCGACCCTTCATATCTTGTACCACTCCTCAAATGGATGACACTCACCGACTCATGTCTTGGGGGATTACCTTGGGGAGGTAATTGCCCTTTTTGTCTTTGAGAGCTAGAAGATGCTAATTGAGACATTTGGGTTTCCAACATTTTGGTGTGGGCTAGTATGTGTTGGAGTAAGTGTCCCCGACAATAATGCGATCACATTGTCAATGACATAATTAAATCTCATAATAAGAATACGCAAGGGATGATTCAATTATATAGTCAACTGACCAACATTAATCGGTAATGATTGGCTTGCTAGAGTTTGACGTTACTGTCGTGGGACGGTGGTGGTCAGTTGATCCCTTAAGGTCACACCTAAAGAATGATGCCCTAATCTGTAAAGTTGATTAATTGTATGACGATACAAGTTAATCAATTCCTTAAAATTGAACAATTCAATTTGTGAGAGAGAATATTGATATCTTATCGTAATGGGATTAAATAAGATTTATTTTAGTAATTGAAATACTTTATTACTAAAATTGTTTATTGTTTGTGAAACAATAGAGATGAAAATGAATGGTTAATTATAATTACAAGATGTTGTGAATTATAATTATATGACCCATTTTATTTATGTGATCAAGTATCACTAGTCAATTTGTTGTATGTAATTTAATTAATTTATAAAAATGATATTTATGTGATAAATATGCATTAAATTAATTAATAACATGTAACATACTACATGTGACATATTGTGTGACAATTGACAAAATAAAATGGTAGTCCATTTTATAAGTGGACCAAAATGTAGAGGGTTTAGTGGATAGTGGTGATTTATTTTAATAAGCTAAAATAACATCATCATGACACTACTTACCTAGCCTTACATGCCTAAGGTTTTGATAAGAACAAAAGGGAAAAGTGAAAGTGTTAGATTCATTAATCTCATTACTTTACATATACATATATGAAATAATTTATTTGGTCATAAAATAAATACAAGATCTTATGCATGCAAACTTATAAAAGGAGATGGAAAAATCAATTTCTGATGTGAATTTAGCGGAAGCGGAAAACTCGTGATTTTGACTCGACATTTTGAAATTTGTATTTTTTTAGCCTTTTGAAAAATAAGGGAAAAAGAAAGGATATTTGTCGCGGTTAGACCTATAACCACGCCAATGGTTGAATTATCCGATACTCGTCGAATAACTCGACTCAAACTAAGGAGCACGTCCCTCGTTTAAGCAAGGTTCGAAATACACGTTTCGACCTCTTAAGCCAAAGCACTTGTGTAACGACACAAATAACCAAGACAAGATTTTAGAGAATTAACTCAATTTTTATCAAACAACATATGAAAAATAAAATACACCAACTAGGCCTTATATAGCCTATTACACGGCTCATTCAAGAGGGCTTTGATGTTTTCTTTGACCCTTAATTCCAATGCTAATTAATCTATCCTAGTTTTCTACAAGTTTATTTAAATTCTTATGGAAAAACAAAAGTACAACAAAAACTAGAAACAAATACAAATAACTAGAAAAGGATTAAATGATGGTGCATTGATCTTCTTTTCTCCTTTTCCCAAGCTTGACCGTGAGCCTCAAGCTTTATTCCGTTTTTTTTTTTTTTTTTTTTTTTTTTTTTTTTTTGCATTCCGTGATACGGTATTTTCCCGTAGAATTTGTCATTTGAAGCATCCTACCGTATTCACATCAATTTCTCACCATCTTATTTTCGGCCATTTGGGCACCAACAAGATCTCCTTCTTGTTAGTTCTTGAGCTTTCCAACAATGGATGAACAAGGTTCAAATTAGAACCTCTCCCAAAAGCATATACCCAAGGAAAACTCTTAATAACTAATATTATTATGATCTAGTAATAATATAAGTCTTACTAAAATTTGACACAAAATAATATTTTGTACTCTTGTATATTTCGGCCAAGAGAGGAGAGATTAGCGAGTTTTTATTTCTCTAGGATTTTCACAAATAGTAGAGAGTATATTTTCTTACACTAGAAAATATGATGTGTAGAAGTGAATGAATGATTGAAAAAATCCATATTGTTACACTACAAGGAAAACCGGTTGGGGGGGGGGGGGGTCTAAATTGGGGAGCCAATGCATGGTCTTGTTCTTCTCAAGATGAGACTAGGCATTTTCGGCATTATGATTCCCATTAAAATAAAAAACACATTATAAACCTAATACTCCCTCCATTTTCGGCACACTTAAATAAAATGGGTAGTCCACTTTATTTTGTCATTTGTCAATTGTGACTATGTGACATGTTACTTGACATGTGAAATTGTAATGTATTTTTAACATAGTAAAAATCAACATATTAATAAAATATGTCATATACAAAATTAACTAGTAATTCTTAATTACATGTAACAAAACGGTTTATCAAATTATAAATTACAACGTCTTGTATTTATAATAAATTATTCATCCAATTTCAAATTCAATTGTTTCGTAAACAATAACTTTATCTAAGTAATAAAACAATTCGATTACTTAGACCGTATCTCATTTAATAAAATTACAATAAGACACGTTAACTTTACTCGCAAAATCATCCGTCAATTTTAAGCAATTTAATTAACTCGTATCGGCATACGATTAATTAAATAATCAATTAAGAGTATTTCCCTATAGGTATGACCTAAGGGGATCAATTGATCACCACCGTCGCACGACAGTAATGTCAAACTCTAGTCAGCCAATCATTACCGATATGTGTGGACCAGTTGACTGTAAAATATTACATCCCACATGTATTTATAAAATGAGATTTAAACATGTGATCATCATGATCGACAGTTGTGATCGCATTATTGTCGAAGGACACTTATTCCAACAATCTCCCACTTGTCCTCGACAAGTGTGCGTCACCAATTCTCTTGTCTTATTACTATCTCCCACTCAATGCAAGGTGTCTTTCAGGTCGTACTTGCAAGTGATCATATCGAGAGTGGTTTCCTTGATCTGGAGAATAACTGATTGACCGGAGTTATCTACCATAGATACCTTCCAAGCGTGGCCACGCATTTCCAGTTCATTACTCCTCGAGTGGCCCTGAGATATTGTTTTAACCCTGACAAGGGGGTGGACAATTCCTATCGCACTATTCCCTTCGACTAGCCACATCCATCATAACCCAAAATATGCCCATTTGACTCCATTTACGAAGGTCGTAGTAACATAAATCAAAGTTAATCTGAAACTGTGACACCTTAGGCGAACGGTCTTTAGTCAAAAGAATCGACTCATTAGAATACTATAGTAGCTCTCGCCACGACCAGGTTATATAATTTTGCCAGAACTCTATAAGCGGTCATAAGGCCCGACAAGGTGTTCCTAACAGTCTGCCTATGTGATCGACTAGTCATCTCACATGACTCTATGGCACTTGAACTTGCCATCAATCGCATCACACTCTACTCACTTCGAGACGTCACCTCATACAAGTGACTATGGGCGAATACCATGTTAATCCGGGTTAACTTTAACAGGGTTCAATATTGTCTCTATAACCCGTTTGGATGTAACAAAGTATAAAAGGAGTTTTCAGATTTAAAAACTCGAACGACAAATGTGATTATCACATATGAAAAGTCAATACCTGATTACTACTTCATATTTTTATAATCCATTTTAATCTTATATGTAGTTGTTCATCTTAATGCAATTGAAATTACATATGACATGACTCATCATGTTAAGCCTATGAGAAGGCTTTGGTTAGTAGGTTTTATCAACTTCTTATACCTTACTCAACCTTACTACATACTTGTTTTCCTCTGTAATGTATACATTTGCATTACAAAACTTTCTCAGTACGTGTCTAGATCCAATCTAGACATAAGCTCTCGAGTCATAGAATAGCTCCCACTATTTTCACAGTGTTCGGGACCTATCCCTCTCGCACATCTCATGATTGCAAGTGTACTCAATTTCCGTTGTAAGCATCTCTCATTGTTCTTTATTGCCTAGAACGATTCTAACAAATCCATTTCTTAAATAACATAGCCACAATGGTTCTTTAACCATCTTTAGGTGTTTTGAATACGGTTCTTTTCAGAAACCTTATACAATCTCAACAGTAATTAGTGTAAGCCCTTACACAAATTTTGTGAATTGTATCAAAAACACTTAACTTTGCATCTTTAATGCTTCTTCAAGCACTTAAGAATAATATATATGGCTATTTGGTAACTATTACTTAAATTCGATTTTGAAACAATTCATCATACTCAAAGCATATGAAGTGTTTTACATCATTACTCATTTAATTGATCCGGCAGCGGAAGCAATTGGAATAAATCAAATATGTTCAACTCTATTGAACTAATCATGAATCTTATCAACATAAGACTTCTTATTTGGCGCTAATATCATGTGGATTTATCTCCATAAATCGGGATATTAAAGATGTATTAAATTACTCCAAAAGTCTTAAATCATTCCCAATGATCAATATGTCATCCACATATAAGACTAATTAAAATTTCCGTAACTCCCATTAAACTTCATGTATAAACACAACTTTTCAACCTATCGAGAAAAGTTTTATAACATGATCAAAATGTTGACTCCAACTCATTGATGTCCTACTTAAGACAATCTCTTAAGTTGCACATTATTTTAGGATTGCAAGAATCTACAAAACTCATGACATGTATTGAATACATTCCTTCTAATTGAAGAAGTGGGTTTTAGATTCACTCGCTATATATCATCATAATGAAATACAATCCCTAAGAAGATATGAACAGTGCAAAACACTTTGCAACTAATCAAGCTTTGATATCTCTCTTCGATATCCAAGAATTTCACTTGGAATTTATTTCGGATTTTCATGGCTCTAAGCCTTGTATTGAGTTGTGACTTAAACATTCTCATGTAAGTCATATGTTCATTACTTTCCAGAAGTAATTAACTTGAATCAAACAATTTCTTTGTAAGTTGCAAGCTCTTTACTTTCTAAAAGTAACACTAATTCATCATCTTCAACAAGTGATGACTTTAACCTCCTAGGTTTTGAAGAAACAACGTCGTACACAAAACGTCTCATATAGCCAAGAAAGACCAGTTTCTAGCGACATAACATTCTTTGTAGCTCTTGAATAATTTCTCTCACTCTATCTTCTAGAGATAAACTTGTATTCTTGAAAGACAACTTCACGAGCCACAAACCTGTTGTACTCGTGATTATAGTAAGGAAAAATGAGCATTTGTTTCTTTTGAAAACTTACAAACATGGTACCCTACCATTTAATATCTCATATGATTCGTTTTAGATTTAGTGGAAAAATAATTTAGACAAAATGATAAAATCCCCAAAAGGATCAAGTAACTCAAGGTAACTTGATTAAAGTTCAAACTATATCGAATAGGGTTTGATTTCTTTATCCAACCACACATTATCCCATAATGCGTGCTAAGAGAGATTAACTTGTGATACTATATCACATTTTCTTTGGCTTATATCAAAGTCTTAACTTTGATAATCCCATCATGACTAGATCGTGATTCATGGAACTCTTTGAACTTCTTCAAAGATTTCTCTATTTACCTTATTAAGTGAACACATTAGTGTCAACTTAAATCGTTGGTAAAAGAAAATGATCAACCTATTCTGGATCAATGGTTTACATCCTCGATCTCCTTTTCAACCAAAAAGCACGAGACATCTTGCTTTGAATACAAGATACGCATGTACCATAAGATTAACAATCTAATGGTTCCAAGAGTACTCGATAACTCTTTGCGTTCATCATTCCAGAATTTAAGGTTTAATCTTGGTTTACCAATTTGAGTCTTGCATCATCTACATGATATGTCATTCTAGTTTGGTTTAGAATATAATCACCTTGATAATGGGCTAGCCATACATCAAATTATGGTGTATAGGGTCACAAAAATGAAACCTCTTTTGTATCTTAACAAGTTTATATATTCTTATTTAGAGTTTATGCACTTAATAGTCATAATTAACGTATAAATATAAACCCAAAACTAGATTGAGTACACAATGACTCTATCTCTGAACATCATTGTTGCTAGTCGTCATATTCTAATCATCCTATGTATCAAATACAATGATGAATACCACCACCGGTTTCCAATATTGACGAAATAGTATCGGCAAAATTTATGTCAATTAAATAAACATTTAAAGAAGAAGGTCCCATTAGATGTCCCACAACTAACTTGTTGATCCTTCAATAATTTGGGCTAGTTTCCTTTCTAGCGTCCAACAATTAAGACAATGGAAACTTTATCGGTCGGGATTGATAGGTTTAGTATCGTTATTCTCAATAACTTTACTTTTAACATTACCTAGTACCAATTCCATTCTAATTTTACTTCTTTGAACCTGGTCCTTTTCTTAACGTTTAAGAGAATGCTCCCACTCATTTAAATGAATCTTTGCTTTAGAGAAGCAAAGTTGAATTTTATGAAGACTACTCTTCATTCGGTCGTTTAGTCTTAAAACTTTCAATGAAGTGGTTGCAATATTTTGGTCAATTTTGATTCCAACAAATCTAGTTACCAAAATGATTTAACGTTTCAAAGTACTTAACTCAATTAAGCATACGAGAAACAATTCATTGTAAGTAGATATGTTAGTCAAGAATCGAAAACCCTTTTGATTACGAATAACTTTTATCTATACTCTTCACAAGAGATCCTTTCAATGGATAATACGAGGTTTTTAGAAGAAAATTAAAATCTTGTCTTTCGTTACGATGTTTTAATGGAGATTTGAACTAAAATCGAAATGATATCGTATAAATTGAGGTAAAGAAATAGAACAATATGACAACGGAATAATGAAAACAGAACATTTGTCGTTATAATAATACTTGTAAATAATTTAACAAGATATGAGCATTTATATAGTGACCTCTACCCAACTATTATAAATGATTCCAAGATCCAAATACATATTAACTTGGGCACGGTAGGGCCGATTCATCCCTTATCACTATAACTCGGTGGATTAACTCTTTAATCGATTCTACTTTTAGAACTCTTGGTCGATAAAATTACATTAATATTTATCTTTAGCCCAAAACACATCCAGCTATGATCGAGAATACTTTTGTTGAGTTCAACCCAAATTTCGAATAAATGTGTCCATGATCCAAATTCACATTAACTTGGGCACGGGGTAGCCGATGAAACCCTCATCAACATGAATTCGGTGGATAGACATTTATCACCCACTTCCCCTACGTAACAAGGTTTGTACCCTGATATGACCGAGCGCACTCCCTCACGAAATAGGTTTTCATGGTTTCTACTTTTTGGTAAGGCTAAGTCTCAATTGTTTATTTTAGCGAGAGGTCGTGTCAATTTATTATCTATCACGTTTTAAGTGAACTAAAGCGGTGAACTACGATAGTTGTAATTGACACGGTCGATAAACTCGATTTAAAATCCATGTTTAGTTATGGCGATTTAGCGATGCATGCAACATATAAATAAAATGCAAAGCATAAAAAATAAAATCCTAGTATGGCCTTCCTAAAATAGTAAATCTAATAAACTATTACAAATTCGGAAACCAACTCTTTTGGTCCCTTGAACTTCGGTCTTGTCACGCATTTCAAGGCAACACTTTCTTTGATGGATCGCCTTCTCGAATGGCACTGTCTTCAAGGAACTCCGGAATAATTAAATTACAAAATGAATTACATAATTTCCTATTATACATTTGTAATTAAAATAAAATAAATTTATTAAATTACAAAACGGTGATACGAGATCACAATAATTACAACCGGATCGATATTCCCATACATTTCGGGTAATACCAATTAAAACTAAGGCCATACTAAGTAAAATTACATAATTCAAAAATTACATAAAATTAAAATATGACAATCATAAATAAAATGCAGAGTTATAATATGTATGAACATGCTCAATTTTATGCTAAATCGCCTTTAAAGAGCCAATATTGTATATTAATCGGTTTTTACGGATTTGCGTGATTTAACTTATTAAAATCACAATAATTACATAAATTCATATTTATGTACAAGTTTATTACCCTAACCATCTTAGGACTCAATAATTAGTCTCCACTAACATTTTGACAATAATTAAACTTGATTTCTTAATATTGTTCATAAATGGACCCAAAAATACAAAATTGTGCTATAAACTTCAAATAAAATTATAAAAAATTCAAATAATTTCGAAATTTGAAATTTAAACTAATGAATATTCTGAAAAAATACCATGACACTCATAATGTTCAAAACTTAGGTTAAAAATTTCGAAAAATTATCGAGAAAAACAATGTTGCGGTTTATCGGTTTTAACAAATATGACCATAAAAATATGAGAAAAATATTTTCTTCAACTTTTCACTTTTAGATCTGAAATATATGATAAAATTCAACATGTGACGTTTTTCCTTTAGTCATGAAGTATGTTTTAGCATTATTACTAATTATAGTCACTATTTATGTGATTTTTCATAAAAAATTCATAAATCATGCAAAAAGACTTCATTATAGCCAAATATTTTACACACATCTTGTAAAATTGAATGTGACAACATACAAAATTTTCATGACCAGATTCGAAATATAACTCATATTAACTTATTTACCCATTTAAATACGATTTTAACTTATAAAAATCATATTTCGAGCAAAACAACGTATTTTAACATGAAACTTTACAGGCCATCATTATATAATATATTTGAAAACATATCCAAAAACCACTGAAAAATTCAAAGTTTAGTTATTTTTCGTCCAAAAATGACATTTTTATCATAAAAATAACATTTTAATGCCAATAATATATAAATTGAACAATAAAATCCATAAATAAACAAAAATGTTCTAAAAATCAATTAGGACCAGAAACTTTTAACATGCAAAGTTATTTTTAGGTTTATCTTCATAAATCCAAATTAATTAGTTTTTTATGTTAATCTTATAACTCGGAAAAACCATAAACCGATTTGCATGCAAACAACCTAAGGCTCATGATACCGCTTGTTAGATTCATTAATCTCATTAATTTACATATACATATATAAAACAATTTATTTGGTCATAAAATAAATACAAGATCTTATGCATGCAAACTTAATAAAAGGAGATGGAAAAATCAATTTCTCACCATCTTATTTTCGGCCATTTGGGCACCAACAAGATCTCCTTCTTGTTAGTTCTTTAGCTTTCTAACAATGGATGAACAAGGTTCAAATTAGAACCTCTCCCAAAAGCATATACCCAAGGAAAACTCTTAATAACTAATATTATTATGATCTAGTAATAATATAAGTCTTACTAAAATTTGACACAAAATAATATTTTGTACTCTTGTATATTTCGGCCAAGAGAGGAGAGATTGGTGAGTTTTTATTTCTCTAGGATTTTCACAAATAGTAGAGAGTATATTTTCTTACACTAGAAAATATGATGTGCAGAAGTAAATGAATGATTGAGAAAATCTATATTGTAACACTACATGGAAAACCGGTTGGGGGGGGGGGGTCTAAATTGAGGAGCCAATGCATGGTCTTATTCTTCTCAAGATGAGACTAGGCATGCATGGCTAGATGGTAGGCTTTTATCATTATGTTTCCCATTAAAATTAAAAACACAATATAAACCTAATACTCCCTCCATTTTCGGCACACTTAAATAAAATGGGTAGTCCATTTTATTTTGTCATTTGTCAATTGTGACAAATGTGACATGTTACTTGACATGTGAAATTGTAATGTATTTTTAACATATTAAAAATCAGCATATTAATAAAATATGTCATATACAAAATTAACTAGTAATTCTTAATTACATGTACCAAAACGGTTTATCAAATTATAAATTACAACGTCTTGTATTTATAATAAATTATTCATCCAATTTCAAATTCAATTGTTTCGTAAACAATAACCTTATCTAAGTAATAAAACAATTCGATTACTTAGACCGTATCTCATTTAATCAAATTACAATAAGACACGTTAACTTTACTCACAAAATCATCCGTCAATTTTAAGCAATTTAATTAACTCGTATCGGTATACGATTAATTAAATAATCAATTAAGAGTATTTCCCTATAGGTATGACCTAAGGGGATCAACTGATCATCACCGTCGCACGACAGTAATGTCAAACTCTAGTCAGCCAATCATTACCGATATGTGTGGACCAGTTGACTGTAAAATATTACATCCCACATGTATTCTTAAAATGAGATTTAAACATGTGATCATCATGATCGACAGTTGTGATCGCATTATTGTCGGAGGACACTTATTCCAACAGAAAGATCATATATTGGTCCTCCCACACACCAAAAACCGTGACCCTCCTTTACATATGGAGTGGGTGTGCTATATGTTTACTAGTGTAGTATTCATTTTATTCTCATCTTATCATTCATACACATCTCTCTTCCATAATTCATTTTTCTCTAAAAACTTGAGAAATGATGATCTAATTTGTTCAATGAAATTACTAATATTATTAGTGTAATATATGAGTATTAGTAATCAATTTTAAGGTAAACTACTAAACAAATATCTAGCACATATTATTTAATAAAGATAAGGGATAGTCTTGGGTGCAATCAAGAGGAGTGGCTTCTATACTTGGAGTCTTTGGAGGATCATCCTAATACATAAGCTCAAGAACAAGTGAGGTAGGAGACTTCACTTGTGCCCAAAATGGCCGAAAATAAGATGATGAGAAATCTATTTTTCATCTCTTTTTATTAAGTTTGCATGCATAAGATCATGTATTTATTTTATGACCAAATAAATTAATTCATATATGAATATGTATAGTATCGAGTTTAAATAAACCCAACAGTATGTTGTTAATGGTGATGTCTTTTGCTTGGCTATCTTTTTGCATTTGGGTGAAAAATTCTTGTTGATTCTTTTGCATTTGGAGGACCTCTATTTGAACATCAAAGCCTTGGTCATTTGATTGATTGTATGGAGGTTGATTTTGATAACCTTGGCTTTGGTTGTAAAAGGGTCTTTGAGCTTGATTCCTCATTGGAGGTGGGGTGTATGTTGGTTGAGGGTTTTGAACATTTTGGCTTTTGTATGAAAGATTTGGATGTAATTTGGTATTCTGAATGTAATAGTTGGAATAAGGGGTGCCACTCTTTTTTTTTTTTTGATGACGAGGGGGTTGAGTCCTCCCCGGGCCCATGAATTCCCGCGGGTGCCACTCTTGTATGCTTGGAAAGCATTCACTTGTTCCCCTACATTCACTTTGGTCATGACCCAAAGTTCCACAACTTTCACATACTGCACTTGGAATTTATGATGATGCCACCATAGCATTAACATATTGTTTGGGTGATTTGGAGGCCTCTTCAAGTTTAGCCATGGCCTTCTCAAACTTCAAATTGATGGTGTCAATGTGAGCAGTTAGTTAAGCACCCAATTGTGTAATCTAATCCACCTCATGCTTTCCTCCTCTACTAGCCTTTCGAGGCCTACTATATTGCGAGTTATGGACCGCCATTTCTTCAATTTTGTTCCATGTTTGATTGTCATCCACTTCGGTGAACATACCATTGGATCCCATATTGAGAATGTTTTGGGGGTCTTCATATAAACCATTCCAAAATTGTTGCACAAGGAACCACTCGCTAAGTCCTTGAATCTCTCCCATGCTTCATACAAAGATTCCTCATCCCTTTGTTTAAACCCGGTGATTTGGGCTCTCAACATGTTAGTGTTTTCTGAGGATATAATTTCTTGTAGAAAGCAAGTGCCAATTTCTTCCAATTAATCAATACCAAGAGTAGCCTTGTCTAGGCTCTTCAACCATTGTTTTGCGGTACCAATCAAAGAAAAAGGAAATAAGACCTATCGGATTTGGTCTTGAGTAACTCCGGTTTGAGAAATCGCATCACAATAGTCACAAAAAGTCTCCATATGAGAATGAGGGTCTTCACTAGGCATCCCCCCAAATTGACTTCTCTCAACTAGTTGTATGAATGCGGATTTGGCAATGAAATTACCGGTTAAATGTTGTGGTGTAGGAGTACCATTTTCTAGGTTCTCCTCGGTTGGTACGGAATGTGATGAAAATTTAGGCATTGTGGGTTGATTTTGTGGTGGGTTTTGTATTAGGTTGTCCTCTCCTTCTTTTGCAAAAGGGTTGGTAAACTCAATGTTATTTGGTTGAATGTCAATAATTTCCCCAATACCTCTCAAAGTAGTTCTAGCATGTCTTCTATTGTTGGTCAAAGTTCTTTCAATTTCAAAATCAATGGGTAACAAGTTACCTCTTGATCTCCTAGACATGCAAAATATCAAACAACTCGAAAATAATTAGAACAACCTTGAGGAGTTTGACTTCCCCAGGTGAAGAAAGACACAACTAAAAACAATTTAAAGAAAATCAAATCAAGTTAACACCATCCCCGGCAACGGCGCCATTTTTGGTGTGACTATAAACTTCGTCGTCAAAAACTACCAACCAAAACAATATTTATAACTTCACAAACTACTCTTAGCAAAGAGGCAAGTAAAGCTCGGATCCAAAGGAACGAGTATTGATGTAGGATTTTCAATTGCAAATGGTTGTGTCTTAGGGTGTCACAATTTGGGTTGAGATAAGTGGTCAACTAAACTAATCAACAAGGTAAAAGTAAAGTAATAAAAACAAGCAAGATGATTAAAATGAGATGTAAACAACTGATTAACCTAGGGTGTCATGGGTTCATAGGGGATTCATGGGAGTTGATCATAAAAACATGTTCTCTACTAGATGCAATCACTTATTGGTTTGATGGGATCGAGTTGGTGTATAAGCTTACAATAATCCCTAAGAAGGTTTGGGTCCCGGAGCCGAATTGATTAGATTGTACAAGACCTACAAGTCGACTTAGTCCTTCCTATCCAACTATATGCATGGTCTAATGAGACTCGAGTTGGTGTATAAGCTTACAAGTCTCATTGAAAAGATAGGTGATAGGCAAAAAATGCAAGGATTCATAGGCTCGCATTTCATCAAACATAACACGTGCATAAGTTGAAATAACAACAGGCAAGCAAATTAATTATGAAAATATATTAGATTAAGCGGGAATCAATCCCCATATTGGTTTCCCCTAATTCCCATTAACCCTAGCATACAAAATACTCACTCATTATCAAGTTTAACATGCTAACACGGTTGTCAATCATACTAGCAAAGCAAAACATGATGAATAAATGAAAGTGATTAACAATAATTAAACAAGGTTAAGAGAGAAATTATACCTATGAAGATGATTCCAAATAATAAAGCAAAGAATAATAGAAGTACTTGATGATTGATGGAAGGTTGTCAATCCTCCAAATAAACCCAATTAATCTTCTAATTACTCAAAAAAAATGAAGAACAATAGAGAAATTAAGGAAAGATTATTAAGAGTTGATTACAAGATTAAGAACGTATTAAAGATCGATTAGAAATTGATTACAACTTGATGCTAATCTAGGTAGTACAATATGGTATTTATACTAAAGATTAAGTACGATGATTAGGGTTACTAAGTGCTTACATGACTATTAAGTCCTTAAGAAAAGTTGAGGAAATGCTCCTCTCGAAGGAAATGAGCATTTCCGTTTTGCTAGCCTCACCATAATCCGTACGTCCTGGGAAGTGGCACGGGCTCTCTGGGCCGTGATCCGAGCGGATTGTCTGGGGAGACGCTCGGATCTTTTTGCTTCAAGACAAGCGTCTTGGCTGCGGGAAGCTCGGATGGTGGTGGTTGGAGATGCTCGGATCGTGCATGATCCGCTCGGATCCCACGGCAGACAGCTTTTCTACTATTTTTCCTTCATAATCCGCGAGGATCATTCCGGGTATGCAAGGGTCCTTTCGCCATTGCCCATTTCACTTTATTATCTACATAGGTCTTCTACTATCGTCTTCCTTTTGATGCTTGGTCATTAGATTAAATTTTCATATAGTTTACATGTTTCATTACATGTTACATTAATTATGACGATTCGTGGCTGGGAGGACTCGAAGCTAGTGAGCATAAGGAACCTTGGACCTAGTTTTGGCTATTCTTATAGTAAACCTTTTAACTTTTTGTTTTGTATATAATTTGAAGGGACATATGTCTCCCTTTTCTATTTTGGGTTGTATCATTACATTTTCTTATCGTTAGCTATAGTATGTAAGTTAGTTCGTTAGGATTGCAGGTTTTGGCACCCGCCTCTTGGGAATGTTGGAAATGTTGTGATTGGTTTAGAAATTTTTTTGAAATTACAGGTTTTGTCTAGTTGAACCAATTACAAACATATCCTGTCAGTTTTTCCGTAGATTTTAGGTGTTATTTATCGCGTTATTTAAGGGTGTCACAGTTGGTATCAGAGCATATTTGCTCCCGACGCACGTTTGTGCACCCCACCTAAAATCACTTGACCTTTAAATAATAAACTTGAGAGATGGGTAGGATGGGTAGATTTAGGATTTTATGTGGTAGTCTGTTTGTGATTGTTAATTGTTAGGTACTAATTGATTTTATCTTTTGTAAGATGGTTCTCCAATAAATGTAGATAATGCAATCTTACCTTAGTCTTCCATTCTCGTTGTTTATTCGTCTTTCAAATTACTCTTCTCTCGCCTTGGTAACTACCTTTCAATTCTTTCTCCCGATTCATCTTAGGTTCGTTTTCTTCTTATAATAAAGTCCATGTGGACACCTTCCTTTTATCCCGCAGGATAGTTCCCTTGTTCAAGAGAACCCGGTTTTGAGAGAATGTATCATTGGAGGGCGTGAACGAGTTGAGAAATTGATTGTTTAGGGTTTGAGTTGTATAGGAGAATATAACTTGGGATCCTTTGGTTAGTCTTGTTAGTTGTGCTTGATATGAGAACTTAGTGAAATGAGAAACACCTTGGGATTTATGTCTATTGAGAGCTTGTTTGTTATAGATGATTGAGCATGGGTACTACCATAGCACATAAGATGGAATGAACCTGAGCTACTTCATTTGAGAGTCTCGATGTTTCCTGTGGAGAATTAAAGGAATGATAGTTAGCACTAATCCTTGTAGGCCTTGAAAGGAATACAATAGGACATTGATGTTGCTTAATGGATTGGTATTGTACTTTGGAATTAGTTAGTTTGTTAAACCTTTTAAGTTGACCAAATCTAGTATAGAGTAGCCCTTGTTGACCTTCCGAAATTTGAGGTCACGTGGTTGACCTTATTAATCATATCTGGATTTGGGAATTTTGGTGGAATGTTGTTCGATGTAGTTCGTGAGTTCAAGGATGTGATTCCAATTTATGGTATCGGAGATTAGAAGTATTAAGTGGTGAGATGATGGAATAGACAAGCCATGGTACTTGGGGATGACATAGTAAGTGAAGTTCGATGATGAGAATGGTAAAGGAGATACTTTGGGACATGGATGGTAACAAATGAATTTGTGTGGTGAATTGAATTTGGCTCTTAGAACCAATTGAGTTGAGGAATACCTACCATTGTGGAGTCCTTGTTAGTCTTATAATTTGGTAGACTTTTGGGGCTTTGTTGAGCACCTTAGTGGTGTAACCTTATCATATCGATCATAAGCTTTGATGAGTGTTTGGTAAGCGGTAACCTTTTCATTGTGCCGCTTCTATTCTCCTTTCCTTCTCTTTAACGTTCGTTGAACCTTGTTTTTATGCCAAATTTTACGTATCTTCTTCTTGCCCGAAATATCTTCTTAACTCGAATACCTCTTATGTATGTCAACCGTTATCTTTACGGACCGACTCCTTAGTTTCCTAACTTGTCAGATTCATGCACCCTTCGGAAATGTTTTACCGTTTCTCAATTCCTTTATCACTCCTTATCTCCTTAGTATAGTTGGTACCTTATTGACCATGTTTACGGAGTTAGTGAGATGTGACTTGACGATATAGGATTGACTAAGTAGTCGAGTTTGTGATTGGCTTCCATAATCACTTTGGAGATGAGGGTTTGATAATGTATATGTTACCGTGTGAGAAATGTTAAATGTGGGATTATTAGTTGGTTTTAGTGAGTGATATTGATTACTACTTGAGGTATGGTATGAAAGTGAGAGTAAACTACTTTATTGGGAGGTTTTAGCACTTGTTTTGGAAACTAAAAAGGGTAATGGTATGGTTGACACCAATTGTTAGGCTAAGGAACATAATTTCAATTTATGG
The DNA here is from genome assembly GCF_048544455.1 of Silene latifolia. Lineage (NCBI taxonomy): Eukaryota > Viridiplantae > Streptophyta > Magnoliopsida > Caryophyllales > Caryophyllaceae > Silene > Silene latifolia. The sequence goes on from NC_133526.1 coordinate 81,464,702, forward strand.
TTTTAGGAACTCTGAGGTGATAAAGTGTTGTTACAATTATGACCTTGTTCCTTGAGAATTTGATGGTAAGTAAGTTTAGGATATCAAATTTGAAAGAATACTCCTTGGGGATGTTGATGACCAGAATGGATTGGTGATGTGATTTGGTATTAGTTGGCTCTTGAGAGTTCTTGAGTTAAGAGAGACTTAGTATTGAGAAGATTTTGTTAATCCTATAGTTTTATAGACCTTGAGGTGATGGGACGGTGTTGTAGCTGAGTGTAGCTGAGTGTGGTTCCGCTTTTGGCAATCCTTAATAAATAAAAGGATAGAGGAACGTGAGATCCTATTGATTTTTCGGATTTTGGAGTTGGTATGTTACTACCTTGTTTTGAAATGAAAACCTTGTAGAATTTGAGGAACCCATAGTTGACACTAGTTGGATACGAATATAACTTTGTTGGAAGCCTTGACCTTAGGCTTGTGAAAGTTGTTTTGGAATGTTATTGTAAATTTGGACCTTATATTTAATCCTTTGAGGAATCTTTCTATTGGAAATGGGAATATTGTTGGGAAGTAGGATTGTGAACCTTTCTCGATGTACCGATCTTCCTAATTCCGACCTCTGACAATTGTCATTCTTGCTATTCTGGCTTGTTCCGTTGTGTTCGCCTTTATGGAACTCATTTGACCTTTTGAGTAAAGCGTCTTGTTCGTTGACATCTTTATTGACTTCATCCAAAAATTCCACCTTTAAGAGTTCAATTCCTTCTTGTCTGTTGGGTGTGAGTTTCCTATCGCAACTTGCACTTCTCGTTCCCGAGTTGTTTTCCATCTTGCATAGGTTCTATATAGTTTGAGTAAACTTTTGGTTCATTTTTTTCTTAATTTGGAGTGAAATCTACAAATTGACCTCTTTCTATAACATTTGAAAATGATTTCTCACTCTCTTTCAACCCTAGTGTTCAATTGGATACCTAAGCTATTTCTCGTTTTGTGTAATGATTCCTTTTTCTTACTCTCTTTCAGAGTTACTAAGCCTTATCTAATCATAATTAGTAAAGATTTATTCTTACTATAGAACTTTAAACTAAAAGTTTGAAAATGCTTTTATGATTTGCAATGGTTTTAACATTAGTGAATGTTAAATCTCGTTGTTGGTGACGTCCCAATAATGGGTTTTCTCATTTATTGGTGTAGAAATATTTTTATATCTTGATATGAATGTGGTTGTTCTTGTCTGATCAACGAGAGTATCACCGTTTCATTGAAAAGATACCTATATTTTCTTATAACTATGATTTCTCCTTCTGAGTTTCGAGGACGAAACTTTTTAAAAGGAGGGGTGATTGTAACGCCCCGTAATTTCGAATCATTATTATTTTGCGGAAATAATTTATTAATTAAATAAAATTCGATATTAATGTATTTCAATTAATAATAATTCAAAGAAATATAATTTTATTATATTTTGTAGTTAAGTATTTATTTTGATAGTTTTGAAATGTTTAAAAATAGTTTAAACCGTGTAAAAACTTTCTATTTCGAAATAAGGGCATATCGGGGGGAAAATGACAATTCTTTTGAACGTTGGGTAAACGAATTTGGAAATGGGTCGTATGAGTATTCAATTCTCTTGTAATCTCGTGTTTAAAAACTTTGGTCTTGTCGGAATTTGCGTTTGACAAACGGTTTTAATTATTATCGAAACGAGCCGAAACCGACTCGTAAAATCCCGACTAAACCCGCATCTTTCCTCCTTTCCTCTCCCTTTCACGCGCACCTCCCCCTTCCCCTTCATTTTTCTGATTTTCTTTGTTCTTCAACCCTCTAACATTTCCCAAAACACAAAACATCACTTTTCTATCAAATTCAAGCCAAAAATCGTCATAACTTTCTCATTTCTTGACGGATTTTCACGAAATTTACATTTCCGGAATCCCCTCGTCGAGATCTACAACCTAGTATGTTTTAATTTCAGTTTTCTTGAAGTTGTTTTAAGACGAATTTTGGGTAATTTCGGTTTTATATACTTATTTTTGTGTTTTTATTGTTTATTTAGGTGAAGAATTGGAAGACGAGTTTGGGGACTCGTATATTGTCGAGGATAGCGGCTAGTGCTTGTTAGGGTTTGGGTTTTAAGGTGCTAATTGCTCATTTTCAAGCTTAAGGTAACATATTTCGAGTTACTCGACGAATAATCATCACATTCTTTGCTTTTTATATGTTTTTGTGATTTTTGTTTGAGTAGTAAGTTTTCACATGATAAAATGGGTTGCATGCATGTCTAATGTTTGTCTTTTGTTAGTTTAAGTTAACCATTTGTATATTATTGTTTAGAACAAGTTTGGATGAGTAATTATTTGATGGGACAAATCCGCGGGTTGGCTGGAACGTGTCAGTACCGGACCGAGACATTTTCCAATGTTTCCAAAAATATGATAGATTGAACGGCGTCGAAAAATTAGGTGGTTTAGCCACTTGAATCACTCAATTCGGAGTCCGTATGAGTATTTGGCGTCGTTTTACCGAAAAATTTATAGAAAAGTTACTGTTCACAGACCCGCGGTACTGTTCACAGCAGTGAAACAGGCCCGTGACGGGCCGCGGCAGGCCCGTGCTTGGCCCGGGTTGGTCCGTTGCTTGTTTCGCGGTTTTTCATGCTTTGTTCGTCATTTTAGGTTCATTAATGATATAATTAGACTAAGTAACATATGGTTAAACTTAGGAAATGAATCATAATAGTAGTTAAAAATTATGTTAATGGTAAAAATTAAGTTTATATTAGTAGTTGCACATGTTAGGATAGATTATAAAATAAAATTGTAATGAATAGGCTCAAAATAAATTTTATAGTGCTAATTGTAATGTTTTGTTGATTGTGCCGAAAACTGAGCCTTAGTCCCTTTGACTGATTCGATGTCAGTTAATTGAGTGATTGGTCAGCCGCAATTTAACCCGTACCTGTCGCAGGGCTGGGGTTGCGGGTAAAAATTCGGTTGGATGAAATTTTATATGAAATAGATAATCGGCCTTTTTCTTGTTTTAGGCCATTTATCAAGCTTTAGTTCACATGTATAGCTGATTGAATTTAATAGTGTCTTGTATTATAGAAATGGCCCTAGATTCCCCTAAAGCCTTTAACATGGTTAATATTGTTAGAATTGGAAATTAGTATTGAATACTTATTGAGGTTATTGTTGAATTGTATGCTGAATAGACATTTATATAGCCTTTCAAATGATAGAATGTTAGCATTTATGTTAAGTAAGTTGGACTCTTTGCCCTCTTATGGTTAAGTGGGTGTCTTACTTGTCTTGTGTGGTGTGGGCTAAAGTATTCAAGCTGGGACTAGCTGAGACTAGGTCCTAGGTGAGTATTTCGGCCTTCATCATAGATAGGTCTTTATAGTCTCTGACGAGTATATGTTCACTGCTTAATAGCCTTTGTGTTCCTGACTAGTGGATTTATATCCAAGTTGGGGCATGACCTCGTTACTTATTTTGTTAGTAAATGGTCAGCTTAAGTACTAGCCAACCCTTTGGTGGACTCCTTAGGGTACTCACTTTGTTTTAGAAAAAATGTGGGTCTTGGGTGCGGTGGTGTGTATCCGCATGTCTAGGTCTCTTGTGATTTTAGGCTAGGGTTGTGTTGTGTCTTGGCCATGTTTTATTAATATTAACCGCTGAGCCAAGATACCGGTTCGATTACCTTCCCTACCTCGTGGTATAGACTCGAGTTACAGAGTGACTATTGACGGTACCAAGAACTTATGCCTGTCTTTGATATATTGCCCTTTCTTGTTTGATGATTCTATGAATCATAGAAGGTGAGATGCAAGCCGGCTATGGTTGATAGAGTTTGGATTGTTACTTGTTATATTTTTCACATGATAGTTTAAATCAGTCGATTTAGCATTCATATGTTAGGATACTTGGAAATTAGATTAAATTTTCATATAGTTTACATGTTTCATTACATGTTACATTAATTATGACGATTCGTGGCTGGGAGGACTCGAAGTTACTCCCCACTGAATTGTGGCTTTCGTGTTTGTATAAAATGCGATTGACAGGTTGTTGATGCTTGTTGGGGTCACAGACGAGCTAGTGAGCATAAGGAACCTTGGACCTAGTTTTGGCTATTCTTATAGTAAACCTTTTAACTTTTGGTTTTGTATATAATTTGAAGGGACATATGTCTCCCTTTTCTATTTTGGGTTGTCTCATTACATTTTCTTATCGTTAGCTATAGTATGTAAGTTAGTTCGTTAGCATTGCAGGTTTTGGCACCCGCCTCTTGGGAATGTTGGAAATGTTGTGATTGGTTTAGAAAATTTTTTGAAATTACAGGTTTTGTCTAGTTGAACCAATTACAAACATATCCTGTCAGTTTTTCCGTAGATTTTAGGTGTTATTTATCGCGTTATTTAAGGGTGTCACAGTTGGTATCAGAGCATATTTGCTCCCGACGCACGTTTGTGCACCCCACCTAAAATCACTTGACCTTTAAATAATAAACTTGAGAGATGGGTAGGATGGGTAGATTTAGGATTTTATGTGGTAGTCTGTTTGTGATTGTTAATTGTTAGGTACTAATTGATTTTATCTTTTGTAAGATGGCTCTCCAATAAATGTAGATAATGCAATCTTACCTTAGTCTTCCAATCTCGTTGTTTATTCGTCTTTCAAATTACTCTTCTCTCGCCTTGGTAACTACCTTTCAATTCTTTCTCCCGATTCATCTTAGGTTCGTTTTCTTCTTATAATAAAGTCCATGTGGACACCTTCCTTTTATCCCGCAGGATAGTTCCCTTGTTCAAGAGAACCCGGTTTTGAGAGAATGTATCATTGGAGGGCGTGAACGAGTTGAGAAATTGATTGTTTAGGGTTTGAGTTGTATAGGAGAATATAACTTGGGATCCTTTGGTTAGTCTTGTTAGTTGTGCTTGATATGAGAACTTAGTGAAATGAGAAACACCTTGGGATTTATGTCTATTGAGAGCTTGTTTGTTATAGATGATTGAGCATGGGTACTACCATAGCACATAAGATGGAATGAACCTGAGCTACTTCATTTGAGAGTCTCGATGTTTCCTGTGGAGAATTAAAGGAATGATAGTTAGCACTAATCCTTGTAGGCCTTGAAAGGAATACAATAGGACATTGATGTTGGTTAATGGATTGGTATTGTACTTTGGAATTAGTTAGTTTGTTAAACCTTTTAAGTTGACCAAATCTAGTATAGAGTAGCCCTTGTTGACCTTCCGAAATTTGAGGTCACGTGGTTGACCTTATTAATCATATCTGGATTTGGGAATTTTGGTGGAATGTTGTTCGATGTAGTTCGTGAGTTCAAGGATGTGATTCCAATTTATGGTATCGGAGATTAGAAGTATTAAGTGGTGAGATGATGGAATAGACAAGCCATGGTACTTGGGGATGACATAGTAAGTGAAGTTCGATGATGAGAATGGTAAAGGAGATACTTTGGGACATGGATGGTAACAAATGAATTTGTGTGGTGAATTGAATTTGGCTCTTAGAACCAATTGAGTTGAGGAATACCTACCATTGTGGAGTCCTTGTTAGTCTTATAATTTGGTAGACTTTTGGGGCTTTGTTGAGCACCTTAGTGGTGTAACCTTATCATATCGATCATAAGCTTTGATGAGTGTTTGGTAAGCGGTAACCCTTTCATTGTGCCGCTTCTATTCTCCTTTCCTTCTCTTTAACGTTCGTTGAACCTTGTTTTTATGCCAAATTTTACGTATCTTCTTCTTGCCCGAAATATCTTCTTAACTCGAATACCTCTTATGTATGTCAACCGTTATCTTTACGGACCGACTCCTTAGTTTCCTAACTTGTCAGATTCATGCACCCTTCGGAAATGTTTTACCGTTTCTCAATTCCTTTATCACTCCTTATCTCCTTAGTATAGTTGGTACCTTATTGACCATGTTTACGGAGTTAGTGAGATGTGACTTGAGGATATAGGATTGACTAAGTAGTCGAGTTTGTGATTGGCTTCCATAATCACTTTGGAGATGAGGGTTTGATAATGTATATGTTACCGTGTGAGAAATGTTAAATGTGGGATTATTAGTTGGTTTTAGTGAGTGATATTGATTACTACTTGAGGTATGGTATGAAAGTGAGAGTAAACTACTTTATTGGGAGGTTTTAGCACTTGTTTTGGAAACTAAAAAGGGTAATGGTATGGTTGACACCAATTGTTAGGCTAAGGAACATAATTTCAATTTATGGTTTTAGGAACTCTGAGGTGATAAAGTGTTGTTACAATTATGACCTTATTCCTTGAGAATTTGATGGTAAGTAAGTTTAGGATATCAAATTTGAAAGAATACTCCTTGGGGATGTTGATGACCAGAATGGATTGGTGATGTGATTTGGTATTAGTTGGCTCTTGAGAGTTCTTGAGTTAAGAGAGACTTAGTATTGAGAAGATTTTGTTAATCCTATAGTTTTATAGACCTTGAGGTGATGGGACGGTGTTGTAGGGGCCGAGTGTGGTTCCGTTGGCAATCCTTAATAAATAAAAGGATAGTGTAGATCCTATTGATTTTTCGAGTGTGGTTCCATATACTTTAACATACTCATATATGGCAATCCTTAATAAATAAAAGGATAGAGGAACGTGAGATCCTATTGATTTTCCCCAAGCTTTATACGGATTTTGGGGTTGTTATGTTACTACCTTGTTTTGAAATGAAAACCTTGTAGAATTTGAGGAACCCATAGTTGACACTAGTTGGATACGAATATAACTTTGTTGGAAGCCTTGACCTTAGGCTTGTGAAAGTTGTTTTGGAATGTTATTGTAAATTTGGACCTTATATTTAATCCTTTGAGGAATCTTTCTATTGGAAATGGGAATATTTTTGGGAAGTAGGATTGTGAACCTTTCTCGATGTACCGATCTTCCTAATTCCGACTCTCGACAATTGTCATTCTTACTATTACTTCCCAATTGTATTCTTTAAAATGAGATTTAATAATGATATTTAAATCATGTGATCTTGTTCCGTTGTGTTACGCCTTTTTTGAAATGAAAACCTTGTAGATGGAACTCATTTGACCTTTTGAGTAAAGCGTCTTGTTCGTTGACATCTTTATTGACTTCATCCAAAAATTCCACCTTTAAGAGTTCAATTCCTTCTTGTCTTGTGTTCATTGGAACTCATTTGGTGTGAGTTTCCTATCGCAACTTGCACTTCTCGTTCCCGAGTTGTTTTCCATCTTGCATAGGTTCTATATAGTTTGAGTAAACTTTTGGTTCATTTTTTTCTTAATTTGGAGTGAAATCTACAAATTGACCTCTTTCTATAACATTTGAAAATGATTTCTCACTCTCTTTCAACCCTAGTGTTCAATTGGATACCTAAGCTATTTCTCGTTTTGTGTAATGATTCCTTTTTCTTACTCTCTTTCAGAGTTACTAAGCCTTATCTAATCATAATTAGTAAAGATTTATTCTTACTATAGAACTTTAAACTAAAAGTTTGAAAATGCTTTTATGATTTGCAATGGTTTTAACATTAGTGAATGTTAAATCTCGTTGTTGGTGATGTCCCAATAATGGGTTTTCTCATTTATTGGTGTAGAAATATTTTTATATCTTGATATGAATGTGGTTGTTCTTGTCTGATCAACGAGAGTATCACCGTTTCATTGAAAAGATACCTATATTTTCTTATAACTATGATTTCTCCTTCTGAGTTTCGAGGACGAAACTTTTTAAAAGGAGGGGGATTGTAACGCCCCGTAATTTCGAATCATTATTATTTTTTCGGAAATAATTTATTAATTAAATAAAATTCGATATTAATGTATTTCAAGTAATAATAATTCAAAGAAATATAATTTTATTATATTTTGTAGTTAAGTATTTATTTTGATAGTTTTGAAATGTTTAAAAATAGTTTAAACCGTGTAAAAACTTTCTATTTCGAAATAAGGGCATATCGGGGGGAAAATGACAATTCTTTTGAACGTTGGGTAAACGAATTTGGAAATGGGTCGTATGAGTATTCAATTTTCTTGTAATCTCTTGTTTAAAAACTTTGGTCTTGTCGGAATTTGCGTTTGACAAACGGTTTTAATTATTATCGAAACGAGCCGAAACCGACTCGTAAAATCCCGACTAAACCCGCACCTTTCCTCCTTTCCTCTCCCTTTCACGCGCACCTCCCCCTTCCCCTTCATTTTTCTGATTTTCTTTGTTCTTCAACCCTCTAACATTTCCCAAAACACAAAACATCACCTTTCTATCAAATTCAAGCCAAAAATCGTCATAACTTTCTCATTTCTTGACAGATTTTCACGAAATTTACATTTCCGGAATCCCCTCGTCGAGATCTACAACCTAGTATGTTATAATTTCAGTTTTCTTGAAGTTGTTTTAAGACGAATTTTGGGTAATTTCGGTTTTATATACTTATTTTTGTGTTTTTATTGTTTATTTAGGTGAAGAATTGGAAGACGAGTTTGGGGACTCGTATATTGTCGAGGATAGCGGCTAGTGCTTGTTAGGGTTTGGGTTTTAAGGTGCTAATTGCTCATTTTCTAGCTTAAGGTAACATATTTCGAGTTACTCGACGAATAATCGTCACATTCTTTGCTTTTTATATGTTTTTGTGATTTTTGTTTGAGTAATAAGTTTTCACATGATAAAATGGGTTGCATGCATGTCTAATGTTTGTCTTTTGTTAGTTTAAGTTAACCATTTGTATATTATTGTTTAGAACAAGTTTGGATGAGTAATTATTTGATGGGACAAATCCGCGGGTTGGCTGGAACGTGTCAGTACCGGACCGAGACATTTTCCAATGTTTCCAAAAATATGACAGATTGAACGGCGTCGAAAAATTAAGTGGTTTAGCCACTTGAATCACTCAATTCGGAGTCCGTATGAGTATTTGGCGTCGTTTTACCGAAAAATTTATAGAAAAGTTAGTGTTCATAGACCCGCGATCATCGTTCACAGCAAAGAAACAGGCCCGTGACGGGCCGCGGCAGGCCCGTGCTTGGCCCGGGTTGGTCCGTTGCTTGTTTCGCGGTTTTTCATGCTTTGTTCGTCATTTTAGGTTCATTAATGATATAATTAGACTAAGTAACATATGGTTAAACTTAGGAAATGAATCATAATAGTAGTTAAAAATTATGTTAATGGTAAAAATTAAGTTTATATTAGTAGTTGCACATGTTAGGATAGATTATAAAATAAAATTGTAATGAATAGGCTCAAAATAAATTTTATAGTGCTAATTGTAATGTTTTGTTGATTGTGCCGAAAACTGAGCCTTAGTCCCTTTGACTGACTCGATGTCAGTTAATTGAGTGATTGGTCAGCCGCAATTTAACCCGTACCTGTCGCAGGGCTGGGGTTGCGGGTAAAAATTCGGTTGGATGAAATTTTATATGAAATAGATAATCGGCCTTTTTCTTGTTTTAGGCCATTTATTAAGCTTTAGTTCACATGTATAGCTGATTGAATTTAATAGTGTCTTGTATTATAGAAATGGCCCTAGATTCCCCTAAAGCCTTTAACATGGTTAATATTGTTAGAATTGAAAATTAGTATTGAATACTTATTGAGGTTATTGTTGAATTGTATGCTGAATAGACATTTATATAGCCTTTCACAAGATAGAATGTTAGCATTTATGTTAAGTAAGTTGGACTCTTTGCCCTCTTATGGTTAAGTGGGTGTCTTACTTGTCTTGTGTGGTGTGGGCTAAAGTATTCAAGCTGGGACTAGCTGAGACTAGGTCCTAGGTGAGTATTTCGGCCTTCATCATAGATAGGTCTTTATAGTCTCTGACGAGTATATGTTCACTGCTTAATAGCCTTTGTGTTCCTGACTAGTGGATTTATATCCAAGTTGGGGCATGACCTCGTTACTTATTTTGTTAGTAAATGGTCAGCTTAAGTACTAGCCAACCCTTTGGTGGACTCCTTAGGGTACTCACTTTGTTTTAGAAAAATTGTGGGTCTTGGGTGCGGTGGTGTGTATCCGCATGTCTAGGTCTCTTGTGATTTTAGGCTAGGGTTGTGTTGTGTCTTGGCCATGTTTTATTAATATTAACCGCTGAGCCAAGATACCGGTTCGATTACCTTCCCTACCTCGTTGTATAGACTCGAGTTACAGAGTGACTATTGACGGTACCAAGAACTTATGCCTGTCTTTGATATATTGCCCTTTCTTGTTTGATGATTCTATGAATCATAGAAGGTGAGATGCAAGCCGGCTATGGTTGATAGAGTTTGGATTACTACTTGTTATATTTTTCACATGATAGTTTAAATCAGTCGATTTAGCATTCATATGTTAGGATACTTGGAAATTAGATTAAATTTTCATATAGTTTACATGTTACATTAATTATGACGATTCGTGGCTGGGAGGACTCGAAGTTACTCCCCACTGAATTGTGGCTTTCGTGTTTGTATAAAATGCGATTGACAGGTTGTTGATGCTTGTTGGGGTCACAGACGAGCTAGTGAGCATAAGGAACCTTGGACCTAGTTTTGGCTATTCTTATAGTAAACCTTTTAACTTTTGGTTTTGTATATAATTTGAAGGGACATATGTCTCCCTTTTCTATTTTGGGTTGTATCATTACATTTTCTTATCGTTAGCTATAGTATGTAAGTTAGTTCGTTAGCATTGCAGGTTTTGGCACCCGCCTCTTGGGAATGTTGGAAATGTTGTGATTGGTTTAGAAATTTTTTTGAAATTACAGGTTTTGTCTAGTTGAACCAATTACAAACATATCCTGTCAGTTTTTCCATAGATTTTAGGTGTTATTTATCGCGTTATTTAAGGGTGTCACATTAGAAACCAGTTTAGGAGTATAGGGGTGCTTTTAGTTTTCATTTTGGTCCCCATTCCCGCTCCCTATGCTCGAAAAACGTGAGTGAGATAGAATACCGTCTTATTTCAGAATGCCATGTTTGTTTGCTTGAGTTGTGTGTCCCACTAGGTTGAATTGTAGTCGGGGAAGACCATCTTTACTATATTGAACCTTCATTAGGCGTTGTGGGCAAAGTTTTGAATTTTTGTCTTTTGGTGGCGTCTTATGTCTGATGAAATAAGCGTCTGTTTGGGTTCAAACTGGGCCGGCTTGTCTTGAAATAGACCTTAACGGTAGTTTAGGTCACTTTGAGACGTGTTTAAATCACGTTGTTTTGTTGTGGTCGTATTTTGAATTTTTGACCTGTCTGTGCCCGAATTGGCGTAAAATAGCCTTTTAGAGCTGCGAAACATACCCAATTGTGGCGCGAATTTTTGTTTGTTTTGCGGACCTTGTGTGGTCTTTTGAGGTGTTGGGTGTTTTTTGAAATTTTTGTTGTTATTTTGACTCGTCTTTTGCTTGAAAAGAAGGGTGAGTCGTTTTTTGTGCGATTTTTTTATGAAGTGTTTTTGTTGGATGGGTTTGGGCGGGTTTGCCCTTGTTCTGTTTTGCATTTGCAGGTGGTTCTTTTTTTTGGATTTTGTCAATTTTGTGCTGTTGTGATGTCGAAATTTCGGCTAACGTTTTTTTTTGTCCTGATCGCAGGGGAGTGTTATGGGCCTACTGGGTCTGTTGTTGAGGCTTTAGAGCAGGAGGATGATCCTGGAGGAGGAGAGACGACTATTGTCTTGACCTTATCGAGTTGTGTTTCTCCCTGGCGGACTTTGTAGAGATTCAGACGTTTGATGATTGGGGGTCAAGACGGGTGCATCATTCTACGTTACTGTAGATACCAGGTATCTGTCGAGTCTCCAACAAACACCCGATGATTATCGGACAACAACATGATTAGGAATCGCGGCATATAATCGACATTTTTGTACAACTATACGTCGGAAATCTTAAAATGATTTCGAAATCAAAACTTTTCAAAAGTACATGGAGTGTTTAATGCATGAGGACGGGGCGGCAATGACACTAACTAGAGTGAAAACCACACCAAACTAAAAACCGACTCAAAAATTCAAATCCCGACTCCAACAACGAGTCAAACCGAGGCAAACACAAAAAACAAAACTTTTCAAAACATCCATGTTAAGTATTCCCGAAATGCTTCATGGTCAAGTACAATTATGTCATCCAAAACATAGGATAGAACAAATCATGATTTCAATTGCGTGATAGTGACAAGACAGCTCGAAGACCCGCAAAATGGCTCGCGCCTCTTCGAGTAGCCCATGCGGCCACGTCGCTCAAAACGCATACAACCACCCATTTCTCTATAAATATCCAACTTCAAACACCATAATACCTTACGCGAGCGTCCGCCCCCTCATCTCTCCCTTAAAATTCTATACTCGACTTCTCAAGTAAAAAACCGACACGTGTTTTCGACCTACCGATCGAAAATACAAGTCTTACACATTGTTTGGTACCGTCATCGTGCATTAAATCACTTGACCGACCATCTAGACCGATTATACCATCACTAAACTTAAACACTCTTTTACATGCTAAAACGGTTTTCAAACCGAGTTTTCCGACCAACAAGTCGATACACTCTCGTCGATTTCTCGTCTCAAGCCTAGCATGTAAGTAGGTGTTGGAGTATGTGTCCTGAACAGTAGTGCGATCACATATTTAAATCTCATAATAAGAATATATAAGGGACGATACATTATTTAGTCAACTGATCAACATTTATCGGTAACGATTGGCTGACTAGAGTTTGCCGTTACTGTCGTTTTACGGTGGTGATCAGTTGATCCCTTGAGGTCACACCTATAGGATGGAACCCAAATTATTAACTGATCAGATATATTTGATATAGGTTGATCAGTCCCTTGTATTTATATATGTATATTTGATATATATATAGAAATAGGATCCTGTGCGAACCTAAAGTTCGGTGCGAACTTACGAACTGACTAAAAAAGCTAAACCATACAATAATCACGCGCGTTTGATCCATCATATTAGACCAAATGGGTGGTTAATATTAAATCCCAACTACCCCTGAGTCCCTGACTTCCCAACTTCCCTTCAACATTCTATATACTCTCATCACTCCAAATACAAATCCCACCACTGACTACTTCTCTGAGCTCCTGACGCCGGCACCGGAGCATCGAGTATCAACTGCCGACTTCAAATCTGACTAATCCTCGCCCTTTTCTCACACCTCACCATTTTCCATATACATATACACCACATTACCACCCTGTTTATGGAATAAAATCACCGTCGCCAGCGCCGGCAACATATTTCCCCGTCTATAATGACATTTATAGATTCAGAATATCAACTCAAGAGCATTTACGGTATTTATTTTTCGAAATTTCTGGTCGTTTTTTAGAGATCTAATAATTAATAAACGAAATTGAATTTAAAAAAACCATATTAATGGTGTCAAGAGTTGTAGTTATGGTAATGAACTAATGGTGATGATGATGAGCATATAAAATTTGTCGGAAAGAGATATAAAGCGAGAAAAATAAGAACTAGGAAGGAGGTTAAGCAGCGAGGAAGGGTCGTCGGAGTCGGGGAAAGGAAACAATGGCGAAAGAATTGGGTGGAAGGGAAATCGTGTCGTCAGAGGTTACGGGTGGCCTTCTTTAATCGTGGTGTTTGTGAGTTTGTATAGGAGTGGTTGCTGATGTCATGAGCGACATCAGTTGTTGCCGGTGTTGGTGGCGTAACTGTTGTGGTATGATATGGTTAGTGGTGGATACGAAAGGAGTGGGTAGATGTACAGGTATGGCAGTGGATCCGTGGTGGAGACGACGGGTCAGTATGGACATGGGGTGTTTATGTTAGTCGGTGGTGGTGATGGTGGTAGGTGCAGCTGGCCGTGTAATGTGAAATGCAGGTGGTTGGATGGGTTGTGGCCTGGTGGTGGGTTTGGTCGATCATGGTGGAGCGGTGGATACACAAAATACCATCTCGAATACACACAGTATCACTGGTAGATACACAAATCGATTTGTGTATCTAGTAATAATATCATGTGTATCTAGTAATAATACCGTGTGTATCTGAGTTAGAATCGCAAGTAAATAATTGTAACAATGTCCTAATCGGAACATTTAGTCAGAAAATATTGTTGACTTCTAGTATCGTCCACTAGTCACCATCAACTTGTTATAAGTTAAAACTTCATGTACTCGTCTTCTGTATCTTCGTTCTTGCTGAAATTAGAAGTTATACTTGCTTGAACGCGGTTCCCACAGAAAATGTCACACGACCATGAACTTGATTGTTATCAGATTATAAGTTGGCATGTGTTTTCTTAATGGCTACGCATGGCTGAAATAAAACATTTCCTTAGATACACTCATTTACTTTGCTAGATACACTCATTTATATTACCAGATACACACCTTTACATTGCTAGATACACGTCTTTATTTTACTACATACACTCATTTATATTACTAGATACACACCTTTACATTGCTAGATACAAGTCTTTATCTTACTAGATACACTCCTTTATTTTTCTAGATACACTCCTTTACATTGCTAGATACACGTCTTTATCTTACTAGATACACTCCTTTATATTTCTAGATACACTCCTTTATATTCCACCACGAGTCCATGACATATCAAAATTCAAGATACCTATTGGTACCTACTAGTTATTACTGTAACATAAATTGTCTAATGGATCTTCAATCAACAACTCCAAACTAAACATTAGACATCTTAACACTTATAAAAACAATTAGATAACAAAAACAGGAGAAATGGGAGAATTAAGATTTATATATTTGATTAAATACTCGAAAAACAACCGATTACAAAATCAATCAGCTATTGATCCCAAATTCTTTAATTAAACTTCTTAAACAACCTAATCATATTACTTCTACCATTACATACATATACCATAAAACTAAAACAACACTTGATTAAAATAAAACCAACTCATATCAACTACTACTGTAACCTCTTAAGCCTTCTTTGGTCAATTACGCTGGGATAGTGTTACCAGGACTAATGAGAGTAGTGAGAATGAAGTTGAAAATAGTGGTATTCGGTCAATTATGAATTTGAACATAAATGATGAGTTGTTGGTTAGGATTCCTCCGTCTCCTGGTATTCGGTCTTCACCCCACCCGTAGCCTTGGGGATAATGATAAGTCGATCACGACTACATTATTGAACAGGTAATTTCTACACCACAAATCACGCAGAAAAGCAATATGTCTCTGGTCAAGATGCATTGTAGAGATGATGCTCACTTCTGGCTTATCTCTGGATCAGTAAAGATTTCTCCAATTTCTGTATTATCCCACCACCTGACATCCGAAAGAGTACAACCTCTACTTTTAGGCAGGCGTGGTCTTTGAAGGAGCTTTTCTCTGCGAAAAAGGAAGAAATAGAGGTCATTGAGGGTGAAAAGGATGAAAGCAATAAGCACTTGACAAATAAAATGAGCAGGATTTACACATATGCGCCTCGAAACTTCACTATAATGGACAGGGTAACTTTCTTTTATGAGCTGAAATCTTTCCATTTCATGGCTCGACAAAGATTAATTATGCTGATCTAATGAATGTGCATTGATGATGCAGGGTAAGAGAAATTCAGTGAGTGTGGGAAGGAAGAGGTTTGAGAAAGTGTATTTATATAGTCCAGGATCAAGTCAGAAAACATATCCGAAATTACTCGACCTGAACTGACTCGTTTGCTATTTATAATAGACAACCAGATCGAAAATGAAACTAAAGATTTATGCAGACAACCAATTTGAGTACACATTTCGGAATCCTCACTAGGTGACCACAGACAAAGGCAAGAGACAACAAGAGCTAATAATAATCAATATTTTTTAGGAATCTTTATCAAAATGACAGAAGCATAACATAACATAACAATAATAATACTGAAAAATAAGATAACAATATTACTATATCAGCATGTAGAGATGATGCTCACTTAGCTTATCTCTGGAGCAAAGCATGAAAAACTGGCAGCCCTCAACCAATTCATTTACTCCGCTTCCGCCTCAATTGAACATTGATAGCAGCACCTTAAGGAATTCAGCATGGCAAATCATGAAAAAAAACAAGGAATTCAGAATGGCAAAATAAGACAAACAGAAATTACAAAGCAATATTAGGTTAAACAAACAAGCCCTTAGAAAGATTCAATAAGTTAAATCACAATTCACATTCAACTCCACCCTATTTATATGTTTCTATTCACAAGCGAATATTTAATTTCAATTACTTTGTTTAACCTCAAATCGTTATCAACATGTAGACGGAAGTAGCCTAGTTTCATAGGCAAATCATGAAAAAAAACAAGGAATTCAGAATGGCAAAATAAGACAAACAGAAATTACAAAGCAGTATTAGGTTTTGATAGCCGCACCTTCGAGGGCCAAACATGTTGCAGTAGCCACAACTGCCTATCAATTCGAAAAAAAGAGACGTAATGAATGCAAAACACGAGTACCATGCCACAAAGTATCAGTATAGTTAAACTTAAGGTGATTTTCTCATCAAGAAGACTTGGAACTATTAAGATTTCACTCAAGGGGAAACACCGAGAGCTGACACAAATTTGAATGAAATTCAAGGGAAACACACAAACACCGAAGAATCGAGTCTTTTTAAAGTACAATAGGCTTGATTATATTATTGATTGTACTAGAAGCACTGCACCAGCAATGCAGAACAAGCTCGATGCTAGTGAAAATTCCACATTCACATTGATAAAGCATCCTTAATTCTTATTCAATAATAACACAAATACGGAAATCAGATTATAAGGACAACAAGTTAGCTATATACACTCCATTAAGTTAATAGATTCAACCCTTTAGCTTACTAGATACACTCTAAGTTACTAAATACATTTCTTCAAATTACATTTCTCCGATTTGGGGAGACTAAACTTCAGTTATAACCCCATTTGTTTATTAATCAGCCGAATCCTAAGATTTGGTTTAATCACAACAAACACGAAGAATAAATATACTCCCTCCGTCTCATTCATCTATTTACCTTAGATTAAAATACCCGTCACAATGAATCTAAACGGTGACCAAATGAAAGAGTAATAATTAAGGTATAAGAAATGAGTACCATTTAGAAGCCTTAAATCCTTTGTTAAGGAAAGCATCATCGACATGATGAGCCAAAATTAAACAATCACACCTAAAACTATAATATATTCATCAGAAACCCGGATTGATAAGGAATTAAAAGAACATAAAGTGAATCACCTGCTATTAAGTTCTGTTGTTTGATTGTAATAATTGGAGAGTTTAGGAATCTCGCGGTCAGCCTCGGAAGTGTCGTTTGTTAAGCTTGTAATAGGAAACAACTCAGTCTCTGGTAGTGACAGACTTCCGGTGGTCCCGGTGGTCGTCAGTGGCAAGATAGGCGTTGGGGTGTTAATTATGAAGATGAGAGGGACGTGCATCGGTTGTTAAGCTAAGTCGGGTTCGTCGGAGTGATGATCGGGTCAGGCGCGTCGGCGAACTGGGTTCTCCGGCATAGGTGAGGCCGACCCTTGGTGGTGGTGGAAAGGACGAGATACCGAGGAGGTGGGTTGGGTTTGTTAGGGTTGGGTCACTGGGTGTGTTATGCGAGGAGTTGGAGATTTAATTTAGACCACTGATTACTTGATAGTCACTATAACGTTTGGTAGCATTAGTTCGCACAGTTCGTACCATACTTTAGTTCGCACGTGACCCCGACCCTATATATATATATATATATATATATATATATATAGTAAAGTTCTTATAAGTCCTTCATATGTTTTGAGTCCATAAGTCCCTCCCATAACCCTTAGATCATGCTTGGTGGGTGCTTGAGATTGAAAGTAAGAAACACACTTAACACTAATTAATTCACTTCTCTCTCTAGTTTTAATAATACATTTATTAATTCATTATCATACACAATTAACACCACCTTTTGTCTTATACTTCAAAGTTTATGAAAATTTTGTTAACACTTTTTCTATTTGAGTTTTTTTCGTTTTTTTAGACAAGTTTTTGACATTTTATGATTTTACGAGTGTAATTCTAACAGAAAAAACGTAAATTTAATCTACGAAGCGGTTTTGACGGATATTATTTTGAAATTTGTAATTTTAAGGAATGTTTACGAGAATTTTGCGTTTTACGAGTTTAACTTCAGTCTTTTTTGAGTGATTTTGACCAATAATATTTTAAATTTTAGTAATTTTATCACAACTTATTGTTATTTTAGCATTTTACGAGTGTTATTTTAACGACAAAAAGTGTTATTTTAGTCCAGAAAAGTGTAATTTCAGTCAAATGAGAGTGTTATTTTAGTCCAGGAAAGTGTTATTTTAGTCCAGGAAAGTGTAATTTTAGTCCAATGAGATTGTTATTTCAGTCCAGCAAAGTGTTATTTTAGTCCAGGAAAGTGTAATTTTAGTCCACTAAGAATGTAATTTCGGTCCATTGAGAGTGTAACATTAGGTCAATGAGAATATAACCAAGTCCATTGAGATAAATAAGTGTAATTCTAATGGATATAAGTGTATTTCTAGCAGAAAAACTGTAATTCAAGCAGAAAAAAGTGTAATTTTAGCAGATAAAAGTGTAATTCTAGCAGAAAAAAGTGTAATTCCAAGGATAAAAAGTGTAATTTTAGCAGAAGAAGTGTAATTCTAACAGAAAAAAGTGTAATTTTAACCGAAAAAAGTGTAATTTTAACACGAAAAATAGTAATTCTAGCAGAAAAAGTGTAATTCAAATAGAAAAAGTGTAATTCTAGTACATTTAGTGTCGTTCACATTGCAAATTGTAATTCCAAAGGTACAAAGTGTAATTTTAAGAAAATTGTAATTTTAACTTTAATAGAGAAAAAAGTAATTCTAATAGAGAAAATTGTAATTTTAACTTTACTAGAAGATTTAAATTCACAAATTATACGAGATTAATTTCTAAGATCTAAGATATAATTAAAAAGTTGTCGTAAAAAAAAAATTACAAATATCATTATTTTCAGATCTAAAAAGGAAGTAAAAAAATAGAATGGAAAGTGGTATGGTGCTTATTATTGTAGATCTATTATTGAAGAACTCAATAGTCACACACACCATAGTGAGAAAATGAAGCTAACACACAAACAAAAAATAGAAAGAAAAACACTAACAAACAAGACGAATATATAACAAGAGATTTGACACACAAAAAATCAACAAATTATGGAGATCAAATATTCAAATCAAAAATCTACCTCAAAATATTACCACCATATCTATTTAGTAATAGAAACAAAAAAGTAAAAAACTAGATTTAAAAAAAATCTAAGAAAAACTCTAAAAAGAAAACCAACAACAAAATCAAAAAAAAAAGTACAGAACAGAACAGATCTGATAACAATAACAATAAACGAAAAGATTTGATAACTATAAAAAAAAAGTGACAACTAACCAGATCTGGAATAAGTAAAACACAATTTTATTTTATTTTTTTTAAAAAAGTACAAAACTGGAAAAGGAGAAGAAGAATAAAAAAAAAAAAAAAAAAAAAAAAAGATCTGGAAAACGGCGGAAGGGAAGGGGAAGGGGAAGGAGGAGCATGGTTAGGCGGCGGCGGCGTGAGGGTTGTGGTGGTGCGGCATGAAGGAGGAGCATGGTTAGGCGGTTGTTAGTGGTGTTGTTGGCAATGAGCGGCTGGGGTCGTGTGTTGTCGATCATGGTGGTGCTGGTGGTTATATGCGGTTGGGTCATGTGTTATCGATCGGCGTGAAGGAGGAGCATGGTGGACGGTGGTTAGGCAAGGGAGGAGGCAGGGGAGGAGAGGATGTAGTAGTTGTGTTTACGGTGGTGGGTATATATATATATATGCGAGTGGGGGGGCGAGGTGTGGGTGGGTGGAGACGCCACCACCACACCGCCGCGCTCCCTCCCTCCTCTCTTCCACCCTCCGTCCTTCTTGCCTCCCCAACAACCACCACACCCACAACCTCCTTCACCCCCTCCGGGTTGTGGGGTCGTGTGTTGTGGTGACAGGTGTGTTAGGGTGGTGGTGGTGTTGATGTCGGGTGTATTGTTAGGGTGGTGGTGGCGGCAGTGGGTGGTAGTGGCAGTGGGTGGTGGGAGGATTTCTTGAGTGATTTATTTTGGATTTTTTGGGTGAATTAATTGGGGGAATTATTTGAGATATTTGAATTAATTGGGTTTTAGAGAGATAGGGGTTTCTATTAAAATTATACCAAAAAATTGTGAGAGATGAGTGAGAAGTTAGTGGAAGAAAAAATGTTATATAGTAAATTAGTGTTAGATTAAGGTGGATTAGAAAAGTAGAGAGGGAAAGGGTTTAATTAGGCCATAATCCCTCTTTTTTTGCTTCAATCTCTCAACCCTCCAACCTTCCCATCCAATGGTCCTAAAGAGGATTTATGGACTCACAAAATAACACTTTTTTGTCGTTAAAATAACACTCGAAAAATGCTAAAGGAGGACTTAGTTGATCCTAATACTAATTAATCCATTAGTGAATGTATAATTAAAGCTATATATTAATTATATATATTAGTGTTAAGTATATTTTTTGCTTTCAATCTCAACCATCCTTATATATCTATGTATATTAGGGACTAAAATATATACTATTATTTATATATATATATATATATATATATATATATATATATATATATATATATATATATATATATATGGAGGTGTGAGTTTGTTGAAGTCGAGTTTAGAACTCGAGTCAACACAAGTTTATTATTCAATTGTGCGATGATTGAATACTGAAATTTTATATCTTTTTCTAATATGATTGAATAAGATTTAATTTAATAATTAAACGTTAATTTCGTTAAATTAACGAGGTTTTGTATTTTTAGTGGTAGAGATTATTTGTTGATTATATTTACAAAGTGTTGTAAATTAATTTAATTGGACATTATAGGACCCATTATATATTAATATAATGACATAATTATCACTTAAGAGTTAAGTGTATATTAATTATTAGTTTATATTATATAATTGTTATATGATCAAACTAATACTTATTTATATAAGATAAAAAAGTATATGATTCTTATATTTGTGTGACAAACATTACAAAATCAAAATGGTCTTTTTTATAGACATGTTGGGCGAAATATATGTGTTGTTGGAAAACATTTTTATTTTGCATTTTCTTTTATAATCAACTTGCATGCAATCATCATACTAGTTGCATGCTTATGAGAATGACCTACCCTAATGTAATCATACCTATGTTTGCATGCAAAATAAAATAAGCAAAAATAATTGCCCACTAGTGGAAGGTGGGTGCCGGTTTTGGGAGCTTTTTAAGAGCAATTTTCTTGCTCATTTTCCTTATTCTTATCTTATTCAAACATCTCTCTAAAATACACACAACAACTATATTATTCTTTAATTACCAAGGTAGTAATAAAAATAATATTAAGGGTTTAATTCCTTAATAATATCTAGTTAATATTATTAAGGAATATTTGGGTCTAATCTTGGGTGCAATCAAAAAGAGCAACTTATACACTTGAGGTTGGATGATCATCCTTATATTCATAGCTCAAGAACAAGGTTGGAAGGAGTCCTTCATTGTGCCCATATTTCCATCTATTTCAGTGTAAGGAAAACATTGTTTTCTCTCTTTATTTCTTGTTATTTTATTTGCATGCAACTAGATTCTTATCATCTGTTTTAACAAGTAACTTAGATCTATATTATAAGAGTCTAATAAGTGGGTTAAAGAACCTAACAAGTGATATCAGAGCCTTGTTTGTTGCATGCAAACAGTTTTATTGGTTTTTACGAATTATTAGATGATTAAAATAAAAACGGGAAAATTTGTGTAAGTATGAGATATACACAAAATTTTGATGCATGTATTCATTCTGGACCTAAAATGTTTTAGGTCCATTTTAGATGGTTTATAGAAGATTATTGCTCATTTTTATGACTTTCAGTATAATAATAACATTTTAATGAGTAAAATGATGGTTTATTAACTACAGATAGTTAAACTTTGAATCTGACCATGAAATTTCAATATAATCACACATGCATATTTTACTTATTGTATGTGAAACTTGAGATTAATTTGATTAATTTTTCATGATTTATGATTTTAATGGTTAAAATTGGATTAAATCGAGATTATATAAGCAAAAATAGCTAAATTAATTTCTATGGCATGAGAAAATTATTTCAGGATGAATTTATGTCCTAAATATCAGATTTAAAGTGGGAAAATTGATTAGATTAATTTTCTTTGATTTAGGTATTTTATTTGATAAAACCGATAAATCGCAACTATATTTTTCTCTAAATTAATTAGAATTTTCTTTAACCCATATTTTTGACATTATGAAGGTCATGGTAATATTCCAGAATATTTAAAATTTAAATTTAACTTTTTTAGATTATTGCAACAAAATTTGGATTTATTTCATAAAAGTTATGGAAAAAGGGTTCAATATGAGCTATAATGTATAAGCAAGTTGGAATATTGTCAATTTTTTAGTGAAAACTAATTTTTGAGTCCTAAAACAGTTAGAATAATTAACTTGGGCTTAAATTTAATTTAAGAATTAATTAGTGATTTGTAATAAGTTAAATATCACGTATTTCCATAAAAACCGAGCTATATACGATATAATCTAGTAAGGCGATTTGGCACATTCATTTTGCATGTTTGAATACATATATTTTGTTGTATATTTTAGGGATGAATGTCATTTAAATTTATGTAATTTTTTGGATGATGTAATTTGTCTTAGTATGACTTTAGTTTTTAGTCGGTATTTACCCGTAATGTAAAGGAATATCGATTTGGTTGTAATTTTACTGTGATATCGCATCACCGTTTTGTAATATAATAGATTTAACTTTTATTAAAAATAAATAATAGGAATAGCTATGTATTTTATTATTATTTTGTTATCCCGACGTTTCCTAAAGACGGTGCCATTCGGAAAGGAGTCCTGATCAAGACGGTGTATCCGTGGGAGGCGAGCCACATAAAGTTCAAGGGATCAAAGGAGTTGGTTTCCGAATTTGTAATAGATTATTAGTTTTTGTTTTTTTAGGAAGGCCATACTAGGAAATTGCTTTTCTTTACATGTTCTACTTTATATGTTTGCATGCATGCCAAATCGACATTGTTGGAGTATGTGTCCTCAACAATAATGCGATCATCTGTTTAAATCTCAAATTAAGAATACATAAGGGATGATTCATTTATATAGTCAACTGATCAACATTAATCAGTAATGATTGGCTAACTAGAGTTTGACATTACTGTCGTTTGATGGTGGTGATCAGTTGATCCCTTAAAGTCACACTACTACAATTTTAGGCTAAGAGGACGCCCCTTAGAGTACGGTTGCGGACGAAACCGTCTTATTTCGGTCAAAAATTTTGGCGCCATTACTAATCACATCAATAAGACGGTTAATTGAGATACCCGTCCTCGTTCTAAAAGTAACAAGGACGGTTGGTCAATAAAATCGTCCTCTTATTAATAAACAAGACGGTTCCTTACTCCAACCGTCTTCTTTTGTTTTCATATGATGATACAAATTCCTTTTGTTAATTATTTCCCCTCTTATTCACTCTTCATTTCACCAGGCCACCGTCAAACACACAATAAACTCGCTCGATCGTTATACACATACCCTAGCATCATACGCTACCACGATCACCGCCCCTGTTACCACCGTCAGATCCTACCACCAGCGCGCCTCACAAACCACCACCACCACCACATGCTCCTTCATCATCGCCCTAACCCAACACCACCGATCGTCCTAACTTAAGTGTGTCAAAATACAAGGTAATTTCAATTTTACTCATTATTTCGTTTCACTTTTAATTTGCTTGCAATATTGCCGTCATATTTTGTGTAAAATGAGTATTTTATGCCGCAATTTATACCTAATTTGTACCTTTCTTTCGAGTGATTATCGTCGTGCGTAAGATGGTTGTTCTGATTTTAGTGGGTATACTTTCATCTTGAAGACTAAATAGATATGAATGATTAGTATTTTGTTAATTCATATAATACCTGCTTCAGATGTTCACCGAGGTACTGATTATTCGTTTATTTAACTTGTTTTTGATGCTCCGTCTTTTCGTACATATTGTTAACCCCTTAATCTGCTCCTCCTTATGTGTGTAATTGTTGATCTTGCTGAATTTATCAAGCTTTCTTACTGCATGCTCTTTCTCATGACCGTTTTATAGTTAGGTTATTATGAGACCGACCCTTATAATGGACAATTGTTAGATTATTTCAATATTTTATCTAACGAGTTAGTGATTAGATTGGTGGGTTCTTGGTTACATGGATTATCTGTCGCCAAAATAGTATGATATATTATTAACGATTTTACACCAGAGGATGGCTTTGTTGGTAAAAAGGAAAATTAACCGGAAGTTGTGAGTCGAGACAACAAAGGATGGCTCCGGGAATAATTCTCCTAATACAGCCCCCATCAATACTTAGGATTGTTATAAGCTTGCAATAATTAGGAGGGTCAAAGCGTTCTGTTGGTAAGAGTATTAGCCATCTCTTGAGTTAGAATACTTAATTTTGTTGGAAACCTTATTCATAAACAAGTTAATGTGCTCTTAGCTAAGGCTTAATTAGATGAACATGCATTATTATATTAATTGGTAGTTTGGATAAGACTCGGAAGTTACACAATTCTAATATTGGTATAAGACAATAATTATGAGTTTACTAGTTTAGAACTTTGCATAGGTAGGAGTTTGATGTACAACATCATAAATTAATTAAATGCAGTACATGGAAAATAAGTACTCAAGAAAGAACCCAAATGAATAATATAATCATCATTTTAAATAATTATTTGAGCTGAGGAAGAGGATGTACTCTATTATGGGTGCAATGGAAAATTTATACTATTATGGGTGCAATAAAAAATTAATACTTCCTCTATTAAGCTTACGCAGTTACTATCCAGTCTTAAATAATTTGATTCCTAATGTGCTAAAAATAAGTAGTTCAATCAAAAGTTGTAGTTTAAAATGCAAAAATCAAAAGAAATTGCAACATATATGCCTCTATCCTTTCTACTCCTCTTTAGTTTCCAAATCAATTTTGCTAGTGTTTAGGAAACTTGGTCATTATTTTCTCACAAATCCAAATTACGAATTACCAAGTTCAGAGCAATTAGATGTCAATTTCCTTAATCTTCACTGTCTGACCGTTCCCTCTGTATATTGCTTCTTTGCATTCAAAGTTTGTGAAATTATCATTCTTTAGTACAAAACATCCATTACACGCTGTACTAATCTCCAAACTGTAAAATCTCGAGCTTCACGCCATGCCGGATAGATCGTCAAGTCGCCAACAGTCCATAACTTGTCATTTTCTAATTTGGGTTTGCTATTTATGAGTTTGAACCTGGATTAAAGCTACTACCTTTTTCACACTATTATCTCATTTTTGGTTTGTTATTCTTATTTCTTATATTTCAAAACAACATATTGTATTGAATAGCCAAATTCCGAGAAAAAAGGGATGTTATTTACTTTAGATCTATGATATTAGTGTACACCATTATACTGACATCTGCTACAACAATTTTTTTTCTATAGTTAAACAAATGTGGCAGCAACACACTCGAAGATGAATGGAATTCATTTGTGGCCTCTCATACTACTGTTGCATTTAAGGTAACTTTGAAGTGTTTTAAATGCTTAAATTACTATATAACGATTATACACCTCTATAACTCTTGTTAAAATTATACACTTTTTGCCACATCTAGCTTAAATGTAAACGATGCTTTAACTCACTATAATCCCAACTTTCTTACCCTCTTCCCTGGTTGTACTTGGTCACTTTGTTTACCTGCCTGTTAATGCCAGTCATCTTCTACATAATCTATTTATTCCTCCTTAGTCCTTTCCCTTCTTTGGATTTTCTGGCTTCTTGTTTATTGTTCTTTCTTCCCGTATCTCGCTTTCCTAATTATCATCTTTGGATTTGGTTGCCATTAATGATAAAGGGCATTTATTTATTTGAGAAAAGAGATGAAGAGACGAGTTCACAAGTTTAATTAATGGCAAGATTCGGCAGGAACTTCAGTTCAATTAAGTGCGATTTGTGTTATTCATCTGGATAGTATTCAATTATGTGCGGTTTGTCTTTTTATTCGTCTGGATAGTGAAACTTGGATATGCGGTGCTAAATTTGTGGGATTTAATTTTATGTTTTCTGGGTTTAATTTGTACCTAAACATCTAAATTAGAAGGATTCTTGTCATTTTTAGCTGAACTTGATGCTTCTTGCTCTTCTTTAGGTCTGTCCATATTAGAATATATATATGACCAAAAAACCCAAAAAAAAAAACACAAGGAGCTTATTATACCACTGTCAAATTCCTTCATTTTGGTGCTGTGATTCAAAATTTTTGATTAAGTTCATTATCATTGATGATTCCTTGTGTTTTAGGTATAACCCACATCAAATTTAAGGTTAATTTCTAGATTTAGAGGTTTTGAGCAATAAAATTACTGAGCAATCAAAGGTGTCCAAACTGCTGAACAAAATCAGTTAGTAGGAATGGCAAAAATCGATGATTTCTCTAATGTTTAGAGGTTGTAATAACATGGTTTTATGCTGTCCGGAGTTTTTTGTGATGTAAGTTATTGTTTTTTTGGCTACAAATTGATGATTATACAATTTAAAATGATCTTTTGGGATGAAAAATAGGCAATTAGTGAGAAAAATAAGAACAATGTGGCTCAAAGGAAAGCAAAATACCATGGTTCTCGAGGAGGATATTAGGTAATTGTGAAAAAAGTTGTAAGTTACTCCATATCTTTTAATTGTTTAATAAAGTTTCTGAATTCAAACTTATTTGATATTTTAGCCAACTTAAGTTAAATGTTTTTTTTTTTAGAAAGCTGACTTTGCCGCAAAGGGATGCCCATTGGAGAAAGTTGATCGATATGTAACTTAGTTAAGGGCTCACAAGTCAAAGAATGGAGATAAGGACCGATTATGTTAAGAAAGTGGAATTGAAAATTGTAAGTTAGTATAACATTTGAAATGTTGAAACTAATATATGTATAGATAACTTTGTACATAACCATTTTATTTTACTTTATATGAATCGGTGTAGGAAGCAATAAACAAAGACGTGAAGGCAGGTGTATTTATTCCCAAGGGACGAGAAGATATACTCGCTAAGGCCCTTAGCAAGGCCGAACATCCTGGTCGTGTTCAAGGAGTTCCCAGAGCCTCGAAATTTTTGAAGGATACAATTAATATGTAAATCCAGCCTGTATATGATGCAAGAATTGCAATTATTTCATAGATTTACATTTATTTTAGTAAAATAAATATAATTAAGCCAAGTCTATAACATATATCTAACACAAGACAATTACGAAGACAACCTCTATGGATCCACTTTTCGGGTGTCACCCGCAAAAACAACTTGAATGGAAAATAATAAAGGTACCTCTTTAACTAATAATACTTTTATCTCCTAAATTATAATAGTCTATGTTTTATTGTTGTGGGCTTATGTATATACGTTGTAGTTGACATCATTTCGATTTTAGTGTCCTACGTAGCCCTTTGGGACCATCTTATGTGGATACTATGTTTTATTGTTGTGGGTAGTGACCGCTTATAGAGTTCTGGAAATTCATAAAGCCTGGTCGTGGCAAGAGCTACTATAGTATTCTTATGAGTCAATTGTTTTGACTAGAGACTATTCACCCAAGTTAGCACAAGTTTCTGATTGGCTTTGATTTATACTCTACGACTGTCGCAACTGAAGTTAAATGAGTATATTTTGGGTCATGATGAATTATGGCTATACGAAGAGAATAGTGCGATAGGAATTGTCCACCCCCTTGTCAGGGTTGTTTGAAAGCTCAGGGCCACTCGAGGAGTAGTGAACTAAAAATGCGTGGTCACGCTCGGAAGGTATATAAGGTAGAAAATTCCGGTCAGACAAATACTCTCCAGATCGAGGAAACCACTCAAGATATGATCAAATGCAAGTATGACCTGCAACACACCTTGTATTGAGTGGGAGATTGCAATAGGACAAGAGAATTGGTGATGCACACTTGTCTCGGACAAGTGCGAGATTGTTGGAGTATGTGTCCTCAACAATAGTGTGATCACATGTTTAAATCTCAAATTAAGAATACGTAAAGGATGATTCATTTATATAGTCAACTAATCAACATTAATCAGTAATGACTGGCTAACTAGAGTTTGACATTACTGTCGTTTGACGGTGGTGATCAGTTGATCCCATAAGGTCACACCTATAGGCCAATTCCCTTAATAGATAAGTTGATTAATTGTATATCGATACAAGTTAATCAATTCCTTAAATGTGAACAATTCATTTGTGAGTAAGAATATTTATATCTTATTGTAATTTGATTAAATAAGATTTATTTTAGTAATTAAAAGTTTTTATTACTAAAAATTCGTTATTGTTTGCGAGACAATTAAATTACAAATGATTGATTAATTATAAGCTTTATTTCATGGGAATAATCCAAACTAAATCTCTCCTTCTCATATTAATCCATACTAACGTTTAACTGAGAAAAATCCGAACTTTTGCCTCATTTATCTTTTAATGAACCGGTGGAAGGGAGACCTATACAACCGGTTCCCTTGACTTATAAACCTGAAATCAGTCCTCTCCTCACCCTAAACAAAACCAAATCCCCTTTTCCTCCATAATCAAACTAAAAAACAGAACCTCAAAATATTTCCCACTTCGATCTCACATCTTCATCAAGAATTCACAAGTCTTTCTGAATTTATTCAATTCGTATCCATGGCAACATCTTCCTCGAGGTACTAATCATCATCATCAACAAACATACATCATCATCATCATTTATTAACCTTGGAGCTGCTAAACGGGCTTACACGGGATCAAGGAATCTGGCTCTATTGATATCAATGGCAGTACTGAATCCGAACAGTGAAGGTGAGTGTGTATTCATCAGTATACCCGTGTTTGTAGGAGCACATGCCAAGCTTGAATTTCTCCTCAGATGGTCTTTAAAATGTGTATGGCAGATTCCACGTCAATAAGGACATATGAGAACAATGGTGGACGGCTTTTGTTTCCCTTTGAAGATCTGAAACAAGTATAAGTACCACTATTGATGTGTTTTTCTGGGTTTTCAATGGTCCTAAATTGTTTAGTTAGGATTTTCTGGGTTTTCATTAGCTTTTTTTGCTTTGTTTTTTGTTTTATCTAAAATTTGAGATGATAGTGTTTGATTTATGATTGGATTGGTTTGTGTTGGGTAATTAGGTTTTTTTTTTCTGGATTTTTGATAAACTTTAGGTTTGGTTCTTAATTTGTTGAAAGTGATACATGGAGGGAGCAGACAATAAAAAAATGGGACCCACGATTTTATGACCTGATAGCTTACCTGCTGTAGTAGGTAAAAAATTGACTCGGTTCATTAAAAGATAAATGAAGTAATAGTTCAGATTTTTCTCAGTTAAACGTTAGTATGGATTAATATGAGAAGAAGAGGTACAATTTGGATTATTCCCATGAAATAACCCTAATTATAATTGCAAAATATTGTAAATTATAATTACATGACCCATTTTATTTATGTGATCAAGAATTACTAGACAATTTGTTATATGTAATTTAATTAATATATAATGATATTTATTTGATAAATATGCATTAAATTAATTAATAAAATGTTTCATACTACATGTAACATATTGTGTGACAAGTGACAAATTGACAAAATAAAATGGAAATCCATTTTATCCAAGTCACCGAAAAAATGAAGGGATTATAGGTTAGTGGATGTTTTATTTAATTGATTAATAAAACACAATCAAAACCTATTTTGAAGTAGCCTTGCATCTATAATTATTGTGAAGAACAAAATTAAAAGTGAGAAGGCCATGCATTAGCCTTCCACCACCCTACAACTAGCTGCCCCCTCCTCATATAGAGAATTTGTTCTCTATTTTTCATTCATGCATTATTCATTCACCTTCTCACTTTTATCTCTTTAAAATAGTTTTAGAAACTCTAAAAAATGATTCATCTTTATTCTAATATTATCATAAATATTATTACTAGTGTAGTAATACATATTATTATAATTATTTAAGGATACTAATATATAAATCTAGTTAATTAATATATATTAGTTTTAAGGGAAAGTCTTGGGTGCAATTTAAAAAGAGTATCTCTATATTTGAGGTTGGAGGATCATCCATTATTATTATGCTCAAGACCAAATAAGGAACGTGTCCTTATTTGTGCCCTAATTTTCGAACCAACAACAATGTAAGAACCATTGTTTTCTTATTTTATCTCTACTTTAGTTATGCATGCACTAGATCTTAAGAACTTATATTAAAATGCTAATTACTTCATCATTAGAAAAGTCTAATCATAGGTATATGAACCTAATAATTGGTATCAGAGCATAGGATGTTGCATGCATAATCGATTTATAGTTTTTACGAGTTATTAGTAACTTAATTAAAATTAAAAAATTTTGATTTATTAGATAAAGCCACGAAATCATGATGCAAGTTGTATATTCTGGTCCTAAAATGTATTTAGGTCATTTTTATGATTTATGGTATTTTATTGCTCATTTTAATGATTTTTAGTGATTTTATTACATTTTAATGATTAAAATGTTGTTTAAAATGCTAAAAATAGTTAGACATAGTTTCTGACCTTGAAATTTTTATATGACCTCACATGCATATTTTACCTATTGTATATAAAATTTCTTATAAATTTTATTTATTTTGCATGATTTATGATTTTTATGAGATAAAAATAGATTAAAAGGAGATAAAATGGTTAAAAATAGTTAAACTTTGAAGAAGTCCATGATATTTTAATATGTTGTCAAATGTAAATTTTACTCACTGTGTATAAAATTTAAGATGAACTCAATTTATTTTGCATGATTTATGAATTTTTAGTGTAAAAATGACATAAATAGTGACTATTTTAGCAAAAATAGCTAAAACAAATTTCATGGCATGAGAAAATTATTTTAGATTGCATTTATATCCCACTAATCAGATCTAAAGTTGTAAAATTGATTAGATTAATTTTTGTATGCTTTAGATATTTTATTTGATAAAACCGATAAATCGCAACTACATTTTCTCGAAATAAATTCGAAAATTTTAAACCATGATTTTTGACATTATGAGTGTCATGGATATATTCCAGAATGTTCTGAAATTCAAAATTCAAAATTATTGTAATTTAATTTGGATTTATTTCATAAAAGTTATGATTTTAGAGTCAAAATGAGCATAAGATTATATCAAGTTGAATTATTGTCAAAAATTGAGTAATGACTAATTTTTGAATCCTAAGAGAGTTAGGATAATTAATTTGGACTAAAATTAGATTTTAGTATTAATTTACGATTTTAATAAGTTAAAAATCGTGAATTTCCATAAAACCAGGTTATATGATCGTTATAAGTTAAAATAGGGCGATTTGGCACATAATTTGGCATGATAGACACATATTATAATGCTACATATTTCATTCTTGAATGTCATATTTTATTTATGTAATTTTGAATTATGTAATTTTATCTTAGTATGGCCTTAGTTTTTAATCGATATTACCCGTAATGTAAGAAGATATTGATTCAGTTGTAATTTAATGTGATCTCGTATCACTTTTATTTTACTAGTTTTTATATTACAAATGTATAATAGGAATAGCTATGTAATTTATTATTTGTAATTCCGGAGTTTATTCAAGATGGTGCCATTCGGAAAGGCGTTTCGACGAAGATGATGTTCTTGGGAGGCGTGCCACTTGAAGATTCAAGGGACCAAATGAGTTGGTTTCCGAATATGTAATAGATTATTTGATTTTCTTTTTTAGGAAGGCCATACTAGGAATTTTATTTTTGCTTTGCATTTCTTTTAATATGTTGCATGCATTGCCAAATCGCCATACTAACACATGCATATCATATCGAGTCTTCGACCGTGTCAATTATAATTATCGATAATTCGACTTTTAGCTCACTTAAAATTGATAGATAATAAATTGACAAGACCTTTGCTTTCAAAAGATTGAGACTTAGCCTTACCAAATAGTAGGAGCCAATGAATCTCAATTTCATAAGAGGTACAATACGATTTTGTCGGGGTGCTTCTATTGACGTTGGGTATGTGGGGTAATAAATAGTTATTACATTTCGAAAGTTTGGTTGATCTCAGCGAATGTACATTGCGACCATAGCCGCAATAGGTTCGGGCTAAAGATGAACTTAACATAAATTCATCGACCGAGAGTTCTAATTGTAGAATCGGTTAAGAGAGTTAACCTACCAAGTTATATTAGTAAAGGTGTAGAGGGCCCGTTGGCTCACATCCAAGTTAATATCAATTTTGGGTCTCGGAATCATTTAT
Source organism: Silene latifolia (assembly GCF_048544455.1). Lineage (NCBI taxonomy): Eukaryota > Viridiplantae > Streptophyta > Magnoliopsida > Caryophyllales > Caryophyllaceae > Silene > Silene latifolia. The sequence continues at coordinate 81,497,110 of NC_133526.1, forward strand.
TATAGTTGGGTAAAGGTCACTATATAAATGCTAAGACTTGCTTAAAATATTTACAAGTTTTATTAAAACGATAAATGTTTATAGTTCCTTCATTTATCTTGTATTGATGTAATTCGTCTATATCATAAAATCCTGACTCTTCCAAAATAATCTAAATACTGATGGCGCGGGGGAGGGGTCGTCCTCCTAAAGGGAGAACATCTATGGATTCCTTGTCACCTCCTGCTCCTCCTCGTACCATTCTTTCTCGCAATTCTCCTATAATCACTCCAATGCCGAAAACTCAGGTATCGCCGACACGACAACCTCTCCTGCTTAATAATCTCATTGTGGATGCTGTGGCCAATTCTGTTAGTAAAAACCCTAATTCTGCAAATCGTGTCTCTAATTCTGCACCAATTGGACCTAATTCTGTGAATTACATTCCGAATTCGGTTTTAATTAAACCTAATCCTGCAACTTGTGTTCCTTCTGAAACAATTGGGCATGATGTTCATCTTGAATCCCAAATCCATCTCAGATAGTGGTTTCCCCCATATTTGTCTCTAGGTTACCTGATACCACAGTAGTTCTTGAAGCTAAGGCCACAGATATTGGGGCAAAGAACGATGTCCCTAATATGCCTGCTTCGACTCCTACTGCAATGGCGTCTAGTCCTACTGTTGCTAATAAAAAATGGTCTGATGTTGCTAAACCTAAAGTACCAATTAGCATGAGTCTTTATTTTCATCAAGCAAGTGATTCTGCTGAGGAAATAGATGTGGCTCTTGAGGACATTGTTGATGAATTAAAAATCTGGGAATTTACACTCATGGGGCACTTGCTTGGATCTAGACAAACTTTGAAGCAAATCACTGAATTTGTTAGTAAGAGTTGGAGTCATATTGCTTACCCAGTAGTGCAGTATTTTAAAAAAGGGTGGTTTAGTTTTCGATTTTCCAGTGAGGAGGAGATGAATAATGTCTTAAAGGATGGTCCCTCGAAGATGGGTTCCTACTCACTCATTCTTAAGCAATGGCACCCTTCCTTCTCCTTTGAGATGGACAAAGTTTCCATTGTTCCCATATGGGTTCTTTTCCCTGACCTAGACCCATACCTTTGGTCTCCTACTGTGTTGAGTAAAATGTCTAGCAAGATTGGTAGACCTATGTTTGCTGACTTGCCTACTACTAATAAGGAAAAGCTCTCATTTGCTAGGGTCATGATTGAAGTTGACATAGCCTCTAACCTTCCTTTGGAGATTTCCCTCAACACACCCTTTCGCCCATCTGTTCAAAGAATTGAGTACGAATGGATACCACATTACTGCGCCGAATGTGGTAAAATGGGTCATCTGAAGCAAACTTGTAAACTGAATAAGGCCAAGCTCCTTAAAGCTCAAGAGCAGAAGAAAAAACCTCAGTATGTTGCTAAGATTAGCCCTAGTGTGCTAGGTGGTGCTTCAATTACCATTGGGGTGAGTACTGGCTCCCTGGACAAGGAGATAAGCTCAGGCCCTAATCTTGGCTCAGTCTCTTCCTCCTCAGAACTGGTCCCATCAACTGTTGGAATTGCAGTGCACTCAGAATGCACCAGGAAGGACAAAGCTAGCCAGTTTCAAATAGCCTTGAAGAGAGACTCCTTGCTTGTGTCTACTTCAACATCTATAATTGGAAACAACCCCTTCACTGTTCTCTCTCTCCCTGAAGAAGGAGAAATTATTACTGAGACCCCTGACAATAGAGTGGGGGATCTAACAGAGGTTGAGCAGTGCCCTAATCATAGCTCAAAGGAGAATTTTTCTGTCACTGAATCTGCTACAGGACAAAACCCTTGTGTGTTAGGTGGTACTTCAATCACCAGAGGGATGCAGACTAACTCCTTGGAGAATGAGGAGAGCTCAGAATGTCCACGACTAGGCTTACCTAATTCCTCCTCTGAGTTGGTCTCATCACCTACTGGGATTGTAATGCACTCAGAATGCACCAAGAAGGACACGGTTAAACAGTCTCAAATAGCCTTGAAGAGAGACTCTTTACCCATGTCTGACCCTATAATGGTTGTTCCTTGTGAAGATAGCCTTGTCACCAATACTGAGACTCTTGCAACTGTTGACCAGGGTTCTTGTAACAACCCCTCATACCAAGGTACCTTACCAAGGACTACCCTAGCATGAGAGGTTGTTACCATCTCGGTTGCCCGAGGTTAGTATATCAAAAGCAACAATCCAAACAACTTTATTAAAGTATGAAGAATTTAACAATTACATAATCTCAGACCAACTCAAAATAAAAGTATAAGGAACTCAATACAACTGAAATCAAAAACAGCTAAACTCGTAACAGCGGAAGCTAGACTCGAAGTGATGAATCCCATGACTGTCCCATAGCTAAACTATTAGGTTCATATACCTATTATTAGAATATTCTAAAAGTGAACTAATTAACTTGTTAATTATTTGTTCTTTAGATCTAGTGCATGCATAACTAAATAAGAGATTTATAAGAAAACAATGTCCCTTACATTGCTAATTTCGGTTTATGGGCACAAGTAAGGTCTCCTACCTTCACTTGTTCTTGAGCTATGATGAGTATTAGGATGATCCTCCAAAGACCTCAAGTATAGAAGTCACTCCTCTTGATTGCACCCAAGATTATCCCTTATCTCCACTAAACTATATGTGCTAGATATTTGTTTAGTAGTTTACCTTAAAATTGATTACTAATACTCATATATTACACTAATAATATTAGTAATCTTTATGAACAAGATTGAATCAAAAACTAATGTTTTGATGAAGAAGAGGATGAAGAAGTAAGAGGTTTTGCATGTTCTATTTTTGAGAATCTTGGAGAAGGAAACTTGAGCACAAAAGCTCTTCTCATATCTTGAGAGAGCCGGCCCCTAGGCCTTAATAAGAGCATTTTATGTTCTCAAAACTTACTTCCCCTATGCTCATCAAAAGAGTAAATTTCTCTTCTCAAAAACCCACTTCCAAATGCACATGTTGGAGTGAATTATAAAAGAACCAAAAAGCTCCTCTTACACACATGATGGTGCGGCCCTTTTGCTCTTAATATGGTCCATATTTGTCTTATAATATTTGTCCCACAAATGCTTATAAGTCTCATGTTTAATTATCTCACATAATTAAATATTTATTTGATCATACAACAATTATGACACAAATTAATAAACATATATCCACTCAACTTATTGAGTAATATTTATCATTATATCAACATATAATGGGTCCCATAATAGCTAGTTAGTTAAATTTACAACTTCTTGTAAACGTAAATAACCAATTACCTCTACCTCGAAACTTTATAAAACCTCAATATAATTTAGTGAATTAACATATTAATCCACTAAATATGATCTTATTTAATCACATTATAATAATATACACACTTCCTCTTATTAAAAATCAATTGTTCATATTTAAGGAATTAATCAACTTGTATCAACATACAATTGATTAACTTTATAGATAAGGACATCATCCTTTAGGTGTGACCTTAAGGGATCAACTGACCACCACCGTCCCACGACAGTAACGTCAAAGTCTAGCAAGCCAATCGTTACCGATTAATGTTGATCAGTTGACTATATTATTGAATCATCCCTTACGTATTTTTATATGAGATTTAATTATGATATTAAATCATGTGATCGCACTATTGTTGAGGACACATTTCCCAACATAAACATCTGCATTACCTGTCATAATCTGCTCACCATCCCCGAATGGATCACCGTAGGTTTTACAAAACAACAACACGGGGTCAGTACCGTTCAATCAAGATAAGACAAACAAAGAATGTAACCGGCTGATCATCCTCCACAGTAACCGACTACACACCGAAGTGTGTAGCCCTGCCAGATTACCCATCGCAACAGGTAATCCACTCCGCCAGTGGGTGACCGCAGCCCATCCCCACCAAGTCCAGCTCATCAACGAGCAACTAACAATCCCTATCCCTTAATGTGCACATCCCCTCCCGTGACGGGTTCCACGGAGGGCGAACTAGGATGTGAAGCCACTCCCGCAAGTGACTCCACCACAATCAACACACACAACACAGTACCACAGCATCACATCTGTCACAACACCACCACCACCACCATCACAACACAACCACATCACCACCGTCACCACAACACCCATACTCCGATGATTAGCAGGTAACAACAATTACAATAAAAACACAATCATAAATCAATTAACAGTAACTGAGTAGGGAAACCTTAACTTAGCAACAATCAGCAATGATGAAGACAATCACTAGAACGGCTCCTCTACGAAGTCCTCGCCTAAACAATAATCACATAACACAATTACACATTGCACAATCCCATTTCCCCCAAATTCATAAATAAAGCAAACCCTGGAATTAATCATCAATGACATAGGGATAAGGACTTACCGACGGAAGAATGAAAGATTGAATGCAAAAGCTACGATGACCACACACACAGAGGAGAGATTTGGGAGTGATTAGGATGTCGTACGTATGATTAGGTTTTGTAAAATGATGTTTAGAAACTGCTTTATCTAATAAATAATCCCTAAACACTCCCGCATCAAACCGCTAAAATATTACTCGCCAGACCAGATACTCGTTCGAGTATAGAGTATACTCGGCCGAGTATCCTCTACTCGGTCGAGTATTCCTCATACTCGGCCGAGTATTCCTCGGCAGTAGCCAAACAAACTACACATCTACACTACTCGGCCGAGTAGGCTCTACTCGGTCGAGTACTTAGCCTAAGAAATCCGTAGTATTACAGTCTTCCCCCCTTAAAAAGAGCTTCGTTCCCGAAGTTCCAACCCAACCTATTAAACATGGACACCTAACACTAACTCCACCAACCACGCTTACTAGATAACATATCCTCTCGATATAGACTACATAATATTATCGAATAACCACAATACAATGTTGCCAACCTTGTCTCACTTCCGTAACACTCACTAGAAACTCAATACCAAGACAATCCACAAAATAAGATCAACCATCAAAACGGAATGTTACATTCTACCATCCTTAAAACGAACTTCGTCCTCGAAGTTTACTCACACACATAAACATCCTCACAAAATCCGTTACTCATACTCATAAACATCATACTACTACGAGCACTGCCATTACCTGTAATAAAATCGGCAATCACACAAATCCATCCTTATTCTGTACCAACACTCAAACTTCCAATTGCAACCTGTATGACCATCAAACTCTCTTATCGCATCCTAATCCTCTTAAGATAGATGTTATGTCCTCGTAACTCATTAATACTAGGTCCTTTGCTATACCTCCCATAATCCTCACTACTACTGCATGACAACGATAACCCACTATAACCTCAACACCTACAACCATTCCTATATCCAGGACTCTCTTTCTTTAACAGTTCTCGTGCCTCCAATTATTCCGCACTCCCATAGCATATATCATAAAATCCTCAGTATAACCACTACTCCATCTCTTCTACATTACCACAACACGACATACTTCTATATACATATAAACTCATCTCCACAATCTTATCTCACAATCCTCAAGTGTTACACATACTTACATTAGCTTCTCAAGTTCATCTTCTTTATTACCACTACTCCCTTAACTTGACATTATACTAAGTCCTAAAACTCCGTACTCCCTATCCCAAGGAAAGGTGCTAAACCACTTGTAGTTTCAAGTTCAATACCACACATGTTCCACAAATTTTTTTTTTTTTTCACAACTATGTCCACCAATGCCTCATCTAACACAAGATCAAAATCACTCCAACAAACTCTCACAATGGTGTCCCATTAATAGAATATTACTATGCCATGATAACAACAACACCATACCCAACTATCTCTCATACCATACTCTATTTTCACTCCTAAGCTGACACTGGTAAGAAACATCGGGAAATAACACAACGGTCTATATGCCCCGACCGACACTGACAAGAAATAGCAGCAAATAAATAACGATCTATGACAACACGAAAATACTCGTATCACAACCCGAATTACTGTGCACAGTGCGCAAAAACAACATCGATAGCCATCACAACTTTTACAATCTCATAACACTGACTCAGCACAACTTCCTTGACCACAAAACTTTCTTAAAACTACTCTACCAGATCACGACGCAACATATTAGATGGGATTACAAATACCAACTTTATGAATATTATCCATACCAAGACTCTCGAGGCCGGAACCTCACACCATCACTAACAGATATCATACATACACATATAAGTATAACCAATGACGCAGAACACATATATAACGACTCATAACTATCACGTCACACAATTACTCGTGAGGCCAGGACGTCACACAAAGTTTTACACATCCCATGGACCCATAATCGAATCTAACTAGCCAATCCTGATCTCGTAAATTACCACTTGACAATGAATACCTCTCATCCGGACTTAACTCAGGTGCCTTTCATAACATATTCTCTCATACACATAATTATCACCCCTCAGGCAAATGTAGTCATAACATCAGTACCCAACTTCCAACAAATACCTCATATATCCACACCTTATACTCCCTCACAACCAAACATACTAATCACCTCCACAAGATCAACCTCATTAGAACAACTAACTTCCCTAAAGTAACATCATCCTCAACCACTAGTGACAATACTATGACACCAACATCCTTCATGTGACTACTCTCTTACTATCACTTCTTAATATAACAGTCCGTTTCCTCTCTCTGGTTATCATCTCAAATAACGAACATCCAATCCATCAACTAAATCTACCTCAACATTATTCCCAATTCTATCCTTTATCATATCGTTGCCACTCTCTACCAAAATCTCAGATCGTGCAAGCACTCTACAAGCTTCTCATTCCATTAATACCTCGAAACTCACGTCTAACATGTCGTCCTGCTCTCCTATATAACCATTAACTCACACCCTCTAGTGAGGCTATCGTACATTTCCATAATTTCCTACCTTCATGCTCCTTAACTCCGGTCAATGTTTTCTCAACTTACTTCCATCCCTATTTCCCCCTTTTTACTCAATAATACCAATTCATAGTTCATCTCCTTTCTTTTTCTACCTAACTCTTTAGTATTTTGTTTATTTTCCCATAGCTTCACAACTCTAATTCTCTTAATTCATATCAATATCTTATCATTCTTCTTATCATTTATCCTCTCTCATCTTGCTTCTCAGTTATCTTTGTCACATCAAGTCCACACACTAACAGTTACTCTTCAATTAGTCGTATCTCCCTTTCGTATCTCTAGAAAACCAAAAATTTACCTCATACCGTTAATTTCCCAAAGAATTTCACACTAGGCTCACCCCTTGATATTTAAAATTCCCAAACTCAGTCACTATCTACAAATTCACAACGCGATATAACTCCATCTACGTTCACGAAATACCCCTCTACCTCATCCCTCTAAAGCAACCATTCATTACATATATCCTTAAGCAACACAATCCTAACTGTCTCCCTCCATAAACCCTTACACATCCCAATTTTCCACTATTTGCATCCTCATCTCGATCTTTCATCCTTACATTTCTTTACACTTATATCACTCTTGCCCATAAACACTGAATTTTATATTACTCAACACACTACTATATCACTTACCATATCTCAGCAACATGTTCCTTACCTTGATTAGCTCATCATTCCTCTCTTTCCTTTTTCCACTATCCCTCACAACCATATTAACACATGTCTTCCTTACCCAACACATATCCTTCACAAGCCGGAATTCACCTTGTCATAGCCTTTGGTAACTTACGTATCCAGACCGTCACATATATAAAAGAACGCTTTAAGACCCAAAACATACATGTGTACATACGCTACGACTCAAAACAATGTAAGAACATAGCCACCGACTCAAAACGGCTGCCCACTGAGGTACTCGATCGAGTAATGAGACTACTCGGCCGAGTTCACGACTCCAGAAGCTAAACAGAATTATCACAGAGAGATTACTCGGTCGAATATGGAATACTCGGTCGAGTATGAAAGATACTCGGCCGAGTAGGGCCTACTCGGTCGAGTATCGGCACAGTTCTCAGCACCGTCCAGTTTTCGTAAAACAGTCATATCTCACTCGTTACTCGGTTATTTTGGGCGTGTGACCTATCGTTAAAATCGTAAGAAGAGAAGATATCACCTCCAATTGGAATCATAGCAATATCATTTCTAGAACTCGACTTATGACAGTTTTAAGACAACCCTTCCATAATCGGTTTTCATACAAATCAAATTTTATAAACCCAAACAATTTGAACATGCATAAGGCAACAACAAGAACTCAATACTTCAAGAAAGCAGTACATAAATGCACTTTTATCATACCCACATGAAAATTAAACACGACATAAACTTACGATAACATACTTAAGCATGCAATTCTATATACTATGCATCGCTACCCAAAGTTAAGCATATTACGTCATAAATTTGAAAGCCACATAGTAAACACGTAACATGTCAATACTTTTCATGCCAAAACCGTTTCAACTGATTTCACACATCAATTCCATCATGCCTTTCTACCACTTTCACAATGTCCTTCACAGATTTTCACACATTACACCTTCTACCACATGTTCCAAGCATTCAATTTCGACACAACACAGTCCCTCCGTGACTGGCTTGAGATCGTAAGGGCCTTAATGCAACTTCGGGACGTCTCCGAAGTCTTTGCGGTAGCTCCAAACAACTCTCCCCGGGTTTATTTTATTTAGACTCCCTAAGTTCATTGGGTTCATTTGTTTCAGGTGCCGGAATCGTCATCTCTGATACCACTTTGTAACACCCCCTCATACTAAGGTACCTTACCATGGACTACCCTAGCATGAGAGGTTGTTACCATCTCGATTGCCCGAGGTTAGTATATCAAAAGCAACAATCCAAACAACTTTATTAAAGTATGAAGTGTTTAAGGATTACATAATCTCAGACCAACTCAAAATAAAAGTATAAGGAACTCAATATAACTGAAATCAGAAACAGCTAAACTCGTAACAGCGGAAGCTATACTCGAAGTGATGACTCCCCATGACTGTCCCATAGCTAAACATCTGCATTACCTGTCATAATTTGCTCACCATCCCCGAATGGATCACCGCAGGTTTTACAAAACAACAACACGGGGTCAGTACCGTTCAATCAAGATAAGAGAAACAAATAATGTAACCGGCTGATCATCCTCCACAGTAACCGACTACACACCAAAGTGTGTAGCCCTGCCAGATTACCCATCACAACAGGTAATCCACTCCACCAGTGGGTGACCGCAGCCCATCCCCACCAAGTCCAGCTCATCAACGAGCGACTAACAATCCCTGTCCCTTAATTTGCACATCCCCTCCCATGACGGGTTCCACGGAGGGCAAACTAGGGTGTGAAGCCACTCCCGCAATTGACTCCACCACAACCAACACACACAACACAGTACCACAGCATCACAGCTGTCACACCACCACCACCATCACAACACAACCACATCACCACCGTCACCACAACACCCATACTCCGATGATCAGCAGGTAACAACAATTACAATACAAACATAATCTTAAATCAATTAACAGTAACTGAGTAGGGAAACCCTACCTTAGCAACAATCGGCAACGATGGAGACAATCACTAGAACGGCTCCTCTACGAAGTCCTCGCCTAAACAATAATCACATAACACAATTACACATTGCACAATACCATTTCCCCCAAATTCATAAATAAAGCAAACCCTAGAATTAATCATCAATGACATAGGGATAAGGACTTACCGACGGAAGAATTAAAGATTGAATGCAAAAGCTACGATGACCACACACACAGAGGAGAGATTTGGGAGTGATTAGGATGTCGTACGTATGATTAGGTTTTGTAAAATGATGTTTAGAAACTGCTTTATCGAATAAATAATCCCTAAACACTCCCGCATCAAACCGCTGAAATATTACTCGCCAGACCGGATACTCGATCGAGTATAGAGTATACTCGGCCGAGTATCCTCTACTCGGCCGAGTATTCATCATACTCGGCCGAGTATTCCTCGGTAGTAGCCAAACATACTACACATCTACACTACTCGGCCGAGTAGGCTCTACTCGGTCGAGTACTTAGCCTAAGAAATCCGTAGTATTATAGTTCTAGCCAGATCTCTGGACTGTCTACAGTTAGTAGTGCTGTTACACCCTGCCTGGATACTGGACCCATTCAGAAAAGTATCCTTCGGAATTCTCCTAGCTCCGGTGTACACAAGCAAGGTCTCACCTGTTTACTGTCTGCCCCCCTGATAATAAGAACCCATGATTATTTCTACTTGGAATATTAGAGGATTTAATAAGCCTATCAAGCATAGTGAGGTGAACCATTTTCTTAATGAAAATAAAGTGGATGTGTTGGGTTTACTTGAAACCGGGGTAAAACAACATAAGGCTAAGAAGATTTTGAGAAATAGCTTTAGAAGATACAATGCTTTCTGCAACTACAACAAGCATAATAATGGTCGTATATGGCTCCTTTTGAATCCCACTACTACCACTGTTGAGATCTTGGAGGAGCACTCCCAGGTGGTTCATTACAAAATTAAACACCTGGCTACTGGTAGAATGTTCTTTTTATCAGTTGTTTATGGAAGTAATAATGCTGGGATTAGGCAAAAAGTTTGGGATTCCTTGACTAATTTTGCTCATAAAAATGAATGTTGGACAGTTATGGGAGACTTTAATGTCATCAGACATCCTCTGAGAAAATCAGGCACACCCCTCCTGTTCTCTCTGAATTGTTTGATTTCAATTCTTGCCTTCAGAATAGTGGTTTGGTTGATCTCAACGGATTAGGATGTGACTTTACCTGGTTTAACAAAAAAGAGATGGCAACCAGGGTTTACTCTTAGCTGGACAGGGTCCTGGTGAATGACAATTGGAGTCATCACTTTTCCCAAACTACTGCACACTTCTTATCTCCAGGAATCTCTGACCACAACCCTGCTCTTTTGACTTTTCATGATAATGACTATCCTAAAAAGCAATTCAAGTTCGTGAACTGTTGGGTTGAGCACCCTCAGTTTGGGCAAATAGTTACTGAATGCTGGGAAACTAGTCATCCTAGCAACTCAATGTTTAGATTAATGAATAAGCTGGAAAAAGTCAAAATGGGTCTTAAAAAACTGCATGTCAATCAGTTTGCTAACATTAGTAGCAGAGTGAAGGACAAGAGGGATGAGCTAGCTCAATGTTATCAAGACCTTCAGTCTAGACCTGATTTTGCTTCCCTTTTTGCCCAGGAACAAAAACTTTCACAAGAATTATGGCATCTCAAGGAGATTGAGATACAAATATTATACCAGAGGGCTAAATCCCAGGGCATTAAGTATATTGATACTTTCTCTAAATACTTTTTTGCAAAGATTAAGGAAAGGCAACAAAGCCAAATGATTGGTGATATTCATGGAATTGATGGAATTGATGGTACTCATCACAAAGGGCTCCATAATGTGGGTGAAGCCTTTGTGGATTATTACCAACAATTATTGGGGGAGAATACGTATGTCCTTCCTATTGCCCCTGAATTGTTTTCAAAGGGGAACTGTGTTGAGGAACATGATTACTTTGACTTGACTAAGCCCATCACGAGGCTTGAAATTAAAGCTGAACTCTTTTCCATTGACTCCAATAAGAGCCCAGGGGTTGATGGATTCTCCTCTGGCTTCTTTAAAGCAGCTTGGACCATTATTGAGCATGATTTATGCACTGCTATTGAGGATTTCTTTAAGACTGGGTTTATGCCTAAGCAGGCAAATGTCACCCTAGTAACACTCATCCCTAAAAAGCAGACCCCCCAGACTATTAAAGATTTTAGGCCTATATCTTGTTGCTCCACCATATACAAAATAATTAGCAAGATTCTCACAAATGGACTAAAGCTCATTATGCCATCTCTAGTTGGACCTGAGCAGGCTGCTTTTGTGAGTGGCAGAAGACTGTTTGAGAATGTCATACTAACCCAAAATCTGGTGAAAGGGTACACTAGGAAACATATAACACCTAGGTGTATGCTAAAAATTGATATCAGCAAGGCTTTTGATACCCTACAATGGGAGTTCATTCAGAGCATGCTTGAGGGGCTCAAGTTTCCACCCATGTTCACCAAATGGATTATGGGGTGTGTCAGTGGCTCATGGTTTACTTTAAAAATTAATGGCTCTCATCATGGCTTTTTCAAGGGTAGGAGTGGAGTGAGGCAAGGGGACCCATTGTCTCCTTTCCTATTTGTTCTAAGTATGGAAGTACTATCCAGGAGTTTAAGGGGTATGTGCAGTATACATGGGGTCTCTTACCACCCAAAATGCTCTAGACTGAAGCTGACTCATCTGGTCTTTGCTGACGACCTAATGATCTTTACTAGAGGAGACTTACCTTCTGTTTAGCAGGCAGTCACCATTTTAGACATTTTCTCCACTTAGCCAGGCCTAAAAGCCAACCTGGAAAAGACTGAAGCATATTTTGGAGGGGTGGCTAACTCTGTCAAGCACCTTATTTTCTCTACTATTGGACTCAATGAGGGGAAGTTCCCTTTTCGATATCTAGGGATCCCTATTCATTCCTCTAGGCTCACTCAAGACATGTATGATGGATTAATTTTGAAAATTCAAAATATTGCTACCAAATTCTCCACTAAGCATCTCTCTTATGCTGGAAGAATCCAAGTACTGAATTTTGTTGTTTTTGGATTAAATAACTTCTGGTGCGCGAGTATATTATTGCCTAAGCAAATTTGTAAACTTATTAGCAGAATAAGCAAGAACATTTTCTGGGGGCATGAGCTCACTGACAGGAAGCCTGTCTTCAAGAGCTGGACGAGTATTTGCACCCCTTGGGAAGAAGGTGGGTTTACAATCAAAAGTTTGCATGACTGGAATGTTTCTATCCTCTTTCAATGGTTATGGAAACTTGATCAGAATCGAGGGGACATTTGGACGAAATGGATTGGCAAATATATCACTAACACTATGTAATACTCTGTATTTATGAGTCTCTGGGTACTCTATCGAGTAGGCCTTACTCTGTCGAGTAAGGGTGAGTTGCGTTTTAAAATAGTTTCTGACCTGTTGGATACTCGATCGAGTAACTAGGATACTCGATCGAGTAAGGGGGCACTCGATCGAGTACCTTAGCTACTCGATCGAGTAGCCGGTTTACGGGGAGTTATTTCTCGGGTTTTGTTAATTATGCGATTAAGGTATATAATCTTTTCCGTCATTATTCTAAACACTTTTAAAAACCTAAATTACTGTCAAGCGAGAAAGCAAAGTACGTTCTTCACTTTAATCGCATTGTTAGCAAATTCCGGTGTTTGGAAGGTCGGATTTCATCGTTCGTTATACCGTTGAGATCCTTGCGTCAAGGGTAAGAACTATGTACCATTTTTATGGTATTTCTTTTAAGTTGTTTAAACCCTAATATGGGGATTTGGAGGTTTTGTGTAGATTGTGATTTGGTAGTGTTTATGTGTTTGTATGAGGAGGAGGTTTTGTAGAAGAGGCTTTTTGATACAGCTGTTGAGACCGTCTGATAGTTGTGCTTTCCAGGTAGGATTTCCTACTCCGTATTAGTCCCATAATGTGATGTTGATGTGTTGTGGTTGATTAAATAATATAGTAATTATATTGTGATGGCTTGTTGATTGTGATTGTTTGTCTCTGGTTCTCGAGGCGTGTCCTCGGCTGAGTGGGGTCACTTGCGGGAGTGGCTTCACGCCCTTGTTTTGCCCTTCGTGGAACCCGCCACGAAAGGGGATGTGCACATTAATGGACATGGTTATCGCTCATTATGAGGAGCGGGGATTTGGTGGGTACGGCTGCGGTCCCCCATCGCGGCGGTGTGGTCCAAAGTGGACGATCGGTGATTGAGATTGATGGGACTGATGTGATTGTGTGTGTGACGGTGTGAGATATCTGTTTATCGTATTGTTGATATATATAGATTGTGTGATTAGTACTGTCCCCGTGTTGTTTTTTGTAAAACCTGCGGTGATCCATTCGGGGATGGTGAGCAGTAATTGAGCAGGTTTGAATTGAGTCACATGGGATTGCTGGGATGTGCCACTGTCAGATGATAGAAGTCTTCCGCTGTAGCTTAGTCGTTTAATAAACTTTACATTTAGTTGATTAGACAGTTGGTTTGAGAACTTGTACCCGTATTTTGGGATTTGGCCTGATTGTACTTTTCACTAAAGTTATACTATTAAATGTTGTTTCCTTATTGTCTTATGATTATCATGCCTCGGGTAACCGAGATGGTAGTATCCTTATACCTGAGTGGTCCTGGTAAGGCACTTGGAGTATGGGGGTGTTACACACTATCTCCATCTGGGATGTTGCTGTACATGAGAATCATTCTGAGAGCATCAGAGGCATCCTCCAGATTCGAGACATTTGTATTCAGAATATGGGAGGGGTTAATTCTTTTAAGCTTTTGCTCCGCAGTTTCACTGTCAGAGATCAGTTTTCTATCAGGAAAGCTTATGAGCACCTCAGAAAACGTGGCTCCCCCCAACCAGTATATAAAGCTATACAACATGGCACCATGGTTTCTAGGCACAGGGTCATCCTTATGCTGGCCGTGTAGGAAAGATTAGCTACTATGGATAAGCTAATGGCTCGAGGTTTCCATATGGTAAACAGATGCAGCCTATGCAAACATGCTGCTGAGAATGCTACCCACCTCTTCTTCAACTACAGCTATACTGGTGAGCTGTTGAAATGTATCAAACAGTGGACTAAAATGAATTCGAGCAGTACAGAACTCCACTCCTTACTACTATGGTACAATCAGAGATTCAAGAAGAACCATTGGAGAAGCTAAGCAAATGGATGAGTTGTAGCATAGGCTGTCTGGTTTATAGTATCTGGCAGGAAAGGAACTTCAGAATTTTTGAGGGAAGGGAGAGATCTTCCCAAGCTTTATTCAAGGAGATACAGTTCATTGTTAGCACCTTACTCCTTCATTCAGTTACTGATCGTGTGTACTTGGATGTAATTGAAACTCTCAATACATAGGAATACTTTTTGTATAGCTAATAGAAAGGTATAGGACATATATTGTATAGTGGATATTTTTTGTAAGAAACTCATGTAATCCTTTTTATTTGGAATATATGAGAAATACCCTTATTGCAAAAAATATAGTTCCTTCATTTTATATTTTGTAGTCAATTTGATTAGTTTGCAATGTCGACTCCCATTTCATCCGCATAAACTAGCGCAAACGCTCCACCACTCCCAAATGCTTCTTGGCTCCGATCCTTTATGGATCAATGTAAACTTAAAAAGAATGGTTCTAACTTCGCCGATTGGGATGCACAACTCTGTTTGGCCGCGGAAGGTGACGACAAGCTTCGTTACCTTACCGAAGCCGCTCCCGCCACACCTACTACTAGGTCAACCTCCGCCGTAAGAGAAGCCTATGAGGCCTACCTAAAAGAGTCGGCCGCTATCAAGAACGTCTTGATTTTCTCTATAGAGCCCGATCTCCAAAGGAATGCATTAAGATAAGCACGGCCTATGAGATCTACACCAAGCTTGTGACCATGTTTTCACAAGCTCCAAGGATTATCCAATATGAGCCGGCCTCCGCATTTTTCGAGATCAACATCAAAGAGGACCAAAAGGTTAGCCCTCATGTGCTCAAGTTAATTGAGCTTGTTGAGACTCTTAAGATCCAAGGGATTGACATTCCCAAACAACTCGTTATACACCAAGTTCTACATTCCTTGAATAAAGTCAAGGCATATGTGCAGTTTAGGGTAAACTACAATATGAAAAATATGAAGACTTCGCTCCATGAATTGCATAAATTGCTTGTGCAAGCCGAGAGGGATATGGGTCTAAATGTTAGATCACCAAGGATGTGCTCGTTATTAATAATAAGA
The DNA here is from genome assembly GCF_048544455.1 of Silene latifolia. Lineage (NCBI taxonomy): Eukaryota > Viridiplantae > Streptophyta > Magnoliopsida > Caryophyllales > Caryophyllaceae > Silene > Silene latifolia. Next base: position 81,513,048 of record NC_133526.1, read on the forward strand.
GCAAAGGGAAGTTTAAGAGGAGTTCTAGCAAGGGCAAGAAAACCACTCCCTTCAAGGGAAAAGGAAAAGCGTTTGAGAAAAGCTTTCCTAAAAAGGTGCTACTTCCGAGGACAAATGCCATTATTGTAATGGCGTAGGACATTGGAAGAGTAATTGTCCAAAGTATCTTGGTGATATCAAAGCTGGAAAGATTGTTCCGGTAGGTAAATAAATTTATCCCTATCATTTATGTTTTGATTTCAATCTCAACTTTAGTAGTGTGATACAAGTTGTGATTCTTACCCTTTTTAATTTGTTTTTAAGGGCATCCGAGCAAAGACAAAGGCAAAGACAAGCAAGCCTAAGGAGTCTCTTCAAGGGAAGCTAGAGTAGCCGCCCATAGTAGATGGCCTATGGAAGCTTGCCCTTTATTTTGATAGTCTTCGTTTTATTGTTTTATTTTGAAGTTGTTGTTTTAGAACTCTTTTAATTTCCTAGTTGGACATGGAAATTAGTTTATTTCCTTTTATTTTCAAGAACAAGAAGTTGTATTTGAATTTTAGTGGCATGGTTTTCAACCCAAGTCACTCGGTTTATGGGATTTTTTCGTTCTAAAACTTGTCATTATACACCTTTCATATCAAAACATAAATTATGTTGACTTAAATAATTAATCATAAAAAAAAAATTACAACGATTGGATCATTGTAATTAGTTCATAAGCCGTGAATTTGATTCTCACTTATGCTTTTGTGACTTAATATCACATCTTATTCGATATTAGAAAGTATGATTGTAAAATAAAAAAAGAGTTATTTAAACTCTAAAAGGGAAATTTTATACACCGATTAGCTACACCACTTATAACTAAGACTTGAGACCACTCATAAGACTCCATATGAGCTATGGGAGGACTTAAGCCCTAAAGATTAAATATGACATGGATATGAGTCCAATCCTTTACCTTATAAGGATTAGTCTATTTTGAAGCTAGATTAAAATGTCTTTACAAAAGAGTCATCCATTAAGATTATAACATGCGATATTTTCCACCTTCACAATCATAAGTTTGAAATTGTTTGTTGCTTATAAGGCTATCTTTAGAGAAAAATAGATGTATTTTTCAAAAGATAGAGTGGGAGAAAATTAGCAACAAACATATGACTAGTTAGGAACTAGTGAGGAGACCAAAAGAAAGCGTTCTTAAGTGAAACTCATGTCATGTGAAGAGACCAAAAGAAAGCTTTCTTAGGCAAATCTTTGAACTTGTGAGGAGACCAAAAGAACATGTTCTTTAGATAATAAGATTATAAAGTGGTTGAATCAAGTAAATTCAATTCTATTTACATTAGAGACGAACGAACCAAAGTGAAATCTGTGCAAAAGGGTAAATTTATTTAAATGTTGCATAGATAGACATAGAGGATGTCTACTAAGCTAAGTTAACATGTAACTATGCTAAGATACATGATATAATTGCGACACCTCATAATGTGTATGATCAAGTTAAATGTTAAAACCAAATTTCTAAATAGGTATTTAGAAAGGGGTGAGTGTGACATAAGCACAAGGTTTTAATTAACACTTAGATAGCAATGATCTTTTCAATCATGTGAAAAGAAAATGGTTTTACTCGAGTTGTCGAGAAACCATGTGTACGCATGGATTTGAGTGGGAGTCAAAATTGCCATGTTTAGACATGAAATTTAGTGGGAGAGATTGTCTTCCATATTGATGTCATATCACTCATTGAGGATGATAGGGTAACAATACAATCTATAAGGAAGTGTTTTGGTTTTCAATTCTCAATGAAAGATGACATATTGCATTTCAAAAATTCCAAATCTATTATGACATAGGAAATTTTAGATTGGCACTTAGATAAGTAACCTATATTGATAAGATTCTCTATCTGTTTAACATCAAAGGTTGAGTAGGTTATTCATATTGATGAAAGTGGAATCACTATGATAGAGTCATAGTCATTCACTGAACCTAATGAGTTGTTGATCACATAAAATTGATTGCTAATGTTTCTGCCATTAGAACGATTACGTATCCCATTATATGCACATGCCCTGATGAATCACATGCTTGGAGCATGATAAGTCAATAACAAGTTAATTTGAACGAAGGTCATTAGAAAGCCTTAAAGAACATCCATTAATATTCTTGAGGAGAATTGAGGATTTGTTCTTATGTTTGGATGATATACTAAGTTGTGTGTTTAAGGGTTGCACAAACTCCAGTTTTCAAACCTATAAGGATTTTTTGAAATCCTAGGCTGATTTTATTGACTTAGGAGTAAGTGAATAGATAAATATTTTAGTTTTAACCATTGCAAGTTCTATAAAAAGAATCTAAGTACATTGTGATAAGATGGTCAACATAGGGAGTGAGAGTAGATCCCTCTACCAAAGACCTTATCACAAGTTATAAGATAACAGTGAGAGCATCTTCCATGTATAAGAACCCAAGTCTAGTAAGAAGACTAGACATCTACTTAGATAAATTCATGTCATTAGAAATAACATTGAATAGGAGGAAATAGCAATTCCTAAAGTTGGAATGTACACTATAGATTATAAGATATAAAGTAGTAATAAGGTATTGACTATTCATATATGATAATCACATTTATCGTTTGAGTTTCTTTAAACTCATCCATTACTTTCTTATATCCAAATGGGTTGTTGAGACAATATTGAACCCTATTGAAGTGAACTAGATTGATATATTATGTGCCCCTGGTTGCTTATAGGAGGTGACTTCTCGAAGTGACTAGAGTGTGATGTGATTGATGGCAAGTTCAAGTGTCATAGGGTCATATGGGATGACTAGTCAATCACATAGACAGACTGTATGAGACACTTTGTCGGGCAGTGACCGCTTATAGAGTTCTGGAAATTCATAAAGCCTGGTCGTGGCAAGAGCTACTATAGTATTCTTATGAGTCAATTATTTTGACTAGATACTATTCGCCCAAGTTGGCATAAGTTTCTGATTGGCTTTGATTTATACTCTACGACTGTCGTAACTGAAGTTAAATGAGTATATTTTGGATCATGATGAACTATGGCTATACGAAGAGAATAGTGCGATAGGAATTGTCCACCCCCTTGTCAGGGTTGTTTGAAAGCTCAGGGCCACTCGAGGAGTAGTGAACTAAAAATGCGTGGCCACGCTCGGAAGGTATATAAGGTAGAAAATTCCGGTCAGACAGTTACTCTCCAGATCGAGGAAACCACTCAAGATATGATCAAATGCAAGTATGACCTGCAACACACCTTGTATTGAGTGGGAGATTGCATTAGAACAAGAGAATTGGTGATGCACACTTGTCTCGGACAAGTGGGAGATTGTTGGAGTATGTGTCCTCAACAATAGTGTGATCACATGTTTAAATCTCAAATTAAGAATACGTAAAGGATGATTCATTTATATAGTCAACTAATCAACATTAATCAGTATGACTGGCTAACTAGAGTTTGACATTACTGTCGTTTGACGGTGGTGATCAGTTAATCCCTTAAGGTCACGCCTATAGGACAATTCCCTTAATAGATAAGGTGATTAATTGTGTATCGATACAAGTTAATCAATTCCTTAAATGTGAACAATTCATTTGTGAGTGAGAATATTTATATCTTATTGTAATTTGATTAAATAAGATTTATTCTAGTAATTAAAAGAATTTATTACTAAAAATTCGTTATTGTTTGTGAAACAATTAAATTAAGAATGATTGATTAATTATAATTGCAAAATGTTGTGTATTATAATGACATGACCCATTTTATTTGTGTGATCAAGAATTACTAGACAATTTGTTATATGTAATTTAATTAATATATAATGATATTTATTTGATAAATATGCATTAAATTAATTAATAACATGTTTCATACTACATGTGACATATTGTGTGACAAGTGACAAATTGACAAAATAAAATGGAAGTCCATTTTATCCAAGTGACCAAAAAAATGGAGGGATTATAGGTTAGTGGGTGTTTTATTTAATTGATTAATAAAACACAATCATAACCTATTTTGAAGTAGCTTGCATCTATAATTCTTGTGAAGAACAAAAGCAAAAGTAAGAAGGTCATGCATTGGCCATCCACCACCCTACAACCGGCTACCCCCCTCCTCATATAGAGAATTTGTTCTCTATTTGTCATTCATGCATTATTCATTCACCTTCTCACTTTTATCTCTCTAAAATAGTTTTAGAAACTCTAAAAAATTGTTCATCTTTATTCTAATATCATCATAAATATTATTACTAGTGTAGTAATATATATTATTAGAATCATTTAAGGATACTAATATATAAATCTAGTTAACATATATATTAGTTTTAAGAGAAAGTCTTGGGTGCAATTTGTAAGGAACATCTCTACATTTGAGGTTGGAAGATCATCCATTATTGTTAAGCTCAAGAACAAATAAGGAAGGTGTCCTTATTTGTGCCCTAATTTTCGAACCAACAACAATGTAAGAACCATTGTTTTCTTATTTTATCTCTACTTTAGTTATGCATGCACTAGATCTTAAGAACTTATATTAAAATGTTAGTTCGCCATTAAAAAAGTCTAACAATAGATATATGAACCTAACAGACATAACATCTCATGCAGTTTTATATCGAATCATCAACCTTGTCAATTATAATTATCGATAGATCACTAATTTAGTTCACTTAAAAGAGATAGATAATAAATTGACAAGACCTTTTACATTTTAAAAGATTGAGACTTAGCCTTACCGATTAGTAGGAACCCATGAATCCCAATTTTATTAGGGGTACAATATGGTATTTTACTATACAGGGGTGCTTTCCTTTTACGTTGGGTAAGTGGGGTAATAAAATGTTATTACATTTTGAATTTTTTTGATCTCAACGGAAGTATTAGAGGGACCGTTGTCTCAATAGGTCCGGGCTAAAGATGAAATTGGTGTAATTTCATCGACCGAGAGTTCTATGTGTAGAATCGGCTAAATGAGTTAACCCACCAAATTATATTAGTAAGGATGTAGAGGGCCCGTAGGCTCCTAACCGAGTTAATATGAATTTGGGTCTTGGAATCGTTTATATAATGGGGTGGAGGTCTTTATATAAATGCTAAACTTGACTAAAATGTTTACAAGTCTTATTTACGATAAATGTTAATTTTTCCTTCATCTCATATTTTTTAGTCAATTTGATTTATCACAATGGCAACTTCTAGCTCGTTCGCACCACCTCTCACTACCGTTTCATGGCTTTGATCCTTTATGGACCTTTGCAAACTCGAAAAGAATGGTTCAAATTTCAACGATTGGGATGCGCAACTTCGCTTAGCCGCGGAAGGTGATGACAAGCTTAAATACCTTACCGCGGCCCCCCCACTACTCCTAATGCTAGGTTATAAACCGCGGCTAGGGAGGCCTATGAGACCTACTGATACCCGTCGATGTGAGTACCAAAGATAAAATTTATAATCTCCTATTAGGACTAACCTAGGCTAGTGGTAACAGGGTCGAACCACAAGGAGGCAGTTGTAAATTCTAGTTGCTCTATATTTAGTCTAAGGTAGCAAATGTGAGGGTTGGTTTGAATTGGTCTACAGCTAATAGTGAATAAAAACAGTAAATTAAATAAATGATTTAAACAGATAAAAGAAAGGTACTAGGATGGTCGGGTCATTATAGCTTCGGCGGCAGCAAACTAAGTCGGTCTGAATCAAATACAGGTAAGGCGGGAATTAAAGAGGTCCTCTCGGTCCACTCTTAACAAATAGCATCTCTCGATCTTGCTATAGGTCCCTAATGTCACTAATACTAACTTTCGTCCTGAAAAGTGACTAACGGTCTAAACTATACCTATCTTTCGATCTTAGTACAGTCTAGTCGATTTAATTGACGGTCTAATAACTTCCCCTACCTTTCGATCTAATGGGTCAGTCACGAAAAAGGTATTTAACAGGTCGCATGCATTCAACTCGTCAAAAACAAGATTAAAATCAATTAAAACGAGCAAAACCCTACGAGGTCAGTCGATCGACTGACAGGGTCAGTCGATCGACCAGCACGCGAGACAATCCTCCCTAATTTAATGCCGCCTATGCCATAAATCGCCTACATCCTAGCACTAAAGAATTAGCTACTCATGATGAAGGTAAAAACAACAATAAAACTAAGACAATAGGGTACTGAATTCATGATTTAAAATAGATAACAAACAACAATAACGATAATTGGCTTTGGGCACTAATCTAGCAATTCTAATACTAATGATGAAAGCAAAACAATAAATTAGAATTAGGGCAGAATGAATACCGAGAATTTCAGAGGAAATATTAAGAACAAAGGCAGAATTCCAATGCTAAAGTCGATATCCCAAACCCTCGATACTCGAAATAAAACTCAAACTAAATGTTGGTGTCACGTTATATAGCAATCAACGCCACAACTTATTTCTAAAACCTAAACTTCACGGGCTTTGAGATTCACGACTTTCTAAATCTCGTCTGGAATAGAAATCTGGTCGATCGACTGATAATGCTGGTCGATCGACTGCTTCTCAGCAACAGTAGCTTCTGGAACCCGAGCCTTGGTCGATCGACTGAATGGTATGGTCGATCGACTGGATAAGCTGCTACTTGACTTCTTAAACTCGTGGGTTTGTCTTTTGGGCTTTGAATTGCGCACCAAGCTTGTTCCTTACGTGATTCCTTTATGTCATTTGCAATGCAGGTTACTCGGGGACGGATTTGGCTTGATTTCCCGTTGAATTCTTCACATTTCTGCAATAAGGTACAAAATACGGAAGTAGACGGAAATAGGGGGAAATATAGCATAAACTACAAGAATGAGCTCTGAAATGCGTGTAAAAAGGGATGTAAAACACCATATAAATGACACGCATCAAATCTCCAAACCAAACCTTGCTTGTCCCCAAGCAAGAACTAGACTGGATCTAAAGGAACGAGTTCAAACTCAGAGCGAAATGCAAACTGTTAAGCCTAAACCAATTTAATGCACAACCAACAATCAATTAGTAATGTGAACCATGCAAACGAGTTATGTAGTCGTTAAAAGTATGCTGAATTATTGACTGAATAGACGTATCAAATTGGACTCTCACGGGTCGCTCAAATCACTCATAAGAACAGGTGAATATATGTAAGATAGAAAGAAGTAATTTTGTAATGACTCTCACCTAACTACGACCTATGAAAACATGCCAGCAATAAAATATGAAAATGATCTCTACAACCGTACATACGCATTCAAACCAAACAAAAGACCAATGACACATGCCGAGGTAATATGGGATATGTGAGGTATAGGTAAGAAGAGGCAAAACATTTTATGGTGAAGTGGAGGTACAGGTGATCAAGCTAGTACCAAAACGGAACCAAGTGACAACATCCAACTTCTTGCTCATAATCGGTCAAAACGGTGCTATAGCAAGCACAAAATCTCACAATCTCTAAATTATCAAATCAATACACTCCCCATAGGATATAAATGAAACATGGGAGCAAAAATCGCCAAAAGGTAAGGATTAAATTGTGCGAATTGATTTTTTTTCTCTTTTTCTTGAACCTCAGTCGATCGACCATACTGGGCAGTCGATCGACTGCTTTGAACAGTACAGAATCTCTTTTGTTTTTCGAATCATTTTTCATTTCTTTTTTTTTTTTTTTTTTTTTTTCTTTCCTTCTTTTCATTTTCCCACAACAACTCAACAGAGCAAATACCACCAAAAACGGGTGACAATCCCAAGAACTAGACTACTAGCTTGACAAAGGCAGGCTATATGTAAGATATAGTAAATAGGACAAAAAGGATATTTTTGGCAGTGTGGGGCTTATGGGCAAAATAAGAAAAGGGAGACCTCTACCACATGTGTCAACAAACCACAGACCGAATGCAAACAGGTATTAAGTAGATCAATTTCATATTCATGCAAATTAAGGAAACATGTCTCATAAGGAGTACTACTCACATTCCTAAATAAACTGGTCATGAATGTCACCAGTTATGGGCTCTAAATCTCAGGATATATGATGTAGCTTGCAATTTTTCTAAGTCGAGTCTCAAGTCCAGCAAATAATTAACGAAAACTCGTAGACATGCATTTACGGTTCTACTAATAACATGCTAATCTAGCAAGGCTCAGGCAAAAACAGGTGCAAATGCAAAATCATCATAGAAATACTACCGTTCCGACTCGACCTATATGCTAAAAGAAACGTGCATTTTTTTGGAAATTTTTGAAATTTTTCAATTTGTATGAATTTTTGTATATATAAGAGAAATGAAATAAACAATGCAAAACAAAATTAAACGTGAATGCAAGCAAATGATATGCGACGCAAAACCCTTCCCCAAACCAAATCACACAATGTCCCCATTGTGCAAAATCATATAATAAAGAAAAGAGAAATGGGAATTTGCGAGAAAATAAAACATGACATGGAGTGGAAATAAGGAACTCACAAGACTTTAAGCGCAGCAAAGGAAACCTCCCCAAACCAGCGTGAGCTAGGAGGTTTCGGCAGCCAGCAGTGCTACCAATAAGTGCCTGAAAGACAGAAAATACCACGTATAAGACCGAGAAAACAATTTTGAGGCGGTAAAATTGTGCACAAATGAGAAAATTGGAAGAAATAAATAATATGACGGAAATTAAAGCGGAGTAGAAAACTCCCTTAAGTCCGCATATCGACCAAACACAGCAGGGGAGAGGTCGTGAACAGGTACAGCAGAAAAAGTGGTCGATCGACCCATAGGGGCAGTCGATCGACCGGATGAACAGGAACAGAAGCTCCTGGAAAGCGCAATTCAGTCGATCGACTGAAAGTTCTGCTGTACTCCTTGTTTCTTCGTATTTTCTCAATGATTTGAGCTAACAAGCGCAAAATACCTGCAAGTACACAATAATACGCGCCCAAAAATTGCGCAAAACCCAGCATAAAGTCTAAAGCACTCAAAAATCCTAAGCAACAAAATAAAAGCGAAGTTTTCGCGCACACAAAATAAAATAGTTCGAAAGCAAATAAAATGTTCGTAAAGCTTTTGATCAACTAGTAGTTGATCAAGAAAGGCCAAGGTATAGCCCACTTCGTTGGCTTTTGGCTACTAGAGGTAGCCTCAATGGTGCTTATCTTGTTGTTTGGACCCTTCTCAGCTTCAACAGTCGGAGAGCTCGATGGATCAACTTCGTCATCTCCCCAATCGAGGACTCCCTCGGAATCATCGGAGTCCAAATCAGCCCATCTCACCTTGGCTGGCTCATCCTCCACTTCCTCATCAGTCCCATAGCATAAGCGTCCGAGGCCTCCTCTTTGAATGATAGGCTGCTTTATAGCTGGCACAACTTGTAGTACTTCCTTCTCCAAACCAGCTCCTGCAGTATTTAAAACAGTAGATTCTTCCTCCATCTTGCTCCCAGTCTGGGGCGGAGGGGTTAACACAGAAGTAGTAATAGGGACAGGCGATTCAGGAAGCACAAAGTACGATTTCTTTTCAGAGACCGTATTACAAGTAACAGGCCACATGGGGTCCTTCTTCTTAGCAGGTTGGGCAAAAATGATAGAATGTTTCCCAACTTTGAAGGTCAAGGTTCCAAAGCCTACGTCAATAACTGCACCAGCAGTGTGCAGAAATGGCCTACCTAAGATGATCGGTATATGGGCATCCTCAGGCATGTCTAGGACAACAAAGTCAACAGGGAAGAAAAACTTCCCTATTTGGACGGGTATGTCCTCTAGGACTCCTATAGGCTCGACCGCAGATCGGTCAGCCATCTGAACTGTCATGTCAGTGATAGCAAATCGGGTCAACTTGAGTTTCCTAGCCAAACTCAAAGGCACGACACTTATACTGGCCCCTAGGTCACATAATGCCTTCTCAATAGAGAAGGTACCTATCTTGCAGGGAACAGAGAAGCTACCCGGGTCCTCTAACTTAAGGGGCGCAGTGTGAGACAGATAGGAGCAAGACTCCTTAGTGAGTGCGACAGTGTGCACTGTTTCTAGTGACCACTTTTTGGACAACAGTTGTTTCATAAATTTAGTGTAAGCGGGTACTTGGTTAACTAACTCAAGGAAGGGGACTTGCACATTTAGACTACGGATAACTTTCTCAAACTTACTGAAAGATACCTGTTCTTTGGTCGGCACGAGTCTCTCCGGATATGGGGCTGTAAGGAGCACCTTAGCCCTCTCTTCTAAGTCGCGTGTGCCGGTATCCTTGGACTTAGGCTGAAAATCCGTCACCTTCTCTTTGTTGAAGCTAGACCCCTCCTCAGACCGTCTCAAATGAGAACCATTGACCGTCATTGGATCGAACTTCGGAGCCGGGACTGACCCATCAGCATTCGGGTCTGCCCCCAAAATCTTCGGGACTGTGGTACCCCGAAACAAGTGGTCTCGTAGGTTATTTGGCATCAAAGGACGAAATTCTTCAGCATCAGCAGCGATCTCAGTCGATCGACCACTCTCCTCAGTCGATCGACTGAAATGTACAGTTCCAGAAGCTCCTGGAACCCGTGAGTCAGTCGATCGACTAGGTACTTCAGTCGATCGACTGAAATGCCTGGCAGACGTCTTTTTCTTTGATTTGTTCGTTGAAGCTTTCTCTTGACTTGTTTCCGGCTCATCTTTTCCAACAGCATCTTCAACCATGGCAAGACCATCAAGGGTGGACCCGCTCCTCAAAGTGATGGCATTTAGGGTCTCCTTTTGTTCGGGTTGAGTGGGTAAGTGTCCGGGAGCTCGAGTGTTATTTTTGCTAGCCAATTGAGAAATTTGGCTCTCTAGTAGCTTCATCCCGGCCTCTCTTGCTTGGGACTCCTTTAGCAACATATTCTTGAGCTCGGAGAATTCAGAATTCTGTGATTGTTGTTGTTGCGGCATATAAGGAGGCTTTTGATATTGCTGTTGCTTTTGATGAGGAGGCACATATGGTTGTTGCTGCGGTGGATGTTGGGTTGGATTTTGGACATTTTGGCTCCTCCAACTCAAATTCGGGTGGTTTGGCTCGTAGTAGGTGTTGGTCTGCATGTAGTGTTGAAAGGCAGCACAAGATTCAAAGGGACTAGGGCAGTTTTTTGAGACATGGCCCTCAACTCCACACCTTTCACAGACGAAGGGACCGTCCGACACAGCGTTGACTTGGTACATTCCACCCTTAGAGGCTCCTCCTAGCTCATACTTGTCAAATCTCGCGGTGAGAGCCTCAAGTGCAGCAACAGAAGAGGATTCAACAGCTCTTCTCTGGTTTCCCCTCGAGTTCCCATACTCGGCCTTGTGGGTAGCTAGATCGTCAATGATCTTCCACCCCTTGGTTGCTCCCAAGTTTTCAAAGAATTCTCCCGTTGGCGCAAAGATCCAAAATGGCCCTCCGATCGTCGTACAACCCATTGTAGAAATGATTGCACAAACTCCACTTTTCGAACCCATGATGCGGTATGGTTCGCACTAACTTCTTGAATCGGACCCATGCCTCGTGGAAATTCTCATCTGGCCCTTGTTTAAAACCCGTAATTTGAGCTCTAATGGCGATCGTCCTTGAAGCAGAAAAGTACTTCTTGTAGAACGCCAGTGCCAATGTATTCCAATCAGTGATCTCATGAGCGGTCCGGTCCAAATCTCTATACCACTCCCTTGCAGCATCACGAAGGGAGAAGATGAACATGGTTTCTTTGATTTGATCCTGGGTCACGCCAGCTGGTGGGGGAATGGAGCAACAGTAGTCAATAAAGGTCTCCATATGCCTTCTTTGCATCTTCATTTGCGACTCCCCAAACTGGTTTCTCTCAACCATAGTGATGTAGGCGGGCTTTGGTTCGAATTTCTGGCATCTCCCGTGCTCGAACCCCTTATATAAGTTATCGGTGTCGGCTCGAATAACTAGCTATACTTGCTTCCTCGGCCATGACTGGAATTTCCGGAGAAGTAACTGTCTCGGCCAAGAGTGGAAACGGGTGAAGACTGTGGGTCTTCTTGAGCAGATCATTCTCGTGATAGCTTGACAGAGTACTCGGCTCTTCCTCTGTCGGTAATACTCTTTGTGTTCATCTCAACTCGCGCAAGGATCTTTCAAGCTCGGGGTTCAACGGTACTAATTCTCCACCCTGTGACCTGCGCATAAGAAGAAACTACAAAAGAATATAAGACAAGTTTAAGGAACGGATGTCCCTTAAACTAAGAAAGACTAAAAATAAAACAGCTATAATTAGGACTATTGCCTCCCCGGCAACGGCGCCAAAATTTGATACCCGTTGATGCGTGTCTTTTATATAAGGTTTTCACCTCATTTTTACACGCATTTCTGTGCTTTTTATGTAGCATCTGGCTACAAATACCCCCGAATATTCTACTTTGGTCCGTTTATTGTAATTTGCGAAACGACCGAGGAGGAGCTAAATCGAGCCTTAATTGTCCCAATTGTATGCATTCATGGGAAATAAGGAGCCGGTTAAGGAATCTTACACTTGGAGGACATATGAGTTTGAGTCGAAGGAAGGAATTCAAGTCCTGAATGCGCCTATATAGCTCGATCGAGTACTTTGGTGCTCGATCGAATGCTTTACATACTCAAGATCGGTCGATCGACCGGTGAAGGAGTCGATCGAGGAGGACCAGCGAGCAGTGCTCGATCGAGAGGTTGCCCTAGCTCGATCGAGTGATTTGGAGCTCGATCGAGTGATCTCTTTACTCGATTGAGAGTTTTTCGTGTGCTTTCAGTCTTTTTCCGCCTAATCTTTTATGGGTTTTGTTAATCAGCCCATAGATTAGGTTTTAAACATTTTTACAGTATAAGACTGAGGAGAACACTACGTTACTGCTATCACTTTTACCACGTACATTTGATCTGTTACTTTATCACTGTTCATTTGGGGAATTCTACTCTCTACCTTGCCACTTTGATTCGGTATTATCAATTTAATTATTTCTTCATCGTATTTATTGTTTTTAATTCCTTCTCTCTCTTTGCTTGCTAATCGTTCAATCAATTAGTTTATTCGTCATGTTTAATCTTAATTATTTGGTTATTGTTATTGTTAATTTGATAATTATGAGTAGCTAATTCCCTATGCTAAGACTATAGGGGATCCATGATTTGAAGGGAGAGTAATCGAATCACTAGGCTAATATCGGTACCGTCTTTGTTGTTTAAATGCTACAAATAACTGTAATTGCCTAATTGAGTCGACGCAATTAGACCCTTATTCTTAGTGGACCTTGACCTGGACCGAAAGGTTGGAAGAGGGAGACTAGTAGCGAACAATAGAGTATTGCAGCGAGGGCGAAAGTTAAACTGTTTACACTTTAGGGTGAATTAAGGACCGAAAGGTGACGTTCGCTACCCCTTGGACTGTACTGCGTTAACCTAAGAACCTAGATTACTCGACCGGATGATTATGGTGAACCGTTGTCTTAGCTATTCTTCCTTATCTGTTTAACCCCTTCCTTTTAATTCTCTTTTCCTCACTCTGTCAGTTTAGAAATCACAATTTAAAAAACCCCCATTTTGGTTACCTTGGTGAACTTAGTTTAGCAGAAAAGTTCCTACCTCTCTGTGGATTCGACCCGACTTCCCTAGCTATATTAGTTAGTTGGAACCAGTTGGTTTATTTTTGACAGGTACGCGACAGACGTGTCAAATTTTGGCGCCGTTGTCTTTCTAGGTGGCGCAATTTTGTTGCTTAAATTAAGTTTGTCTTTTGTCTCAAGGAATTTATTCCTTGAGGCTGATCTCACTTTCTGCAAGTTTTGATAAGTTTTGCAGAATTAGCCGTTGCCAAGATGCCTACGATTACAGAGCATACAGAGCCATGTGGAAGATGTGGTGAAGAAGGGCACGATCTCTACGAATGTGTAGCGAGTATAGAGCGCGCTCTCGCATATAAGAAGTTCAAGCAGGGAGTTCCTTTCTCCCAGCTATATGAAGAGATAAAGAGCGTTGCCGCCCCTTCTACGCCAAAGTATCACGACCGCTTCTCCCTCTTCAAGAGAAGAAATTGCCGAGTTGAAGTCCATTATCTTTGAGTATGTCACGAAAATCGATTGATTATATCGAAATTGAAGGAACAAGTCGCATAGCCGACACGGTGCCACGGATCAAGCCAAGTTTTCTCCAATTTGTGACCCGGCCAAGGCAATGAACTTCCATCATGAAGAAGACAAAATATTGGCGCTAATGATGATTGAGGCGATGATTTAGACGAGTTCTGCGAGAAATGCTTGCTGCGTGTGAAGTCACCACTCGATCGAGCAACTCATCCACTCGATCGAGCGACTCTAATCATCCAAATCACTCGATCAAGTGACGATGGCGGTCGATCGAGAAATAAAGAACTCCAATTCACTCGATCGAGAGACTATCTTTGAAGAAGACACTCGATCGAGCATCAAGACAGTCGATCGAGTGATGTTGAAGAAGAAACGGTCGATCGACCGGTGAAAGTGTTCGATCAGTCTTTGTATGTGGCGGAAATTCCAACTTACTACCCAAGACCACCACCGTGTCATCTTCCCCTGCTGTGGAGACGTCACGCATTAATAAGGGTAAAGGAAAGGTTGCGGGACCGCTCATTGCTACCAGGGTACCCTTCTTCCCAAGTCGTCAAGGACGCCTTGAGGATCGAAAGCACGATGACGGTAAGTTCGTGGACATCGTGAAGAACCTTCGGTAATCTGTTCCTTTCTCTGAACTTGTCACTCAGGTTCCTACTTACGCTAAGTTTATGAAGGATATCGTTACGCGTAAGAGGAATTTGAGCGAATTTGAGACGATTTCATTCATAGAAGAGTCTAGTAACCTCTTGTTAAATAAGGCCCCTCCAAAAATGAAAGACCGGGCACTTTTCTATTACCTGTGTCATAGGTAATTTGGTTATTGATAACGCCCTTTGTGATTTAGGTGCTAGCGTCAGTGTCATGCCCCTTCTTGTTTGCAAGCAATTGAAGATGAGTCACTTCAAGGTGACTAACATTACCCTACGATGGGCGATAGATCTCGTTTGTCTTGGAGGATGTGCAACATCCCTAGAGATTTCATTGTCTTGGATATAGCTGAGGACACCCGGACCCAAATTATTTTAGGAAGACCTTTCCTTTGTACAGTGGGGCCGTTATTGATGTCGACAAGGGCGTCGACTGGGGATGACGCTATCACATTCGGTTGCCCGGTGCTTTAGCTCACCCAATGATAGAGGACACGTGCTATTCGGTCGACATCATTGATGAGTCTATTTATGACTTCTGGTCGGGTTCTTTTATGAAGGACCCACTGGAAGCTCTCATGCTTTTTGATGAGTGTGCAGATAGCCCCGGGGATGATGACGCTGCGTTGGATCTGCTTGTCGCTGATTTGGATGAGCATGAGGGAGAGCAGGTGGAACAAATGATCAGCACTCTTTGCTCCATTGAGGTAAAGGTACCGGAACGTAAGCCTCTCCCATCTCATCTTAAATATGCTTTTCTAAACGATACGAGCGATATCCGGTCATTGTCGGTGCCAAGCTTAGTGATGATCACCTGACTTCTTTGTTAGTCAGTACTTAAGAAAAACAGGAAAGCAATGGGCTATTCACTGGATGATATCACGGGGATTAGTCCCGATATTTGTATGCACGGGATAGAGTGGAGGAGGATCACAAACCTTGCGGGCGGTCGGCGTTTGAACCGGAAGATGCGGGATGTTGTGATGGCCGAGGTAATGAAGCTGCTGGATGCAGGTATTATCTATTCGGTAGGTAATTCTAGATGGGTAAGCCCAAGTCAGGTAGTCCTTGAAGAAAGGAGGGACAACCGTAGTTAAGAATGAGAAAAATGAATTAATACCTACCCGAGTAGTGACTGGTTGGTGGATGTGCATAGACTACGAGGCAGTGAATGCCGCCACCAAGAAAGACCACTTTCCCCTTCCTTTTATTGATCAAATGGTAGAAAGGTTAGCTTCACATAAGTTTTTCTTGCTATTTAGATGGGTATTCGGGTTCTTCCGGATCCCTATCCACCCGCACGATCAAACCAAGACTACATTTACCTCCGCAACCCCGCCACCTTCCAAAGGTGTATGATGGGGATATTTTCGAGTATATTGAGTCTATCATGGAAGTTTTTATGGACGATTTCGGTGTTTATGGAAGTGATTTTTCTAATCGTCTGTCTAACCTTGAGAAAGTGTTGCAATTGAGAGGTTAATCTTGTCTTTGGAATCGGGAGAAGTGCCACTTTATGGTCAACGAGGGAGTTGTCTTAGGGCACTTAGTTTCTGATAGGGGGAATAGAAGTTGACAAAGCAAAGGTGGAAGTGATTCAAAGAATTACCACCTCCTGTTAATGTTAAAGGGGTGAGGAGCTTCCTTGGTCACGCTGGCTTTTATCGCCGGTTCATCAAGGATTTCTCCAAAATTGCTAAATCACTTACACAAATGTTAAAAAGATGCCCCTTTTGTTTTTACGATGCTTGTCTTTCTGATTTTAACGAGTTAAAGCGAGGCCTTAGTCTCCGCGCCGATCATCAGACCTCCCAACCGGACTTGCCGTTCGAGATCATGTGCGACGCGAGTGACTATGCACTAGGAGCGGTGCTAGGTCAGAGGAAAGACAAAGCCTTGAATGCTATTTACTATGCGAGCCGAACTCGGATGAGGCTCAAGTGAAGTACACTACCATCGAGAAGGAGCCGTTAGTCGTAGTTTATGCCTTAGAAAAGTTTCGTACTTATTTAGTTGGGTCGAAGTCACCGTTTTTCGACCATGCAGCTTTGAGCACCTCCTTGCTAAGAAGGAGGCTAAACCGCGGACTCTTGAGATGGATACTCCTTCTTCAGGAGTTTGATTTGCGATCAAGGACAAGAAAGGAGCCGAGAACGTTGTAGGCGATCACTTGTCGCGATTGATGCGACAAGAAGGGGAAGATTCTCTCCCTATTGATGATTCTTTTCCTGACGATACTTTAATTGCTGTTATTTCGTCTATTGTTGACCAGGAACCCTGGTATGCGATATAGCTAACTTCGTTGTCGGTGGCAAGTCGCCGCCGACCTTTCTTCTCAGCTCGAAGAAGCGTTTTCTCTACAACGCTAAGCGGTATACAGGATGATCCTTACCGTTTAAGGAGTGTGCGGACGGTCTCTACGACGGTGTATTCCGCGGTGGGAGACCAAAATAGTCTGGAAGGCTGTCACTCCTCTTCATATGGTGGTCACCACGGTCCATCGCGCACCGTGGCTAAGGTACTTCATCTGGTTTTTACTTGGCCTTCTTTGTTTCTTTGCGCGCCAAGTCTTTTGTTTCGACTTGTGATGCATGCCAACGATCCGGGAATATTTCGAAGAGACATGAGATGCCACAAAACGGCATCCTAGAGGTTGAGGTTTTCGATGTCTGGGGCATTGATTTCCAAGGACCGTTCCCATCCAGTAAAGGTAACAGGTACATTTTAGTAGCTGTAGACTATGTGTCAAAGTGGGTTGAGGCAATTGCTTCACCTCATTGTGACGGTAAGACCGTGATAAAGATGTTCAAAAAGATCATATTCCCCCGTTTTGGTGTCCCTAGGGTCGTCATTAGTGATGGGGGGATGCATTTTAAGGAAAAGAAACTTACTTCCATACTTCTCTAGAGTTGGTGTCCAACACCGGCGTGGTTTGGGGTATCATCCCCAAACTAGTGGTCAGGTAGAGGTCTCTAATCGCGAGCTGAAAGAGATCTTGTCTAAAGTAGTTTCTAAATCACGGAAAGACTGGAGTCTTAAGCTAGATGACACATTATGGGCTTATAGAACTGCCTTTAAGACACCAATTGGTGCATCACCTTATAGGTTAGTTTATGGGAAATCGTGTCACTTACCTGTTGAGCTGGAATGTAAGGCCTGGTGGGCAATTCGTGAGCTTAATTATGATCCTAAATTGTGTGGTCAGAATCGTCTTTTGCAGCTTGATGAGTTAGAGGAGTTTAGGCTTAATGCCTATGACAGCTCACGCATTTACAAGGAAAAGACGAAGAGATGGCATGACAAGAGAATCTTACCTCGGGAGTTTCATGTGGGGGGAAGGTGCTTTTCTTTTAATGCCCGGTTGAGACTTTCCCTGGCAAGTCAAGTCCAGGTGGAGTGGTCCATACACGGTGGCAAATTTGTTACCAAATTTGGATCCGTAGAACTTGAAGACTCCGAAGGCCACAGATTCAAGGTGAACGGCCAATACGTGAAGCATTACTATGAGGCGAGTGAAGCAGACAACCCCGTTGAAGTCCTGCACTTCGACGAGCTCGACGCGCCAGTAACTTGATACCAGAAAGGTCGTGCGGGACCTCTTAAACCAGCGCTCTCCGGGAGGCGGCCCCTTATTTGTTTTTCCGTTTATTTGCTTCCCTTTAAGTTAACATTTAGACGCTGCTTTTGGAACAATTTCTGTTTTTTTTCTTTGCTTTCATGCGTCCTTTGCAGGCTAAAAGTAGTCGATCGAAGGGTTTTTGAGCTCGATCGAGCGCTTTCTGACGCGGCTACTACTCGATCGAGGGATGCTGTCCTCGATCGACCATATCTATAACAAGGCTTGTTCGATCGAGTGGTTTGTCATTCGATCGAACCCTTCCCATACATTGTTCACTCGATCGAGCTGTTCCAGCTGCTCGATCGAGTAGCTATGACTTCCAGCCGCTGTTTTTACGTCTGCAAAGCCGCTGTTTGACTTTCTTTGACCTCCCATGTTCATGGTCGGTTTGGGGAGGTCCCGCTATATGACGTTTTGTAAGTTTCCCAACTCCATTTCTCCCTTTCCTTTCAGTTTGCATTTCTTTCCCTATTTTTGGTACAATGAGGGCATTGTACGGTTTGGTTTGGGGAGGTATGCATCCATATCTGTGTCTGCATGTTTCTTGCATTTTTGCTTGCACGTTTACTTAATTCCGCATGCATTGTTGTTATAATTAATTCTAAAAATCATATAAAAATCATAAAATTCAAAAATTTTTCATAATTTTCATGTTTAAATTGAGTCGGAACGTTTGAACACTGACGCTACATTGAATCCTTATTTTGAGCCTTGCATTTTCTTGACATTTAGTTGGCATGACTATGTGCATAATCCACGAGTTTTTGTTTCTCTTTTGTCTGAACGAATAGACTTGATTCTTTATGTCGGCAAGCTACAATAACATTCTGAGGTTAGAGCTTATTAAACTGGTGACATTCATGACCAGTTTCATCTAGGATGTGAGTAGTACTCTCTTTAAGACATGTAACATCAATTTGCATAAGCATGAGTCTAGTCTTCTTAATACCTGTATGCATTCGGTCTGTGGATGGTGACACGTGTTAGGAGAGGCAGTCCCCTTTATTTCATTCTACCCATGAGCCTCACATAGCCAAATTGCCTTTTTGCCCATCAACTACTTTCTATAATATTTCCCACCCTAGCTGAGCTAGTAACGAGTAGTTCTTGGAATGTGTTATTGCAATATGGTTGTTTCGTCTGATTTCGGAATATGGTGGAAGAATTGAAGGGAAAGAAGAAAAATGTGTTGAGTTGTGAAAACGAAAAAAAGATGAAAAAAGTGAAAAGAAAAAAAAAAAAAACGAAAAAGAGACAGAAAAAAAAATCTTCAAAATGAAAAAAAAGAGGAATGAAAAAGAATAAGAATTGCACATTGTTTCACACTCCCATGCCTTATTTCATATTTCATGGGGGGTTGACGACTTTTTGGTATTTGGTGAGTTTAGTGTATAATTTTGCACCGTTTCATCTTGCTGTTATGAGTACGAAGTTGGGATGCAGTCTATATTTGGATCCGTTGTTGCTAGCCTAGCTACTAACCCCACATATCCAAATTCATTTTTGCCCCTTCCTACCCATAACCTCACTGACCCAAATATAAGTCCTCGGCATGTGTCTTGATCATTAGTATGGTTGGAATGCGTATGTACGGTTGTAGAGGCTCTATTCATGTTAATTGCATGCATGTTCTTATAGGTCGAGTTAGGTGAGTGTCTTGCTTCCTCCTATCTTTCACATATATACTCACCCTATACCTGATTTTGAGTGACGAGCGACCCGTGAGAGTCCGACATCTTTGAATCTTGCAAGGTCGACGGTTCAGTAAGATTGAAACATTAATTTAACTCGTTTGCACTTTTCAGTTGCCACTTTGTCATTTTGTTGCATTAAATTGGTTCTATTGGATGATTTGTAGCTGATGCGTTGGTCCCGTTCTATTGTTCACCCTTAGTTGCATTCATATTTGCTTGGGGACAAGCAAAGGTTTGGTTTGGGGAGATTTGATGCGTGTCTTTTATATAAGGTTTTCACCTCATTTTTACACGCATTTCTGTGCTTTTTATGTAGCATCTGGCTACAAATACCCCCGAATATTCTACTTTGGTCCGTTTATTGTAATTTGCAGGAACTGACCGAGGAGGAGCTAAATCGAGCCTTAATTGTCCCAATTGTATGCATTCATGGGAAATAAGGAGCCGGAGTTAAGGAATCTTACACTTGGAGGACATATGAGCTGAGTCAAGGAAGGAATTCAAGTCCTGAATGCGCCTATATAGCTCGATCGAGTACTTTGGTGCTCGATCGAATGCTTTACATACTCAAGACTGGTCGATCGACCAGCTGAAGGAGTCGATCGAGGAGGACCAGCGAGCAGTGCTCGATCGAGAGGTTGCCCTAGCTCGATCGAGTGATTTGGAGCTCGATCGAGTGATCTCTTTACTCGATTGAGAGTTTTTCGTGTGCTTTCAGTCTTTTTCCGCCTAATCTTTTATGGGTTTTGTTAATCAGCCCATAGATTAGGTTTTAAACATTTTTACAGTATAAGACTGAGGAGAACACTACGTTACTGCTATCACTTTTACCACGTACATTTGATCTGTTACTTTATCACTGTTCATTTGGGGAATTCTACTCTCTACCTTGCCACTTTGATTCGGTATTATCAATTTAATTATTTCTTCATCGTATTTATTGTTTTTAATTCCTTCTCTCTCTTTGCTTGCTAATCGTTCAATCAATTAGTTTATTCGTCATGTTTAATCTTAATTATTTGGTTATTGTTATTGTTAATTTGATAATTATGAGTAGCTAATTCCCTATGCTAAGACTATAGGGGATCCATGATTTGAAGGGAGAGTAATCGAATCACTAGGCTAATATCGGTACCGTCTTTGTTGTTTAAATGCTACAAATAACTGTAATTGCCTAATTGAGTCGACGCAATTAGACCCTTATTCTTAGTGGACCTTGACCTGGACCGAAAGGTTGGAAGAGGGAGACTAGTAGCGAACAATAGAGTATTGCAGCGAGGGCAAAAGTTAAACTGTTTACACTTTAGGGTGAATTAAGGACCGAAAGGTGACGTTCGCTACCCCTTGGACTGTACTGCGTTAACCTAAGAACCTAGATTACTCGACCGGATGATTATGGTGAACCGTTGTCTTAGCTATTCTTCCTTATCTGTTTAACCCCTTCCTTTTAATTCTCTTTTCCTCACTCTGTCAGTTTAGAAATCACAATTTAAAAAACCCCCATTTTGGTTACCTTGGTGAACTTAGTTTAGCAGAAAAGTTCCTACCTCTCTGTGGATTCGACCCGACTTCCCTAGCTATATTAGTTAGTTGGAACCAGTTGGTTTATTTTTGACAGGTACGCGACAGACGTGTCACCCGTCGTTGTGAGTACCAAAGATAAAATTTATAATCTCCTATTAGGACTAACCTAGGCTAGTGGTAACAGGGTCGAACCACAAGGAGGCAGTTGTAAATTCTAGTTGCTCTATATTTAGTCTAAGGTAGCAAATGTGAGGGTTGGTTTGAATTGGTCTACAGCTAATAGTGAATAAAAACAGTAAATTAAATAAATGATTTAAACAGATAAAAGAAAGGTACTAGGATGGTCGGGTCATTATAGCTTCGGCGGCAGCAAACTAAGTCGGTCTGAATCAAATACAGGTAAGGCGGGAATTAAAGAGGTCCTCTCGGTCCACTCTTAACAAATAGCATATCTCGATCTTGCTATAGGTCCCTAATGTCACTAATACTAACTTTCGTCCTGAAAAGTGACTAACGGTCTAAACTATACCTATCTTTCGATCTTAGTACAGTCTAGTCGATTTAATTGACGGTCTAATAACTTCCCCTACCTTTCGATCTAATGGGTCAGTCACGAAAAAGGTATTTAACAGGTCGCATGCATTTAACTCGTCAAAAACAAGATTAAAATCAATTAAAACGAGCAAAACCCTACGAGGTCAGTCGATCGACTGACAGGGTCAGTCGATCGACCAGCACGCGAGACAATCCTCCCTAATTTAATGCCGCCTATGCCATAAATCGCCTACATCCTAGCACTAAAGAATTAGCTACTCATGATGAAGGTAAAAACAACAATAAAACTAAGACAATAGGGTACTGAATTCATGATTTAAAATAGATAACAAACAACAATAACGATAATTGGCTTCGGGCACTAATCTAGCAATTCTAATACTAATGATGAAAGCAAAACAATAAACTAGAATTAGGGCAGAATGAATACCGAGAATTTCAGAGGAAAGATTAAGAACAAAGGCAGAATTCCAATGCTAAAGTCGATATCCCAAACCCTCGATACTCGAAATAAAACTCAAACTAAAAGTACTGTATTGTGATGTGTTATTCGATGCCCAAACTAGATGTTGGTGTCACGTTATATAGCAATCAACGCCACAACTTATTTCTAAAACCTAAACTTCATGGGCTTTGAGATTCACGACTTTCTAAATCTCGTCTGGAATAGAAATCTGGTCGATCGACTGATAATGCTGGTCGATCGACTGCTTCTCAGCAACAGTAGCTTCTGGAACCCGAGCCTTGGTCGATCGACTGAATGGTATGGTCGATCGACTGGATAAGCTGCTACTTGACTTCTTAAACTCGTGGGTTTGTCTTTTGGGCTTTGAATTGCGCACCAAGCTTGTTCCTTACGTGATTCCTTTATGTCATTTGCAATGCAGGTTACTCGGGGACGGATTTGGCTTGATTTCCCGTTGAATTCTTCACATTTCTGCAATAAGGTACAAAATACGGAAGTAGACGGAAATAGGGGGAAATATAGCATAAACTACAAGAATGAGCTCTGAAATGCGTGTAAAAAGGGATGTAAAACATCATATAAATGACACGCATCACCTACCAAAAAGAATCTGCCGCGGTCAAGAATGTCTTGATTTTCTTCATGGAACCCGATCTTCAAAGGAGTGCCATAAAGATGAGCACCGCCTATGAAATCTACACTAGACTTGTGACCATGTTTACACAAGCTCCTAGGATTATTCAATATGAAGCGGCTTCCCAATTCTTTGACCTCAATATCAATGAAGGACAAAAAGTGAGCCCTCATGTGCTCAAAATGATTGAGCATGTTGAGACCCTTATGTGACTCATATTTGAGCACATTTAGTCCCCGAATTAACCTCGTTCCTATGCTTTATAGTGCATAATTGGGTCATTTACTATCTTTAGTTTCCCATTTTGCATATTCATTGAGGTTTTGTCTCATTGGTAGGAAAGGAGTGCTAACCTTGCATTTACATGGCAAAATGGAGCTAAATTGATCACATCTAATAACCAAGCATCAAAGAGGAGACGATACTAGAAGGGCTACGTAGATAATAAAGTGAAATGGGCAATGACGAAAGAATCCTTGCATCCCCGAAATGATCCTCGCGGATTATGAAGGAAGAAAAGAAGAAAAGCTGTCTGTCGTGGGATCCGAGCGGATCATGCACGATCCGAGCGTCTCCAACCACTACCATATGAGCGTCCCGCAGCCAAGACGCTCGTCTTGCAGCAAGAAGATCCGAGCGTCTCCCAGACAATCCGCTCAGATCACAGCCCAGAGATCCCGTGCCACTTCTCAGGACGCACGGATCATGGCGAGGCTAGTAAAACGAAAATGCTCATTTCCTTCGAGAGGAGCATTTCCTCAACTTTTCATAAGGATTTAATAGTCATTTAAGCCCTTAGTAACCCTAATCTTTGAACTTAACCTATAGTATAAATACCCCATTGTACTACCTAGATTAGGATCATCTAGTAATCAATTCCTAATCAATTTTTAATGCTTTCTTAATGTTTCCTTAATCTTGTAATCAAATCTTAATCTAGTCTTAATACAAATATCAATACTTAATCTTTCCTTAATTTCTCTATTGTTCTTCATTTATTTTGGGTAATTAGAAGATTATTTGGATTTATTTGGAGGTTTGACAACCGTCCATCAATCATCAAGTACTTCTATTATTTATTGCTTTATTATTTGCAATCATCTTCATAGGTATAATTCACTCTTAACCTTGTTTAATTATTGTTAATCACTTTTATTTATTCATCATGTTTTGCTTTGCTAGTATGGTTAATAACCTTGTTAGCATGTTAAACTTGATAATGGGTGAGTAGTTTCCTTAGCTAGGGTTAATGGGGAATAAGGGGAAACCAACATGGAGATTGATTCATGCTTAATCTAATATGTTTTCATAATTAATTTGCTTGCTTGTTGTCATTTCAACTTATGCACATGTTATGTTTGATGAAATGCGAGCGTATGAATCCTTGCATTTTTTACCCATCACCTATCTTTTCAATGAGACTTGTAAGCTTATACACCAACTCGAGTCTCATTAGACCATACATGTAGTTGGATAGGAAGGACTAAGTCGACTTGTAGGTATTGTACAATCTAATCGATTCGGCTCCGGGACCCAAACCTTCTTAGGGATTGTAAGCTTATACACTAACTCGATCCCATCACAACAATAAGTGCTTGCATTTAGTAGAGAACATGTTTATATGATCAACTCCCATGAATCCCCTATGAACCCTGACACCCTAGTGCTTTTAATCAATTGTTTACATTTGATTTTAATCATCTTGCTTGTTTTATTACTTTACTTTTACCTTGTTTTAGTTTAGTTGATATCTTATCTCAACCCAAATCGTGACACCCTAAGACACAACCATTTGCAATTGAAAATCCTACATCAATACCCGTCCCTTGAGATCCGACCTTTACTTCCCTCTTTGCAAAGAGTAGTTTGTGAAGTTATAAATATTGTTTTGGTTGGTATCTTTTGACGACGAGTTTTAAACCGAACCAGACCCTCAAGTTGCAAGGGGTTGAGATCCCCGAGTAACTCGTGATTGACCGAGTGCACCATTCCTTAAGCCGAATCAAGGGCTATGTTCAGTTTAGTGTAAACTATAACATGTAAAACTTGAAAACCGATCTCCATGAGTTGCACAAAATGCTTGTGCAAGCCAAAAGAGATATGGGGCTTAATACAAGCACTAGCATGGATGTGCTCAACATCAATGCAAAGAGTAAGGGAAAGTTTAAGAAAAGTGCTAACAAGGGTAAGAAGCCCACTCCCTACAAGGGTAAGGGGAAAGCTATTGAGAATAGTTCTCCCAAACCCAAAAAGGGAGCAACATCCGATGATAAGTGCCATTATTGTAATGGCTTGGGCAATTGGAAGCGCAATTGCCCCAAATATTTGGGAGACATCAAAGCTGGACGTGTGACTCCAGTAGGAAATATTTCTTCCAAAAGTTTATGTTATTGATATTAATTTTCCAACTTAACTTTGTATTGAGATACTAGTTGTGATTCTCACTTTTCTTATTGAATTTAGGGCATGAGAAGAGTGGAAAAGCTAAGCAAGCATGAGAAGGATCTCCAAGGGAAGCTAAAAGTAGCCGCCGCATAGATAAAGACCTATGGACTTGGCTTGGCGTTTTATTTTGAATATTCATAATAGTAGTTATGTTATGACATTGTCTAGAGAACTTATTTTGTTTCCATGTTAGACGTGGAAATTTCTTTTATTTTGTATCTCCGAACAAATATTGTATTTTGTTTTAAATGACTTGGCTTTCAACCCAAGTCATTTCGATTTATGTCATTTTAAGTTCTAAGAGATCTTTCCTCTATCTCTATTAATATATATACAACATAAAATGAATCGACTCAACTCAATCGATCACATTGAAAAATGATGATTTGTTCAATATGGTAAAGATCTAAGTTATGAATTTGATTCCCACTTAAAAGATTCATGGCACCATGTCATTTCTTATATAAAATAAGATCGATCGAGGGTTAAAATGAGTTATTGAACTCATATTTGGGGATTTGAAATCCAATACTAGCATGAGTTGTTTAAAGCGAAAACGCGCAATATAAATCACAAACGACAATCCATACAAGATATGGAAGGGATTAGTCTCTAAAATGATAACATATCTTAATAGATCACTCAAAGATAACATATGCCTTATTCTCCTTCGCATTCATAAGAAAAAATTGTTTATAGCTCATGAAGCAATATTTTTGGAAAGTAAGTGTATTTCTAAAAAGATAGAGTGGGAGAAAATCGCTACAAACTTATTTTGTAGAATAATGACACAAAAATATGTTCTAAAAGTCATCCACGTATTATAAATAGAGTTGCTTTTAGAAAGTAATAGAACTATGATCTATCGAGTGGTTGTTGCTAGTGATCCAAATCAGAACTATTGCATAGAAGTCTTGGTTTTAAAATCCGTGAGAGATTCTATACGCAAAGGTACAAATAATTACTTTAAGATATTGGTCTCTTTGAAGTAAAGCTTCAAGCATAGAATAGCGTAGATGAACATGGTGATGTTAACCCAATCAAATCATGGTAGTTATGGCCACATTTCATTTTGATGAAACATGGCAAGTGATATTAAACCGCTTTTCTAAATAGATATTTCGAAGAGGATGTATATGGAACACTGATCTTAAGTTTAAGTCTGAGAGTCCTAACATGCTAAGTAAGCTTAAGGGATCCATATGTGGTTTTAAGCAAGCATTAAGAGATTGTAAAAATCATTTTCTCGGTCATGTAATAATAGAGAATCGTTGCAATTGAATTGTCAAAGAACCATAATTAAACATGAAGTTTAGTGGGAGGTTATTTTCAAATCATGGGATAATAGAGAATGGTTTCAATCGAATTGTCGAAGAACCATGTTTATACATGGAGTTTAGTGGGAGTAAAATTGTCTTCACATATTACTCATTGGGAATGATGTATCGATGCTTATCTCCGTAAAGGGGTGGTTGGGAAATCATTTCTAGATGAAAGATTTAGGCGAGGCACATCGCATATTTGATATACGGATCTATAGAGATAGACCTAAAAGGATATTGGCATTAAGTCAAGATTCTTATATTGGTAAGATTCTTCGTCATTTCAGCATGGATAAATCCAAGAGGGATTTTATTCCAATGGGTTGTGGGATTACTTTGAACCAGGTACAGTTACCCACTGAACCTGAAATTGTTGAACGCATGAAATTCGATTCCCAATGTTTTCGCCATTGGATCGACATAATGTGCTAAGATATGCGTAAGTACTGATAAATTGTATGCTTTAAGCAAGACAAGTTAATCCATGTGAAGGTCAATGGAACGCTGCTGGATACATCCTTGAGTTCTTGAGAAGGAATAAGGATTCGTACTTATGATTAATAGAAACATGGAGTTTTGTGTGAAAGGTTACAAAAGCTCGAGTTTCTTAGGCTAATCTTGTTGTCAATTGTTAGAGGTGCAAATAGCTAGAACAACCTTGAAAATTCAGTCATTGTGAATTCTACAAATAGAGTTTGATTACATTGTGGTAAGGATAGGATGGATTGTAAAGGAACTAAAAGTACATCCTTTTACCATGGATTTTATCACAAGGTATATGATAACAGTGGGGGCATCTTTCAAGTTAAAGAGATCAAGCCTAGCATCAAATCTAAATAAGAGCTTAGAAATTTCATGACATTCGAGAATACATCGAAAGAAGGAAATTGCAATTTATGAAGTTGGAATGATGGTTATATTGTATACTCTCCAACCAAGTTTTTGTTGCAGGTTTGATGAAACCACCATGTAGTTTCATGGATTTTATGCACCTTGGCTTATGCGATATGAAGTAATAATATTATATTGATTATTCATATATGATAATCGCATTTATCGTTTGAGTTTTATTTTAAACTCTTTTATTACTTTGTTATATGCAAATAGGTTGTAAGGACAACGTTGAACCCTATTAAAGTAAACTGGATTAACATAGTATTGCCTACTAGTCACTTATATGAGGTGACATCTCCTAGTGACTAGAGTGTGAGTCTGTTGATGGCTAGTTCAAGTGTCATAGGGTCATGCGAGATGACTAGTCGATCACATAGGGAGACTGTATGGGACACTCTGTCGGATAATGACCGCTTATAGAGTTCTTGAAATTCATATAGCCTGGTCGTGGTGACAGCTACTATATTATTCTTTTTGAGTCGATTCTTTGACTACAGACTGTTCGCCCAAGTCGACATAGTTTCTGATTGGCTTTGGTTTTTGGTCTACGATTTCCGAATATGAAGTGCAAATGGGCATCTTTTGGGTCATCATGAACTATGGCTGAACAAAGGGAATAGTGTGATATGAATTATCCACCCCCTTGTATAGGTTATTAAAATCACAGGGCCACTCAAGGATTAGTGAACTAAAAATGCGTGGCCACGCTCGGAAGGTATCTACAGTAGATAATTCCGGTCAAACAGTTACTCTCCAGATCGAGGAAACTACTCTAGATATGATCACATGCAAGTATGACCTGCAAGACACCTTGCATTGAGTGGAAGCTGTAATAGGACAAGAGAATTGGTGACGCACACTTGTCTCGGACAAGTGGGAGGTTGTTGGAGTATGTGTCCTCAACAGTAGTGTGATCACATATTTAAATCTCATAATAATAATATGATACCGTTCTAGAGTACCAAAGATAAATTTATAAATCCAAACTACTACTATAGCTTGTGGCAGTCAGGGTCGAACCACGGAGAGGCGATGCAATTAATAGTTGTCTAATTTTAGTCTAAAGTAACAAATGAGTGGGGGTTTGTTTTGAATAGTTCTATAACTAAAGGCAATCAAATTAAAAACTAAACTAAGTAAATAAATGAGCAGTAGATGAAACAAATGAAAACAAATATTAAAAGGATGCTAAGATGTTGGTTCACTGTAGTTTCGACGGTAGTATCCTAGGTAGGTCTGAGATAATCACGTAAGACGGGAAAATAAGAAGCCCTCTCGGTCCATTCTTAACAGGTTGCATCTTTCGATCTAGCTACGGGTACCTAATATCACTAGTACTGACTCTCGTCCTGAAAAGTGATTTAAAAGTCTAAATTAACTTATCTCTCGATCTTATTAATTTAGTCGTCTTAATTAAGTAGTCTATTTCCCTCCGCTATCTTTCCATCTTATCGGGTCGGTCAATTCCTAAGCATTCAACTAGTCGCGTGCACTCGATTCGTCAAACATAGCAATTAAATTTATTAAGTCGAAGCTATTCTCACGTGAGCCGGTCGATCGACCAGGGTAGGCGGTCGATCGACCATGGCGTGACTCAGGCCTACAAAATTTACGCCGCCTACACTAAAGGTCCCCTACATCCTAGCACAAAGGGTTTAGCTACTCATGATGATAATAATAACAGCAATAAAATTAACAAATAAAGCAATTGAATTCATAATAGAATTAACTAAATATTTAACTAACATGAAACGATAATTTGGCTTTGGGAAATCTAAACTAGCAATTCTAAACTACGAATGAATAAGAGCAACGAAACTGAATAAAGGAACAGAGAAATACCGTAAAGGATTGAACAAGAAAGACTAAAACCAAATGCGGAAAGTAAACTTTATTGACGAAAATTATTCTAAACTAATGGAATAATCAAAATTCAGCCTTTGTGCGATGAACCCTAATTATTTCCCTAAAAATTCGATGCGAATGACTTGATGATCTCTTCTCAAAACATCGGGTTACGTTATATAGGAATATAACGTGATTCTTATTTCCAAAAACCTAATTACATTGGGCTTTCTCGTCTTTTAATTCCCGTCTGATTAACGGTTTGGTCGATCGACCACTGGGACCGGTCGATCGACTGAAATGCGTTGTACAGGAGCTTCTGAAAGTCCTGCTCTGGTCGATCGACCATGGGCACGGGTCTATCGACCACTTCAACAGGTACTTGGCTCCAAAAGCTTCGCAAATTCGTCTTTCGGGCCTCGATACGCGCACCAAGTTTGCTTCTCGAGTCTTTACTCCATGTCAAATGCAATGCTAAGTACTTAGGGACGGATTCGGCTCGATTTCCGCTGGATTCTTCACATTTCTGCAATATTATACAAAAACACGAAAGTAGACGGAAATAGGGAAAATAGTAGCATAAACTACATAATTGAGCTCTGAAATGCGTGTGAAATAGGGTGTAAAACATCATATTTAGGACACGCATCAAACTTCCCCAAACCAAACCCTTGCTTGTCCCCAAGCAAGAACTAGAATGGCCTAAACCGATTTAATGCAACAACTGACAATCAATTAGCGATATGAATCATGCAAACGAGTTATGTAGTCGTCAAAAACTGCTGAACCGTCAACTATAGAGACTTATCATTATGGACTCTCACGGGTCGCTCATATCACACATAAGCACAGGTGAATATATGTAAAGATAGAAAGAAGTAATTTTGTAAAGACTCTCACCTAGCTACGACCTATAAGAACATGCCTGCAATCTAATATTAAAATAATCTCTACAACCGTACATATGCATTCCAACCAACAAATGAACATGACACATGCCGAGGTAAATATGGATATCTGAGGTATGGGCAGGAAGGGCTAAGATAAATTTGGATAAAAACAAAGTTAAAAGCCAAGCTAGTAACCAAGGGAACCAAATTATAACAACATCCAACTTCTTGCTCAAGATTTCAATCGAAACGGTGCTAAAAGTAAGCACAAATCTCACAATCTCCATAATTAATCAACTCCCCATAAGATACAAATGCAACATGGGAGCTAAAATCGCCATTTAATAAAGACTTTGAATTATGCGATTTTGATTTTTTTCTTTTCTCGGGCTTCAGTCGATCGACCAATGAGTCCAGTCGACCGACCATAGATCGAACTTGTTTTTCCTTTTTCTTTTTTTTTCTTCTTTTTTCAATTCTAGTTTTTTCTTTCTTTCTTTCCTTTTTCATCTTCCCAACATCATCTCAAAATGAGCATTAGCTACCAAAAACGAAATAGCAATCCCAAGAACATAAACTACTAGCTTGACAAGGGCAGACTAAATGTAGGATGTAGTAACGGGACAAAAAGGCTATTTTTGGCAGTGTGGAGCTTATGGGCAAAATGAATAAAAGGGTGGCCTCTTCGACACGTGTCAACAAACCACAAACCCGAATGCATACGGGCATTAAGTAGATCAAGTTCATATTTATGCATATTGATATAACATGTCTCACAAGGAGTAACTACTCACATTCTTAGATAAACCGGTCATGAATGTCACCAGTTATAAGCTCTAAACCTCATAAATATAAGTAGTTTGCCATAAATCTAAGTCAAGTTTAAAGTTCAGCAAGAAATTTAACGAAAACTCGTAGACTATGCAAATGATTCTACTAATAACATGTCAATTTAGCACGGCTTAGGCATAAACAGATGCAAATGCAATGTCATCATTGAAATACTACCGTTCCGACTCAACCTATAAGCTAAAATAAACGTGCAATTTATTGAATTTTTGAAATTTTTCAATTTTTTTTTGAATTTTTGAATTTATATAGGAAATGAAATAACAAAAGCAAACTGAAGTGCAATAAACGTGAAACAGAAGTGCAATAAAATATGTGAATGCAATGCAAAACCCTTCCCCAAACCAAATCGCACAATGTCCCCATTGTGCAAAATCATATAATGAAATAAAAGGGAAATGCGATTTTTGCGATAAATAATTACTAAATAAGACATAAAGTTTAAACTCGGAAACTCACAAGACTTTAAGCGCAGCAGGAAACCTCCCCAAACCAGCGTGAGCTAGGAGGTTTCAGTAGCCAGCAGTGCTACCATAGGTACCTGAAAAGAAACAAAAGTACGGCGCCTAATTCCGAGAAAACAATTTACGAAAAGCAAAATTTATGTGTAAAATAGGAAAACGGAAGAAAACAGAAATGAATCGGAAAATAAAGTGGAGAAAATACTCCCTCAACTCCGCAATTGACCAAACACAGCAGGGGAATGGTCGTGAACAGATACAGCAGCGGTAAGCGGTCGATCGACCAAAGCATCCAGTCGATCGACCAGGGGACAAGAACAGAATCCCCTGGTATCGCGGCTCAGTCGATCGACCATACAGGCCAGTCGATCGACTGGAAAACCTGCTGTAAGTTTCTGATTTCTTCGATTTAGCTCAATAAATTGAGCTAATGTGTCTATGAACCTCCAAATACACATAATAACGTGCCCAAAATTTGCGCAAAACCCAAAGTAACAGTCTAAAGTCTTTAAATCCTAAGCAAACTTATAAAAGCGAGGTCTCGCGCAAACCAAAACAATAAAACGTCTAACAAAAGCAATTAAAAGTGTTTTAAAAAGTCTCAATCAACTAATAGTTGATCAAGAATGGCCACGGAATGGCCCACTTGCTCGGCTTCTGGCTACAAGAGGTAGCCTCTACAGTGCTCATCTTCTCAGCTCCACTCATATCAATTCCAACATCCGCAGAGCTCAATGGATCAACGTCTCTAACATCTTCCCAATCAATGACCTCGTATGGCTCATCAAAATCCAAATCGGACTGCATCACCTTGACTGGCTCCTCATCAGGCTCCTCATCAGTGCCATAGCTAAGATATCCCAGGCCGCCTCTTTGAACGATTGGCTCCTTTACAGCTGGAGCAACATGCGGCTCTTCCTTCCCCAAACCCTTTCCTGCAATATCCAAAACAGAAGAATCTTCCTCGAATTTGCTCCCAATCTGGAGCGGAGGTGTCACAACAGGAGTAGGCGTAGGTGCCAAAGTAGGCATGTCAGAAAGCACAATATGATTTCTTCTCAGAAATCGTATTACATGTGACTGGCCACATAGGATCCTTCTTCTTAGCGGTCTGGGCAAAAACAATGGACTGTTTTCCTACTTTAAAGGTCAATGTCCCTGAGCCAACATCTATAATCGCACCAAATAGTGTGCGAAAATGGTCTACCCAAAATGATAGGAATATGAGCATCCTCGGGTATATCTAGTACAACGAAGTCAACTGGGAAAAAGAACTTCCCTATTTGCACAGGAATATCCTCTAAGACTCCTATAGGCTGGACCGCAAACGATCAGCCATCTGTACTGTCATGTTTGTGATTACAAACCTAGTCAATTTCAATTTCTTAGCAAGACTCAAAGGCATAACACTAATACTGGCCCCTAGGTCACATAACGCCTTCTCAATAGAAAAGGTGCCAATATTACATGGAACAGAAAAACTACCTGGGTCTGCTAGCTTATGAGGTGGAGTATGAGTCAAATAGGAACATGACTCCTCAGTTAGTACGACAGATTGCACAGTATCAAGTGACTTCTTTTTAGACAAAAGCTGCTTCATAAATTTCGTGTAAGCAGGCACTTGATTAACCAATCGTCATCGGGTCATACTTTGGAACCAAAACTGACCCATCAGCATTTAGATCTTGCCTCAATAATTTCGGAGTCGTCGTACCCCGAAATAAGTGGTCCCTCAAGTTATCTGGCATTGGAGGACGAAAAGATTCACGATCAGCAGCATCTTCAGTCGATCGACCATGCAGGTAAGTCGATCGACTGACTTCTTCAGGACCAGAAGCTATACTGTTGCGTGGGCTGGTCGATCGACCAAGTGTGTCAGTCGATCGACAGACATACCTGCTGATCGTCTTTTTCTTGCTACTGTTCACTACGGCCTTTTTCTTGCTCAGTTCCGCCTCATCTTTTTCAGTAACATCTTCGACCATAGTGGGCCCATCAAGGGTAGACCCACTCCTCAAAGTGATCGCATTTAGAGTCTCTTTTTGATCCGGTTGCGACGGTAAATGCCCCGGAGCTCGAGTTGCACTTTTGCTTGCCAGTTGGTCAATTTGACTCTCCAACATTTTTGTAGAATCTCTCTAGCTAGAGACTCCTTTTGCAGCAAACCCGATAGATTCTTAACCATGTTTTTTCAATTCAGAAATATCAGAACCTTGAAATTGCTGCTGCTGAGACACATAGGGAGGCTTTTGATACTGCTGCTGATTATGAGGGGGCACATAACTTTGCTGCTGCTGCGGTGGTGGACCCGGATTGAGGACATTCTGGTTAGTCCACCTCAAATTGGGGTGGACATTGGAGGGATCGGGATAAGTACCAGTCTGCCTATAACGTTGAAAGGCAGCACATGTTTCATTCGAACTAGTACAAAACTCCGAAACATGTCCCTCTCCTCCACATCTTTTGCATGTAAAGGGACCGTCTGAAACAGCATTAACTTTGTATATCCCACCCTTTTGGGATCCCCCAAAGTATATCTTGTCGAATCTCGCAGTAAGGGCCTCTATTGCAGCTACAGCAGGAGATTCAGCCGATCTTCTCTGATTTCCTCTGGAATTCCCATACTCAGCTTTATGGGTGGCCAGGTCATCAATGATTTTCCACCCCTTTGTCTCACCGCTATTTTCTTGAAATATCCCATTGGCTGCAGCATCTAGGATAGCTCTTTGATCATCATAAAGACCATTGTAGAATTGGTTGCATATAAACCATTTCTCAAACCCATGGTGCGGAATAGTTCGCACCAGTCTCTTGAAACGGACCCATGCCTCATGAAAATCTTCATCAGGACCCTGTTTAAAGCTCGTGATCTGAGCTCTAATCACATTGGTCTTCGAGGCAGAGAAATATTTCTTGTAAAATGCTAGGGCCAGCGAATTCCAGTCAGTAATCCCGTTAGCAGCTCCATCCAGATCTCGGTACCATTCCCATACAGCATCACGAAGTGAGAATATGAACATCGTCTCCTTCACCTGGTCCTGGGTCACACCTGCTGGTGGGGGTATGGAACAGCAGTAGTTAATGAATGTCTCCATATGTTTAGCCGCATCTTCATTTGAAGCTCCCCCAAATTGGTTTCTCTCAACCAAGTTAATATAAGACGGTTTCGGTTCGAATTTCCTTTCCGTCCCGGCTGGCAATGCGAATCCCTTATAGAGATTCTCAGCTTTTGGCTCGGAGTGACTGGCTATACTTGCTTCTTCGGCCATATCTGGAGATGTAACAGTCTCAGCTGAAAAATTAGAAACAAGAGATGAAGGTGGACCCTCCTCAAATAGCCTGTTCTCGTAGTAACTGGACAGAGTACTCAGCTCTTCTTCTGTCGGCAATACTCTAGATGATCGTCTCAACTCACGCAAAGTCCTTTCGATCTCAGGATCTAACGGTCGTAATTCACCACCCTGTGACCTGCGCATAAGAGGAAACTACAAGTATAATATGAGAATAGTTTAAGGAACAGATGTCCCTTAAACCAAGAGAAAGACTAAAATAAAAACAACTAAAAAATTAAACAATTGCCTCCCCGGCAACGGCGCCAAAATTTGATACCGTCGTAGAGTACCAAAGATAAATTTATAAATCCAAACTACTACAATAGCTAGTGGCAGTCAGGGTCGAACAACGGAGAAGCGATGCAATTAATAGATGTCTAATTTTAGTCTAAAGTAACAAATGAGTGGGGGTTTGTTTTGAATAGTTCTATAACTAAAGGCAATCAAATTAAAAACTAAACTAAGTAAATAAATAAGCAGTAGATGAAACAGATGAAAACAAATATTAAAAGGATGCTAAGACGGTCGGTTCACTGTAGTTTCGACGGCAGTATCCTAGATAGGTCTGAGAGAATCACGTAAGACGGGAAAATAAGAAGCCCTCTCGATCCATTCTTAATAGGTAGCATCTTTCGATCTAGCTACGGGTCCTTAATATCACTAGTACTGACTCTTGTCCTGAAAAGTGATTTAAAAGTCTAAATTAACTTATCTCTCGATCTTATTAATTTAGTCGTCTTTATTAAGTAGTCTATTTCCCTCGATTCGTCAAACATAGTCGCGTGCACTCGATTCGTCAAACATAGCAATTAAATTTATTAAGTCGAAGCTATTCTCATGTGAGCCGGTCGATCGACCAAGGTAGGCGGTCGATCGACCATGGCGCGACTCCGGCCTAAAAAATTTACGCCGCCTACACTACAGGTCCCCTACATCCTAGCACAAAGGGTTTAGCTACTCATGATGATAATAATAACAGCAATAAAATTAACAAATAAATCAATTGAATTCATAATAGAATTAACTAAATATTTAACTAACATGAAACGATAATTTGGCTTTGGGAAATCTAAACTAGCAATTCTAAACTATGAATGATTAAGAGCAACGAAACTGAATAAAGGAACAGAGAAATACCGTAAAGGATTGAACAAGAAAGACCAAAACCAAATGCGGAAAGTAAACTTTATTGACGAAAATTATTCTAAACTAATGGAATAATCAAAATTCAACCTTTGTGTGATGAACCCTAATTATTTCCCTAAAAATTCGATGCTAATGACTTGATGATCCCTTCTCAAAACATCAGGTTACGTTATATAGGAATATAACGTGATTCTTATTTCCAAAAACCTAATTACATTGGGCTTTCTCGTCTTTTAATTCCCGTCATATTAACGGTTTGGTCGATCGACCACTGGGACCGGTCGATCGAATGAAATCGCTGTAATGCTCTCGAACCATGGGCACCGGTCTATCGACCACTTCAACAGGGACTTGGCTCCAAAAGCTTCGCAAATTCGTCTTTCGGGCCACGATACGCGCACCAAGTTTGCTTTCCGAGTCTTTACTCCATGTCAAATGCAATGCCAAGTACTTAGGGACGGATTCGGCTCGATTTCCGCTGAATTCTTCACATTTCTGCAATATTATACAAAAACACGAAAATAGACAGAAATAGGGAAAATAGTAGCATAAACTACATAATTGAGCTCTGAAATGCGTGTGAAATAGGGTGTAAAACATCATATTTAGGACACGCATCAGAATACATAAGGGATGATACATTATATAGTCAACTGATCAACATTTATCGGTAACGATTGGCTGACTAGAGTTTGACGTGTTTTGGTGGTGACTTTGATCCCTTGAGGTCACACCTATAGGATGGAACCCAAATTATTAACTCAAATATATTTGATACGCATCGATCCCATATATTATATATATATATATATATATATATATATATAAATCTCCTAAGAACCATTAGTATAATGAGAACTATGAGAACCATTCAATCTTTAATAATTTTAAGATAATCAGTCATCCCCAAATTTTCGCACATCCCCCAACCACTCAAAACATAATTCTTTTCCAATTTTCCCTTCTCTCTCATATTTCTTTCTCTCTCTTCGACTAACATCCAACCATTTACTTCCGATAGCTCGGTCAAGCATCTTTCGATGACCGCCATCCTCACCTCCACCTCCGTCGTCCCCTATTGTGGCGACCACCGTGACAAATCCAATCCACATCAATCTTATTTGCTGTCACAATTTCGGTGGCGATTTGCTGCTTTGAGTTGATTGCTAAGCAGCTATTGCTTCAAATCCGAGTGTGCTAGTGTTTTAATTGATTCAAGGAGGGTTAAATTGGCATCATATCTCCAATTTCAGGTGTCTTCTAATCCCTAATTGCTTTAATTGCATCAATTTGTTGAATTTGTGAAATTAGGGTTTGAGAAATTCATTCTTTGGGTTTAATTAGTTCAAGTTATGATCGACTTTCAGAGGATGTTACTCTAATTTTGTGGGAGTGAATTGAGTCGATTATTGGCCAATATCTTATCCGAGTAGATTTTTATGCTGATTTAGGTGTTAAATCTGCTAGCTTGCTTTTGTTTTTGCTGCAAATGGAGATGCGTATTTTGGAGATGTGGGAATTCTGAGGTGAGGCGAAGGCGTGAAAGTCATGCACACTAAATGACTAGACACTTTTTGTTGCACACAAATTTGTTTTTAAAATTTATTTTTGTGCAGTACCATAATATTGTATTTTGAAGAGGATTGACATGTGAAGTAAAAGAGTTGGGTATATTGGAGCAAAGGGAAATACATAACAAAATACGTAAAAGGGAAAATATGAAAATTGCATGCTAGTATGCCTCTTTAGCTGCTTCTTGTGTAAACAGCTTGTCAAAGGCATCCCTAGGTGTTTTTGTGAGTAGTTGTGAGTCTTATGCTCAATGCTTTTTTTTCCATGTAATTTATCAATTGATATGATTTATTGTCGAATGTACTGATTTCTGCCTCTATTCACACTCAATACCCCATGTCATGTTTAGTTTGAGTCCTGAAACTTACAATAGAGTATCAACTTTTTAAATAATTGATATTAATGAGTTGTGGTAAGAAAATCAGATAATACTTTGATGTGTACATGTTTGAATTTATTGTAATACCGAGGTTTTGTAACAAGAGAGGGTTTTAGAAAGGGTTTAAAGGAGAAAAACAAGAAAGGGGAAGAAGTATGTCTTTCCTTCTCTAATTCTCTTAGTCTTTGTTTTAAATTACATGGACTCTTTTTACCCTTTTGGTTGAATCGACTTGTAGTACTATAACATCACATTGATTATCGTAACCTCTATTTTGAATATTTCTATCTGTAGCAAAATAATCATATTGGTAAAATTGAGTCCTATGCTCTACTTGCACAGCTCATTGTTGAGGAAAACTAGTGATGTTG